>NC_134896.1:7453441-7540941 GCF_041734735.1 Babylonia areolata | reverse complement strand
AGGTGGGAGATTAATGGTGTTTGCAGGGAAGTGGTGGACACACACACACACACACACACACACACACACACAACGAGCAACAGAGTGAGTGAAGGTAAGCTTCTCTGGTCCTCGGGCGTCGAGAGACACTTATCATTGGGAGAGAGAGAGAGAGAGAGAGGGAATGGGGAGAGAGATAGAGAGGGGCGGGGGTGTGGGGGGGTGGGGGCTAGGTGGGTAGAGAGAGAGAGTGGAGGATGAGAAGAGAGAGAAAAAAAGGGGGGGTTGTCGGGGAAAGGGGGGGGGGGCGAGGCAGAGACAGACAGAGACAGAAAAAGAGAGAGATGGTGGATGGGGAGAAAGAGAGAGAGAGAGAGAGGGGGGGGGGAGAGGAAAGAGAGAGAGAACTGAATTGAATTGCACTGAATTGAACAATTCTTATTTTCTGAGGGTAATAGAGTAAGCAAGACAATGCTTTTATTCATCCAGCCCTCGTAGGGGAAAAAATTTATAATGAAACAAATGGGGGAATCATTATATCAATACAGCATGCATATTAATTGTTAAAGGAGAGAGAGAGAGCGATAGAGAAACTGAGAGAGAGAGAGGGAGCGAGAGAGAGAGGGGGAAAGGGGGAGGGGGGGGGGGGTACAGAGGACGTTACACTTTCAGATAACCACCAGTGTGACAGGCGGAAAATCGAGCGGAGTCCTGAAAACCAAAAGAACGACTGAGGCATTGCTTCACCCTGACATGCCCTTGGTGTGAACCTGAGGCACGTGACACGCACGGTCCACTGTCACGTGACTCCGCTAATTGCAATCAGGGTAACGGCCTGCGCTCACTGGTCTAAAAATACATAGATAGCTCATTGGCCAGGAAAGCTGAAGCCAAGTGGACGCCATAATTATTGTTCCTCGTATCCGGCCGTCAGTCTGTTGAGAAGTCGTCTGCTACCTGGTTGTAGTTTCTAAGGCTGTGATCGTGTATCTTCGATGAAATCGTGCTATGCTTGCCCCCACGACATTTCCAAATGTATCTAGATTGATATCTGCCAATGGGTTATTTACCAAAGTTATTACAGGAAAACAGTGCAGTGACACGTAGCGCAAACTTGCTGTGGAGGCACACACATGAATGCCAACTTAACAAACGCCGCGACAACAAAAGGGAAAGCCCCAAAGGCTGCAGCACTAAGAGCCACTGCACTCTTGACTCCCAGAGAGTCATAGTCCTTCGCAAAAGATTAAGCTATAAATGAGTTCCCATTGCAGTGGAGAAACCTTTGATCACACAGATCTCACTTTACTGCTGACCCAGCTGTAATCTTATGTCAGTCTCTGATGTCAATCACTTTGCTGTCATTCTTGTCAGAAGTGAATATTTTGCGTTCAACTGAAGTCATTGACATAGGCAGTTATAGTGCATTTCCAATTATCCTGCTCAATTTCACTTTTCAGCATTTCATTTCCATATCCCCACTGTCCGTCGGGGCTAACATTTGAACTGAAAACTATGGACGAGCAGGTGGAAATTAACCCACGAAAAGTGCCTTTGAAATGGAAGGAATGGTCAAAGGGAAACAACCACAAGTTAACCAGTTTCAAATATTTGAGCAGACGTTGTTTCCCTGGGACTGATGTCGGCACAGAAAACGTCTGGAAATACACGTGCAACACGGTTTCTTCTTCGTTTGAAGGCTTCGACTTCCAAGTTCACTCTTTTTCACGAGTGAGCTTTTACGTGCATGACCGTTTTTAGCCCCGCAATGTAGGCAGTCACACTCCGTTTTCGGGGGAAACGCGGAAGGCAGTCAAAGCAAAGAACGTTTTGAAACACCAGCCCAGAAACAACCTGATTGAATTGGTTTATATTGGTTTATATTCAATCTGTGTGTGTCTGTGTGACTCTGTGTCAGTGATGTACGACACTACACTGCACTACTACACTACACTACACTACACTATCCTACACGACAACAACTATATTTCCTTTGGGCAATGAAAATACAATGAGTGCAATACACAACGAAATATATATCGTCCGTGTCACACACACACAAACACACACACGCACGCACGCACGCACACACACGCACACACACACACACACACACACACATGCACGCACGCACGCACTCAGTGCAATGAGAGGACCAGGTCAAGGGACACAACAATGCTACCACGAGTGATACCTGTTTTTGTTGTCCTAACCTGGGTTGCGTCCCATCGACTGATGTCGGAGAGCAAACACACTGTGAGTCAGAAAGAAACACACGTGTGTAATGTCTTCGACACGAAAGTTGTGAACGACGAGAATTGTGTGAATTCAAGTTCCGACACACTGCAGGTAAACTGAACACGTCTTTTAGTTTTCCCTCTCTGCGTATCTGTTTCTGTGTTTTCAGTTTCTCTTGCTGAGTCCGTGTAGGTGTCTGTCTTACTGACACACACACACACACACACACACACACACACACGCACACACACACACACACAGGTATCAGTGGAGGTTAATGAGTACATAGCTTTTATTTAGTCTCCAGTTACATTCAGAAATAACTAAAGATATAACCAAGAAAAAAACGATACACACGTAAGCTATCACAGCAAGCACTTTACAATTACTACTTGTGGTAAAAATATAGCGTAACAGGAACGCGAATGTACTACAGAAGCAACAAGAGGAGGAGCAGCAGAAGAAGAAGAAAGAGGAGGAGGAGGAGGGGAAGGAGGAGGAGGAGAAGGAGCAGATGAGAAATGATGGCGAAGTAGATTTATGAAGAAACAAGGAAGAAGGTGGGTTTAAGGAAGAAAACAAAACAAACAACAACAACAAAACAAAAGAAAAAAAACCCACAAGCCACAACAACAACAACAACCTCAAAATGCGAAGATCAAGTAGCGTAACAATTATCAGCTTGTGTACTTGTACAAAAGTCAATAATAACACCGAACTGATTCAAATACAAATGCAGAATGTAAAGAATTTCTTTTAAGTACATTGAACAATTACAATCAGGTAGACAGATGGATGGGTGGATAGACAGATAGACGGAGAAACAGGCAGACAGACAGACGTAGACACAGACACATGTAGAGGGACGGAGAGAGACGCTGTCTGTCTGACATTCTAAAATAGGCAGACACATTCTCTGATTTAATGAGATAATGAAGTTATTCTTTTTCTTTTCTTATGTATGTATGTATATATTATGTATGTAATTTTTCTTTTATTTAGTATGTATGTATGTATCTGCCTATCTCGATATATATATATATATATATGGGGGGTATATACATACATAGATAATACTTATCGCACGACGCAATGATATCGCTTTAAAGAAAGGAGACACGATATGTCAACAAGGCCATCGCATCTCTGACCAGTACACAAAAACACATCTTTCCATCTGGCCTTCCTTTCAACCTCCAAATCGCATTTGATTTTGTTGGTACTTTGTTGTTGCCATGTCAGTTCACTCTTCACCCAATAACCGAAAAGAAAACAGAAAGTTCATGACAGTGAATAACATGATAACGGTGGAAAACAGGTCCAGGTTGAGAACGCTTCTGGTATAACACGCTATTACAAAGAGTCTTTCAAGAGCAAAACAACAGAGGCAAGGCCTTCTAGACTCACTTGTTATACACTTAAAAAAACAACATTAATTTAATCGTTAAAATGTTTTCTGTATTTGTTATTATAAAGCTTTGGGTTAAAAACAAAAAATGGCTGAGCGCAGATTCGAACCCGGTATGTTGAGTGGGAACTAATTGTCTTACACACTGCACTATTGTTTTTTTTAAGGGCGACAACTCGATTGCGGTGATAACGCTGTTTAAATCATATTGGTGTATCTTGGGCATTAAAAAATCATTTATGGGCAATTAAGAATTCTTTAAAGTCCCCGGTAAAGGAGGCGTGGCTATCGCCGCAATCACACTGCAGCATTTAGCCGTTTTTCTCTGGATCTACACAGATGTTTAAAGGAGACGTGGCTATCGCCGCAATCACACTGCAGCAGTTAGCCGTTTTTCTCTGGATCTACACAGATGTTTAAAGGAGACGAGGCTATCGCCGCAATCACACTGCAGCAGTTAGCCGTTTTTCTCTGGATCTACACAGATGTTTAAAGGAGACGTGGCTATCGCCGCAATCACACTGCAGCAGTTAGCCGTTTTTCTCTGGATCTACACAGATGTTTAAAGGAGACGTGGCTATACACAGATGTTTAAAGGAGACGTGGCTTTCGCCGCAATCACACTGCAGCATTTAGCCGTTTTTCTCTGGATCTACATAGATGTACAGGTTGAATTACACGCGCCGGGAAAGTACGACACGGTCGATTCAATTTCTCTTCTTTTTTTTTTTTTTTTTTTTTTTTTTTTGTTGTTGTTGTTCATTCTAGTCAAATGAATATCCACTTCAAAAGATTTATATGCAGTAAACACGTCGATGATGTAGTCTGTGTCAATGTATGCGTTCTGTCCAGAATTTGTATTTCTTTCCATTCAATTGCGAGTGACAAGAAAATCGAGGTCACACCGTCCACTCACGAAGCATCGCCAACGCCACTGCAACTGGGATTCGGTAATACGGTGTTTTCGGAATCCCGGAAATGGCCTCAACGAAATAAACCGTTAATGATACAGGAAACACGGCTTAATTCAGGAGTCTTAAAAACTCTTACTGGTACGACTGTGAAGATTTTTTTCGTACGATTTTTAAGCCAGATTTGGTATCAGTTGATGGACAAAGTATTTCCACAGAAAATAGCAATGTTAAAGTTTAACACACACACACACACACCCGAACACGGGGTTATAACACAGACTCATTTTGTTTACACAAGTGAGTCAAAAATGAAAACATAAATGTAGGGGGTGGGAGAGTTGGGGGGGAATTAGGAGTGAAAGGAACATAAACCCTTCAATCGACAGAAACCTGTAGGTCATTTGATTTTTCCACGAGGGAGAGAGCCATAGCATATGCCCCAGCCCCTCACTCCCCTCCAAAGGACTGGACTTTCCTTCCCCGTGGACTGGTCAGCTGTCTGGACAATGTCAGTGAGTCACTCCCCACTGTAGGAGACCTGGAGACACCACTTTCTGTCTGGTGGTGTTCCCAGTCTCTACGGGAGAAAAATCACAATCCAAAGACTTCCTGAAATGCCGATCAAGTGTGAGTCGAAAGAGCACGGTAAAACAAAACAAACACACACACACACACACACACACACACACACACAAAAGAGCAACCAAAGTTCAACATCAAAAAGAAGAAGGCGAAGAACAAGAACAAGATGAATACGAAGAAGACGAAGAAGAAGAAAGTGAGTTCCAAGAACGAAGACAGACGGAAAAGGAGGGAGGGAAGTCGGGGGATAAAGGTTTGAACAAACAAAACCAACAAAGGGAGGCACACCCGTCTCCCGAATAATGATTATTGCTCTGTATTACACGCTTACACTAACGACGGGGATTGGAAGCAATTTCCCACAGCTGTTTCAGGTGTCTTGTCCTTTTCCGGACGTCGTGTTTTTTTTTTTTTTTTTTTTTTTTTTTTTTTTTTCTTACGCTTATTTTCTGTGCTTTATAAAACCATTTGCCACGATGATGAGTGATGATCCATAAAAATGCTCGCTGTGGTCGATTATCAAATTATTTTTCTGTGAAGAAAAGGACCTGTGCAATACAATGTTTTGGGAAAGTGGCAAGGGGAAACACGCATGCGTGCGTATGCTGTGTTTGTTTTGTGATAAATGGTATTCATGAAAACAGTGCGTATGTGTATTTACCATATAAATATAACAATAACTTTATGGAAGCCGCCGACAAGCTGGTGACACAGACATCATCAGTGGACATCATCAGTGGACACCATCAGTGGACATCATCAATGAGCATCATCAGTGGACATCATCAATGAGCATCATCGGTGGACATCATCAGTGGAAATCATCAGTGGACATCATCGGTGGACATCATCAGTGGACATCATCAGTGGACATCATCAGTGGACATCATCGGTGGACATCATCAGTGGACATCATCAGTGGACATCATTGGTGGACACCATCAGTGGACATCATCGGTGGACATCATCAGTGGACATCATCGGTGGACATCATCAGTGGACATCATCGGTGGACATCATCAATGAGCATCATCGGTGGACATTATCAGTGTACATCAGTGGACACCATCAGTGGAAATCATCAGTGAACATTATCAATGGATATCATCAGTGGACATCATCGGTGGACATCATCAATGAGCATCATCGGTGGACACCATCAGTGGACATCATCGGTGGACATCATCAGTGGACATCAGTGGTGGACACCATCAGTGGAAATCATCAGTGAACATTATCAATGGATATCATCAGTGGACATCATCGGTGGACATCATCAATGAGCATCATCGGTGGACATCATCGGTGGACACCATCAGTGGACATCATCAATGGACATCATCGGTGGACATTATCAGTGGACATTATCGGTGGACAACATCAGTGGACACCATCAGTGGAAATCATCAGTGAGCATTATCAATGAGCATCATCGGTGGACATCATCAATGGACATCATCGGTGGACATTATCAGTGGACATCATCGGTGGACAACATTAGTGGATACCATCAGTGGACATCATCAATGGACATCATCGGTGGACATCATCAATGAGCATCATCGGTGGACACCATCAGTGGACATCATCAATGGACATCATCGGTGGACACCATCAGTGGACATCATCGGTGGACAGTATCAGTGGACATCATCAATGGACATCATCGGTGGACACCATCAGTGGACATCATCAATGGACATCATCGGTGGACACGCATTTGGCTTCCTATCCCAGTGTCTGAAGCACGCGGGTTCAGGTGGGGCAGTTTCAGAAGAAGGCGTCACTGCGTTCGGACAATTCCATACACGCTACACCACATCAGAGTAAGACTTGAGTGCGTGCATATATATTTGTGTGCCAGAATTTTGCTAGAGGACAATACTCTCGTTACCATGGGTTCTTTTTCAGTGCGCCAAGTGCGTGCTGCACGCGGGACATCGGTTTATCGTCTCATCCTAATGACTATACGCTCAGTTTGATTTTCCAGTCAAACGTGAGAGAAAGGGAGAGAGCAGGCTTTCGAATCCAGACCCTCACGGACCCTCTGTATTGGCAGATGAACGTCTTAACCATCCTGCCACCTTTCGTGGGGCATGGAATGCCAGCAGGCAGGGCAGACGCAGCTCTGTGTCGCCGATCTCCAGCAGCCATAAGGCGCTGGTGGTGACCTCCCTCCAGTGTCCTCACTGCAGGCTTTGTCAGGGCACGCTAGCTACTTCTGTCAGCAGCGGCAGTCTCAAGCTGCCAAGGCTGAGGGTTTGCCCATTTTGAGGCTGACTTTGAGGTTATCTTTGTACCTCTTCTGTGGGTATCTCTGGTTGTAACTGCCATGCGCCAGCTCCCCACAGAAGAAGTGTTGGGGAATTCTGGACTCTGTCATGCGATTGACATGGGCAGACCTTCGAAGCTGGGCCTGGAGGATCTTGGCTCTGACGCTTGTTATACCGGCTCTCTCCATGACTTCTTGGTTATTGGTGCGACCCTGCCAACATATCCCAATATCTGACCGCAGGGAACGTTTGTAGAATGGCTCCAGCAGTTTGGTGTGCCTGTTCATGTTCCGTAGAGCAGTGATATAAATGTCACATTGAATTTCCTTGTGTTGTGAGACTTTGATGCCCAGCCTGCCAAGTGCCTGACACACTTTGTGTATACTGGCATTAATCACTCTGTCTAGGGAACCATCGTTAGGGATGGTGCAGGTCAAGTACCTGGAGGCATCAGCACCATTCAGCTGTGTGTCACTGATGGTAATGCACGGCTGTTGAGGGGCACTCCTTGGTGCAGAGTGCAGAGGGACTCCTGTCTTTCCGAGGCTGATTGTCAGGCAGAACATCTTGGATGTTTCAGAGAGATTGTCGACTATTGCCTGAAGATGGTTCTTGTCGTGAGCCAACGAGGCACAATGATCGACAAACAGAACACGCGTGGAAGACAGACGTGGAACCATAGAATACAAACCATGGAACAGAGTGTCCCAAATGTGCAGAGGCCGCTCAAAATGGATCGTTTTTTGATTTGTTCTAAAGGATGGGAGTGAGGGACAATGACGTACTGGGGGAAGGCAGAGAATTCCTTGTACAGCAAAAAACCTAAAACCTCTCTCGCAATGTGTTTGTTGAATTTGGTCACACGTAAGATTCTATCATCAGCATAAAAGCGGAGAGACCTTGAAGGGATATACTTGCTTAAAACGTCATGAACATACTGAGGTGCAGTTCCAGAAATTATGTGAGAACAGAGACATGGGCCCTTGAGTATAGGTCCTTAATGCAGAAAGACATACATTTACATGCACACACAAACAGCAGAGCAACAAGAAGTTTACAGCGTATTTAGTGCTGAAGCATGGGATGGACTTTTTTTTTCGTTTGGTTTGCTTCGGTGAAGTTTACAAAAATGCAGTAAAATGTTTTTCAGTTGCTTGATATTAAATGACAGTTTTTTGACATCCGAAGGCATGACAATCAATATAAACATAACCCTCGTCAGACACAGTGGATCGTTCGAAGTAAACACGATCCTCGTCAGACACAGTGGATCGTTCAATGTAAACATGATCCTCGTCAGACACAGTGGATCGTTCAATGTAAACATGATCCTCGTCAGACACAGTGGATCGTTCAATGTAAACACGATCACCGTCAGACACAGGATCGTTCGATGTAAACATGATCCTCGTCAGACACAGTGGATCGTTCAATGTAAACATGATCACTATCAGACACACTGGATCGTTCAATGTAAACATGATCACTATCAGACATACTGGATCGTTCAATGTGAACATGATCACTATCAGGCACACTGGATCGTTCAATGTAAACATGATCACTATCAGACACACTGGATCGTTCAATGTAAACATGATCACCATCAGACACACTGGATCGTTCAATGTAAACATGATCACTATCAGACACACTGGATCGTTCGTTCAACAGCTCCACACCACGAGCCGTGTCAGCCATGTGGTCAGGTTGAAACCTAATGGCTGAAGCGGATTGTGTGTGTGTCGCGTTCTTATCATTCAAGAAGAAGAAACAAGAAATTTCAATCCTTTGAAAACTGTTGATGCATTGGTGATGGAGATATAAGCAAAACACGCGTTACTTTAGTCACAGGAAACAAAGTCAAGTAAGTCTCAGTTGGTGATTTCACAAGCAGTAAGAACAATTCTGAACAACAGTTATTCTAATACATGAAATAGGTGATGATAATGAAATTCATTTAAATGTTTGTTCTAAGACGGTAGATAGGACCTTAACTTAAATGCAAAATTAATCTAAACTGGCAATGGCATGTAGGTTGAAAATGCTGTACTCATATCATATAAAACATGATAACGTAGAACGAAATGCATCTTTTTTTTTTCTTCCTTTTTTTTTTTAAAGGAGCAGACATGATAGATCTGCTTCACTGGTTTTTTTGTTTTTGTTTTTATATGGGAAGAGATGTATTGCAATTTCCCGAAATACTAAATTTAATGATTAGATAATGTAAGTGCCCTTCTACATTCAACAGTACGTTAGACTGACACTGTTTGAAAAGTTTTATTAGATATTTCGCAATTTTGATATGGAAATTTCATTCTTGACATCTATATACCATGACTCTTTCTTAAAAAAAAAAAAAATGTTTTAAATCAATCTGTTCCGCGCCTTAGTTTTGGTCGAACAATGCGAATACATTGAATATCTGGCCGGCGGTACAGAAGGACGAAAACCAATCGCTTCGCCAATAGATTTTTCCTCAAAGCAGTCAATGCCCTGTCTCTCGAACAAATCCAGTATGATAAATAGAACTGTGCAATCAACAATCATCTACCTGAAGTTCCAGTCATCAGCCCCACCCATACGTAATATGCAGCTTCTGTTCAAACGTGTGTGTGTGAGTGGGAGTGTGTGTGTGTGTGTGTGCACGCGCATGTGTGTGTGTGTGTGTGTGTGTGTGTGTGTGTGTGTGCAGTGCGTGCATGTGTGAGTATGCACAAGTTTTTGTACTGATGTGCGCTTGTATGCATCCTAATTTCTTCTGTGTCTGTGTTTGTGTATGATTTTCGATTTATGTACGTACCTTGTAATGTACTGTCCCTCCCCCCCCCCCCCACCCGCTCCAGTATTCCTTGTGAACCCGGTACACTTGGTTAAAGACATATTCCATTCAATATACATTATTCAGGCTTTTTCTTTTCTGTTTTGTTTCCCTAGTTTTTTGGCCGGCTTAGTGGCCTTACCCTTATGCCGCTCACCCCAGTCCCCATGCGTGAAGCGGAGTGGTGACCAAGAGGTAACGCGTCCGTCTAGGAAGCGACAGAATCTGAGCGCACTGGTTCAAATCCCATTATTTTCTCCGCCTCCACTAGATCTTAAGTGGTGGTCTAGATGCTAGTCATTCGGATGGGATGATAAACCGAGGTCCCGCGTGCAGTATGCACTTAGCGCGCGAAGAAAGAACCCACGGCAACAAAAGGGTTGTCCCTGGCAACATTCTATAGAAAAAACCCACTTTGTTAAGAAATCATGTTTACTCGCAGGCCGGAAAAAAAGTACAAAAAGTGAATGGTGCTTACACACTGTGGCGACATGCTCCGCCTGGAGAGAGCAGCGATAAATCTGTTGCGACAAAAGAACAATACAATGCAATACAGTGGAGGATACAGTAACAATACATGCACCGATACATGTTTGTTGAATCATTTTACACTGTCAAACGAAACAAACATAAAAATAATAATGAAATAAACGTTGAAAACTATAATATTGTCCGCAAATATTCTGTAGGGCACATTCGGGTTAAAATGTTATGAATGTCTTGAATAAATAATGCTAATTTGTGTTTGCACATTTCTTCTGTCATTGCTGCTAATGTGTACATAGGACAAACCCAGAGCTCCATTTTTTGATGAAGTGTCTGGGTTCGTTCCAATGTACCTTTTACATACCTTTGTGCTAGCTGAATCGGTAGCATGAGCAGCATTGACTTGAAGTTGTGTACCTTGTAAATGGAGAGTTACCACTTTTTACTGTCAGTTCATCCCTTTACTCTCCTAGCGTCAGTGTCCTTTCATTTCGAATAAATGAAAATATTTTTTAAACCAATTTCAGGTTATCTACATGTATGTTCCACTCGTAAGGGCAAGTTACTCACCCGAACTATTTTTATTTTTAATGAAAATACTTTGAAGTAAAATGTTTTCTTCAAAGCCAAACCTAAAATTCACAAACACAAACGGCTCTTGTTGATGATGTGACATCATTCATTGACGGGAGACCATGGAGCTGCATTTTCTCGGAATGCTGGGTAAACGTCTCTTTGAACTTGGAGAGACCTTTCTGAACCGTCTGCCTCCAAACTGATCGTTCCACGGCTACAGATTCGTAGGTCGTCAGGTCAACGTCAATGGTCTCAAGATTCTTCTAGCAGACGTCATTAGATCGCAATACGGATCAGCCTGTGAGAAGTCTTCTTCTGTACCAGATTTCCGTAATGGAGATCCTTGTGAATCCAGTTATCGTCCACTCGTGCTATGTGACAGAGAAAGGACACGCGTCTCTTCAGTAGGGTGTACATGCTGAGGATTCCAGCTCTTCCCAGGACGGTGTTTGGAATTTTGTCTGACCAGGCGGGTAATGTTCAGGGTGTATCAGAGGCAGCGCATGCGCAAGACATTGAGGTTTTGGTTCTGGCAGGTGCGCAGAATCCAGAGCTTGCCTCTGCACAGTATGGTGCTTATGACATAAACCCTGTAACATGGATCTTAGTGTGTTCTATTGGCTCTCTGTTTGTCCTTACTGTATTTGTCAGTATGTACATGGTGGTAGCTGCCTTGTCGATACGCTTGTTTAGTTCGGTGTCAAGAGTGAGGAAGTCTGAGAACCCAAGTACACAAAGCAATGGACAACATCCAGTTCATGGTAAGAGACTGATATTGTGTGGAGAGTCCACACCCTGTCTTAGTAATAATAATTATAAAGTGGAGGTTTATATAGCGCTGTTCTCTGTTTTCAAGAGCAGGCTCACCGCGCTTTAAGAAAACAAAACAAAAGACAAAAACAAAAAAACAAAAAAAAAAAAAAAACAAAGAAAAAAAAACAATAACAAAAACAAAGCAAACAACAAAAACAACAATAAAAAACAACATGTATATCAATTTAAATGTATAATTATAAAAATGGGATAAAACGATTCACCGCTCACGTATCATTCACTGTACAAAAATGGCACATCACGATGACCTGTGTTTTCTTCAGGGTGATTGTGAATCCGAAGTCTCAGCAAGCATTGTTGAAGTGGCTCATGAATTGCTGAAGGTCTTCAGCTGAATGAACAGTGACTGCAGTGTTGTCAACAGAGGAAGTCTGGCATTTCGCCTTCGCTCTTGGTCTGTAGAGGATGAACAGCTTTTTGTCTGGCCTAATCCAGTGACGGATGCCTTCTGTGGCAGATCCGATGGCGTGCTCTAGCAAAACGGCAAAGAATACCCCAAACAGGGTGTGTGCGAGGACGCAACATGTTTCGCTCCACTTCGAATGTCGAAGGTGATGTGGAGCCATCAAAGACCACAGTGGCCTCGTCTTCATTTAACTCACTGATAATACTTTAGAGCTCAGGTGGGCATCCAGTGTTGGGGAGGATCTCAAAGATGCTGTCCTTCCTGAACAGATCAATGCCTGGTCATATTTTTTTCTGTAGCTGTCTGAGAGGGAAGACCATGTTGATGATGGACCTGTTGGCTAGGAAACCATGCTCGGATTATTGTCAGGGACCCTGTCTCTGCAATTACTTAGAGTCTCTCTTGTGCGACTCCAGCTGGACGATGAGGAAAGAGATGTGTGCAGGTATAACAGTTGCTCCTGTCATCTCTTTGTTTTTGTGCAATGTGACGATGTTGGCGTCCCTCCTGTTTTGTGGCACTTCACTTATTCTCCAGCAGAAGCAGAGCACTTCATGTAGTTCAGTGTTGAGTGTCCATTTACAGCACTTCGAGGAGGAATTTTGTTTAAAATGTCTCATCACCGATCGGTGATTGAAGACATTTTGTTAAAGTATTTATGAATACATTTGAGTATTATCGGTTAGAGGGGGTGGGAGATGTGAATGACTGGAGGGTTGGGGGAAACTGGGCAAATGAAGGTGAAATTGGAAAAAGAATTTCTAAATACAATTACAGGAAATTACTTAAAGGACTTCGTAAAAGAGAAGTCGTTAAACTGACAAGCGAAACAACTGATAATGAATGCAAAAAGTCAAAAACATCGTTCTCATTCACTTGTGAAGACACACTTTCATGTACATAAGGCTTCATCAAGCTACAGTAAAAAAATTATATGCTTAATTGTCAGGTTACTAAAGCATATGCACTTCACATTAGAACAATACTTGGTCCGTAATGAATTTAATAGTCTGAGAGCTAAGCTCGGAATTGGTCTGCGAATCAGACCAAAGTCTGAGAGAGTCAACTGACGAGGTTTTAGACTTGAATTCAAACACCTATAAAAGTCTCTTTCTAGTATATTGCTTATTTCCTTGTATGACAATGGGCAATATACTTTTATACTATCTTTATGATTCTTTGCTCCCCTTCTTGCTGCCCTGTCTGCTTGGTCGTTATAAAGGAATCCATTATGGGATGATATCCAACAAAAATCAACATTTGTACCCTTCACAAATAGGGAGTGCAATAAATACCTAATTTCAAACAATAAATCTTCTCTTTGATTATTCTCAAAAAGGAGCAAACTTTTTAAACCGGATTGAGAATCAGTACAAAATAGGATATTACTTACTATCATTGGTATATCAACAAGATCGTTTAAAGCCATAAGGATGGCCACCAATTCAGCGGTAAAATTTGAATGTCCCTTACCTAGATAATATGATTTTTCTGTTTTTAGGCCAGGAATAACAAAAGCGGATCCTGCACTGCTATCATCCAGGACCGAGCCATCAGTGTAAAGTTTTAAATGAAACTGACCCAGACAGGTAGGTCCGTAGGTGTGACTGGACCCCACTGTGAGATGAAATAACAAGGATGAATAGTGGCTCTCACTCAGGGATTCTTTTGACAATGATAAATTAATTGTAGAATCTGTCTTCAGCTTGTGCTGGGGAATTCAGTGTTGCTGCACAGATTAGACTGAATAATCCCACTGAAGAGTGGAGCTGGACAATCAAGATTCGCCCAGTTGCCTCTTTTGGTGGGATGATAGATCCCAGAAGGCTGTTTCTGACCACACATCCCACTCCATGCTCCCTGGTGGTTTCCCTTGCCAGAACACGAGGAAGTCCTTCTCCCTCACATACCCTGATCCTGGGAACCTAGTTTCTTGGAGAGCGACAATGTCCATCTGCCGTCTGTTCAATTCCATGTCAATGACTGCTGTCTTGTGAGAGTCGTTCGTGCCTCTCAGATCGTCAGAGAAACCCAGTGTCATTGTTCTCATGTCCCAAGTACCAAGCTTCGGGGCAGGGTTTTTCTTATTTTCATTGCCTGGTGCAGTTTCGGTTTCAGTTTCAGTATCTCAAGAAGGCGTCACTGCGTTCAGACAAATCCATGTATGCTACACCAATTCTGCTACAATAGGCAGATGCCTGACAGCAGCATAACCCAACATGCTTGTCAGGCCTTGAGTGCATGCTTATATATTTCTGTACCTCTGAGAGTAGATTTCTCTTTACATAATTTTGCCAGAGGACAACACTCTCGTTGCCTGGGTTCTTTTTCAGTGCACCAAGTGCATGCTGCACACGAGATTTCAGTTTATGATCTCATCCGAAAGACTAGACGCTCAGTTTGATTTTCCAGTCAAATTTGGGAGAAAGAGCAAGAGCGGGATTCGAACCCACACCCTCACGGACTCTCTGTATTGGCAGCTGAGCGTCTTAACCATTCTGCCACCTTTCTGGTGCACAGTTGACAATCTGCTTGTTGGTTTTCACCAGAGACCCCATGCACCCTAATAAAGTTAAAAGACTATGGCAGGACAGCACATTTTTGGCTGGGGATTACCCAGCTTCAGGTGGGTGGCGTGTTGGAATCAACCACTGCCAGAAACAGCCCCTGACGTCTAGCTCTGTGCAAGTCGAGTAGGAGACTTATAGCTAGTAGACTGCTGTTTCCCGTCTTGAGTTGACACCACACAGAGAAGCTTGAGAGTCCTATCCACAGCTCAAAGTCTAGGTAGGGGGATACGGAGGACAGGCTGTTACCAATGTCACAGGTGTCCCCTCTCCACATAGCTGAAATTGTCCAATGGAAAGGCAGAAACCAATAAACGTGGTTCCAGTGCCGTCACAGGAGTTACCAGGTCATTGCCGTATACAGGTCATTGCTCCATGTATTTTTCTCTGGTTTGACTCCTCAAGCCTTTAGTATGTGTGGGTTTGGCCGCATGGCAGTGGAGGTTTACAGTCAGTGTTTTCCTTCACTTAGATGAGCTACCAGCCAAGGTTAATCATCCCCATCTGCCATACATGCAGCAGGTAGCACAGGATTACATGGTTACCAGAAGCAGGGGAGAACCTCTGACCTGGCTGTAATCGATATTTACTTGGTATCAGTGTACTTTGAATTACAATATTTTTCGAGCATTCTAAAATGATATGACATTCTTAGTAGTTCCCTTATTACATTATTGGCAGTTTTGTTTTCTCTGTCTTCACATTTTCTGATAACTTTCCGATCTGCAGTTTGATCGCAGAAATGAGGTTTTATTGACTAATTCTTGTGTGTTTCTGGATTGCTTGATGATGCTGTTTTACAAGTTTTAAACATTTACTCACACTTGGAAACTGCCAGGAGCATCCATTTAACCCTCATTCGTGACACTTGAGTGACTGTGACTGGAGGCGTTGTTCTTTGATGATGGTGTCCTCATGGCACACAGAGTCTGACCTCTGAGAGGTCATAGAGGTGCAGAGGCCTGTTGACTCTTTGGATTCACAAGCAGCCTCAGGAAGACAGAAAGTTTCTCCATCAACCCATCGTCAGAACCACCTCCCAATATCTGCGTAGAGGACACGCAGCTAAAAGTTGTTGACTACTTCAGGTTCCTCAGAAGCAGTTGTTTTACGGTTATCTCGACAAAGAAGTAGCTGCATGCATCAGCAAAGCGAGTCAGTCACTGGGTCGCCTTTGCTCACGTGTGTTGAAGCACAAGAACATCAGGCCTATAGTGAAGATCAAGTTGTATACAGTGGTTGTTCTCCAAGTCTCCTGTATGACTCTCCAAGCAACATGAATAAACGTTTCCACATGAGAACCCTGCAAGCAGTCATGTGTTTCAGATAGCTAGAAAAGGTGGCGAAATTGGAAGTTCTGGGCAGGACAGGGTTTGATAGCACTGAGGCCATCATTATGAAGGCTCAGCTTTGTTGGACTGGATACGTGATTGACATGGACAGCTCCACCTGCCATAGCAGGTGCTCTGCTACTCTACTCACAGGGTCCAGGAATCACAGACTATCTGAAGAAGAAATACAAGATTGTATCAAAGTCTGCCTGAAACATTACCATCCATGAAAAAACAACAACAAAATCTTGAGATCCATGCTGCAGACAGAGTGCATTGGTGAGCTGTTACGCACAGCTTCCACTTCCTACCAGAACAGCTGATGGGAGAGAATCAGCAGTGCCAGAGAACGTGGGAAGGACTCTGAATCTGTACCTCTCACATCTGCACCTTTCACAGCGCCATTTCAGTGTCCACAGTACCCCGGGTATGTACCTGCAAGATTACACGTGTCAGCCACGTTTGGGCACATGACTGAAGACAGTACACCTAGATAACATCTTCTGACCGTCAGTCTACCAAACATTAGTGATCAAAAGACAATCAGTCACGAATGATTGCTAATTTGTGTTTTACACATCTGTAGCATTAAAGTTGCTTTGTTGCCGTGTCAAATGGAGTGTACATGAACGGACCGGGAACTACTTGTTTGCAATTCTAATATTGAGGAAGTATCTTATGTTGCTATTGCGTACCTTTGATATACTTGTATATGAAGCAGTGAGACGCGTTTAACATCTCTGAAGTTGCATGCACTGTTCAGAATTGAAGGAGCCAAATTGTTTGATTCAGTCTTGACTATCAGAATTAATCTCTCAGCTACACACAGCAAAACCTTTGATCATTGCACACATAATCATTACAAAGGTCACGCCATACTTAGGTTAAATACTCCTCTGCATTTTAACTGTTTGAGATGCAGGTTGTCTTTTTAGAGAAAAGTTGAGACTTAAGTCTCTGCAGTAATTGTTCCTCTTTTCTTTTTCTCTGCTTTTCCACGAAAACCTTCCAAATGATTAGCAATGGGTTGACAGCAGAACCGAGGGGAAGAATGAGTGTAGCAGCTAAAACCTTGGCTTCGTCCTTATTTTGATAGAAATCGCCTTCCAGAGCAACAACACAAAGCACTGCGATAACGCAATGCACTAGGAACTCCATGAAAACAACAGGGTTTATTCGCCGTGTTCGGGTCACGTGTGTCACCACTTGAGCTGAATCACTCACCTGTGACCCAGAACCAACCACCTCTGACCCAGGACGCAGAAGCCAGAGGGTGTAGCTGAGCCCAACGCCCACGAATGAGCACAGAATGCAGTTGAAAACGGTTCTCACTTTGAAAGGATACTCTGTGCGGAACAGGCTCTGCTTCAGGACCGGCATGGAGACACAGATGCCGTTGTGGCTGTGCAGTGTCCGTCGTGACGTCATTGGTAAGAAGGCGGCGCTGACGAAGATGGCCAGACACCAAACGACGCCCGACAACACAGCAGTGGATCGAGGAGTGAACTGCAGTTTGACGCGGACAGTACGGAGTGCTATGTGGCGCTCCAGCAGGAACAAACAGGTGAGGAACAGCGAACACTGGCTGGACAGTAAGGACAAAAAGCCTGCTGCGAGGCACACGGGACTTGATCTCCACACAGCCTCTGCCGAGTTATAGTTACCCCTGTAAGCCAGGTCTGCAGTCACAATGGAAAGGAAACTCACACCCATCAGTAGATCAGCCACATTGATGTTCGTTAACAATATGTTGAAGCCATTCAGTAGTGCGGTTTTTCGTATGAATAATCGAGCAAAGACAAAAACTCCGTTTCCCGTTAAAATGATCATTGTCACAAACCACAGTACTACCCGAACAGATTCATGCTTCAGAAGATCATCACAAGAGGAAATTATATTATTTGGAGCAACACAAGTACCAAGAACAGAAAATGAAACCCTTAAATTATCCAGACAACATAATTGGTATTCATCAGAACTGAGTTCTCTCAAATGAGTTAAGTTTTGTAGCAAATTGTTTTGATAGAGACTGAGAGGATTTCCTCTAACATCGAACTGAACCAGATCTAACAGAAAGTGAAAATCGCTTTTTTCCAAATGATCAATTTCATTGAAAGAAACATTTAGCTTTTGAACCTGTGAATAGTCGTGGAACAGCATTGATGGCAATTTCTTGACAAAGTTGTCAGACAGGTCCAGAGTGTGCAAAAATTGCCGGGTCGATGCCAAACGATTTTGTGTAATGGATGATAGAGAATTAGCTGATAAGTACAATTCTCTAAGATTATGTAACCTACCAAAGACGTCAAAAATCAGAGAGGTCAACAAATTGTGACTTAAATCTAAAACTTTTAGATTGGGCAGGTTCATTCCTTTCACCTGGGTCAGACCACACGATGACAGCCGCAGCCATATCAGATAGGTGTTTAGGATATTGTGAGGTTTCATGCCAGAGTGGCTGCCATCAAGGTAACGAAGGTGAGGGAAGGAATGGACAGAGAAAGGTGTGGAACAGACGAAGGCCCAGCCCTGGCAGCGGCAGCCAGGAGGACACGTGGCCTCACACAGCCATTCGTCATCTCGTTGCGGGCACTGTGGCCACCCGTCACACAACTGCTCAGGGTGCAGGCACACCCGAGATGATCTGCACCTGTAGAAACCCAGACACTGGTGATCCCAGCATCCTGTCTCATCTTCTCCGAAAGGACATTCCACCACACCATTGCAAAACACATACACAGGAAAACAGTAGCCTCCAGAGCATGAAAAATGAGTCTGTGGACACACTGAACCAGACACATCCATTGGCTGTTGTAACACGTGTCCGCTGCTCGTGAAGTTGATAACCACAGGGGGAGGATACCAAACGGGAGGCTGGAAATAAAAGATGTTGCGTGAATTACAGATCTCATCAGACTCATCCCAGCAATCTTTGTAGTCATCGCAGCGTTTTTCCTTGGGAACACACTGACCGTTGTTACACGTGAAACCTGGACACACATGACTGTGGATACAAAACGATTCATCCGACGCATCCCAACAGTCGTCCTTGAAATCACAGACCAAGGTGTAGGGCAGTGTGCTGCCGTCCGTGCAGGGGAACATGGCCACTGTGGAACCACTGTCACCGGGCTGTTGTCTCGTGCCTCTGGCATTGTACAGTCTGCAATTCTTCACATTGTTCTCATGCATGCATGCGCTCTTCTCATCACAGTACAGAAAGTCGTGGGTCACGTGCCCATCAAGACATGGAATATACGATCTGTTCTGTGAATAGAAGTGTGGCCAAGGTAAGGACAGCACAGGGAAATCCACAGATGTTTTCTCGTCCATCTTCTTTGGCAGCTGAACAGAATACTGACAAAAAGCACTGACAAAGTCTGCGTAAGTGCACGCCCCATTGCTTCCTGTGATTAGGAGTTCACCCAAAAACCTTACGAAGAAGCACCCTGCAACTGAAAGATCACTTGATAACGATACCCGACGTGAAGACTTATCCGATACATTCACAATAGCTAAAGATCCATCAGCCCATTTTAATGTACGTCTGTAAAAATAAAGTGAATCATCAGTTCCAGTAAATAAACCAATAAGTCCTATGGTATAATTGTACCCATAGGTAAACAGTTTAGAGAAGTCATTCCATTCGGCGGGAGACCTAATTATGGCCAGTTCACCACCAAGAGTAGCGCAGTGTTGTTTTGCTTTGACCCATGATATTCCTGTTCTCCACGTGATGCGCTGGAAACACTTGCGACCGGAAGCAACCATTCCTTCACATGCCACACTGCTAAAAGGACAATGACTGCCTTCGTCTTCCCCGCCTTCGCACTCTGTGTCCAGGTTGCAGTGTACATGCTGGCGAAATGTTTCATATAGAGGGGTGGAACAGCGGAACAGCCCGCTGTCCAGTTGATGGGGTGTCTGCAGTCTAGGGTGAAACGAGAAGAGCATTTTGAAGCCACTTCCAGTTATTAAATACAGGTCAGAAGTATAACGAATTAGCAATGGCTTGTTGAATAGCTGTGCTGACACACCTTGCTGCCTACATAGAAATACAGCTTGAGTTTGAGAACCATTAGAGTGGATCACGAACAGCTTAAGGCCACTCCCTGATCTGCAAACAGACCCCCGCCACGCATGCTTTGGGTTGATGTCAATTACGGGAAAGCTCACCATGACTGTGTGATTCTCTGGCAATGTCACATTCAAGGAAGCGTCGGAACCAGCGATAACGTTGTGTATGCCATCGTAACCCCACGGCGTGATGTAGCCTTCTAGTGGTGACGTCATCGATCTCTCTAGCTGTTTCCGGACATTAACCATGGTGACTTTGAATTCCAGCACAAACCCTGGAGGATGGTGCATGTCTATGCCATGTAGCCCATAGGTAATGCGTCCTTTTGACTCAAAGAAACATTGTGTGGAGTGTTTTTCTCCTAACTCACACGGTTGCAATAACTGAACCTCGTCAACAGCTGGGAACTTAGCACACAACCCATCCGGTAGAATTATTGTACCCACGAGTGAGAGACCATCTGGTGCTTCGACATGCCAGGAACAAAACCACGGAATGTCACCGTCGATGTCTTCGTAATCAGTGAAACCACTGATGCTAAAGTTTTCCCCAGAAAGTGTGGGTATTGTGCCATTAATGCAGGCACGTAAAGAAACAAAGTATTCCATTCTATTTTGTGTTGCATTTTCATTTTTTTCCATTCCTTGAGTTGGAGACAGTGTGGCCCTTCCAAGACAGGACTGAACATAAAGTATTAAAAAAACTAACTTCCATTTTGGGGTGTATAACAATCCGTTCATTTGGATGCACCGAATCTCGTTTAAGGCAAAACAACTTTGGTCAGTTTTGTGAAGCATTTTGTCATTCTTTCAAATAATCTCATATGTCAGATTTGACGACAACAACAACAGCCACGAGTGCCTTATATATTGTGGGCGGTATTTTCATTCGTTAATTGGTATTTTTGTTTTATTCGCATCTAATCCTCGAATCAACACGCGATTTGAACTGTCATAAAGAGGCGATTTGTGCTGTACATATATGTACAAAGACACATACACACACACGCACGCACGCACGCACGCACGCACGCACACACACACACACACATATATATGTCTGTCTGTCTGTCTGTCTGTCTCTCTCTCTCTCTGCTGTCTTCTTGATTCGTCGCATTAATTATGAAATTTCAAAAATGTTTTGGTCGATATAAGTTACAGGCAGAAAATGTTATTAGGTGTGTTTGTGCTAAAACGCATTTGCGCGCGTGCGTCCGTGCGTGTGTGCGTCCGTGCGTGTGTGTGTGTGTGTGTATGTGTGCGCGCGCCCATGCCACCTTGTAAATAGGTGATTATAAAAAGATTGACATTTGAAGTATGAAACATCCTGAGAGCTTCTGCTAAGAGCTTTTGTGCGTCTTTGCTGGTAAAATCTTCAGCTCTGAAATTAGCTTTGAGACGTTTTGTACCATATGTTAGCAACACATTTCTAACAGCCGGATATTCAACGCAGTTATTAACTAGGGCAGCGAAATTCATTCTGAATTACATATTTCGAAATATTCCAAATTCCCCACAAAGAGTTAGTGTTTGGCTTTTACTACTTAGGTATATAATTATCTTAATTTTTGATTTCGGTTAACAATTTCAGTAGACAGAGCCTCGAGAACTATAAGTAGCTTTTAAGGGACTATAAAAAAGAGAAAAAAAGAAGAAAAAAAACAAACTTTGATACCACCATTATTTGACCAAATGATTTCCCTCTTAAAATATACAATAAACCCACAAAGCCTTCCCGGTAGAAGCAGTCGTAAAAAGAAGTAAATATAAAATGAAATACGAAATAATATACTCATACATAATATTATGGATGCTACTTTTTGTGCCTAACGATGACACGGTTAACACCGGGAAAAAAAGTACAGTTCCTTCAAAATAATAATGACACTTCGGAAAACTACGCCATCCAGTTTGGTGCCTGGAGAAACCGAACAATTTTTCCCTAAAGAGATGCAAACAAGAAGGAGAACGCTTTACAACACACCGAAGCCATAGTTGCCAAGAACAAACATGAGCATGTTTCCTGCTGATAATTCATTCCCAGTAATGTTTTTAGATTTCGTTCCCAGTGTGATTACATTTAATTATTGAGCGTTGGCATTGCAGCTATAATGACTGGCTGAAGTGGAGAGTAGTATGGCTGCATTGGAAAAAAAAGCTTCAGAAACATTTGTGACAATAACATATGGGAATAAACTACCATTGATCTAGGGCTACAGATCTAGCTCTGCATTGTGCATTGAACAAGTCTTAACCATCGTTTACAATAAGATGTACGTTTTCTTTGTAGACATTGATTTGGTTCCAGTGATGACATAGTTTGTGGACTACTCTGTGTCGTCAATAGAATGTGGCAGCTCAAATCTTTTGAATTTGGACAATCAGTTGATTGCTTAGGGATATTGATATTCCGGTTACTTCAAGAAAGTCTTCCTTTGTGCACACAACGTGAAAATAACAATTTATCATACTTAAAGAAAAAAACAACAACAACCCAACAGCAGCAGCAAAAAAACAAAACAAAACAAAAACAAAAAAAAACAAAAAACAAAAAAAACCAGGTGGACTCTTGTTAACATTTTTGTGTGTGGCTCTTTTTTCAATTTAATTTGTTTTTATTATATTTTTTCTATTAGAGCTATAGCTTTTGGAGTTCTATGGTCCCCTGGTACAATATCTGAGTCAACACATGGATTAAATGAAATACAAAGCCGCAGTGATAGCTCTATACAAGCTTCCATATGTGCTGTTGCTATCGAAACGAAAGAAAACAAAGAATTGCAGCAACTTCTTTTGTCATTGTGTGAATTCATAGACCCTAATTTCGCGGGAACGTTGCTGCGAAACTTTTCTTTAGCGCGAGGGAGCGAAACTGACTTCGCATGTGAATTTAACCAATCTTTGGGCAGACCCCTTCTTGTCTGAGGCTGTGTTGGACGAGACATTATTTGATGCAAAGACATCTCACAAACACGTCTCTTTCTTGAAACGCTCGATACAAAGCACAAAAACGTAGAAGACAAGAACACGTTCCAGGCACACTCAAAGTCACACAATACCTAAACTTGCCAGCGTGCATCTAACACGTGCAAGGAATCTTACATCGTAGTGAGAGTGCTCAATCATCCAGAAAAAAAGATCCTCCAAAACATTAAGGACTTTCTTGTTAAAAGATTAAAAAAAAGGGGGAAAATAAGGAAGGATGGGTCAGCAAGACAGATAATTTGAACAAGGTAGATGATTTGAACACACAAAATAGAAACAAAAAGAAACACACACACACACACACACACACACACACACACACATATATATATATATATATATATATATATATATATATATAAGAAAAAAAAGGACGAGATTACAGAAAGTTAGGGAAAGAGCCAGTAAAGAGAGCAAAAGAAATGAGGAATTTTTCTAGCCTATGAGATGAACGAAAAATACAAAAACAACAACAACAACACACACACACACACACAAAAGCAGTGACACAGGACCTATGGAATGACTCGTTAGTAAAAACTCATCTTTTTAAAACCTATTTATAAGCACTCTCAGCTTCCTTGTTCTCCAACACCGCCCATGTCAACTCACTTTGGACGTATGAAGAGTTGGAAAGAGAGAGTGTGTGTGTGAGGGGAGGGGCGAGGGATTTTGAGAAAGAGTGGTCATGAATGATTTATGTAACTTGTAATATTTTTCTTAAATGTAAAGCGCCCTGAGCTCTTAGCGAGAAAGGGTACTATATAAATGTACATTATCATTAGTATTAAACTCATCAGCTAACAACCTATGAAAGGTCAACACGCATGTATTGGGCTGCAGCAGGTTTTATGTCGATTGTTTTTGTTTTTTTGTTGTTGTTTTTTTAAATCATTATTTTATCTGGAATGAAATGATTAATCAAGCAAGCAGATCCAGGCTGTCAGGTGTCTGCATGAACCTGCTGAAGGTTCTTGAAAGGTGGAAAGAATCAACAACATTACCTGTGAAGATGTTTGGTCTTCAGTCTCTGTTTTGGGGCAAATGGTGCATGCACGCACACACACACACACACACACAATTATTTTTGTATATATATATATATATATATATATATATTCACACACATATTAGTAGCCAAGCGCTCAGCTGGCTACGTTAAATGTAGTTCAACTTACAGGACATGCCGTGAAGCAGATTACAGTTTCCACTACAGTGACGGTTCCAACCTGTTGATGTAACTCGCATGGCGTAACGCTACTAAAAAAATTGAAAAGAAAGTTGTTAGGCGTTCAGGCGTTCTGCTCCAGCCGGTCACTTTCACTTGAGCATCCTCGTGGCTCTAGCCTGCTCTCTCTCTCTCTCTCTCTCTCTCTCTCTCTGTAGCCTAAAAGGCCAGCGTTGCACATCATTGCTGTAAGTACTTTGTGTCAAATGTGTTGATTTTTAAATTGTAAGTTTCGACACATTACTTGTGTTCATATGAGAATGTTGATAGTATTTAAAGTTGGTAAACTTTGCCAGAAGGATTGCGTTGTTGTTCAGTCATAAATATTATTATTGTTTGACGTAAGCTATCATCATGTCATCATGGTATGCTTGTAGCAGTATTCCCTTTGATTCTGTCGAATGTATCAGTCAGTGACGTCTCTGCCCACTCATAGTTTATTCAACTGTTTGAGAATATTCTCACTGAGGGTGACACGTTCCTTCTCTGCTCACACTGATGAAGGTAACAACACTTTAGCAGTACTGATATCAGCATATGAAGGTTAGGTTTTACTTTTCCCACGTTACGTTGAGGAAATTCATGTTATAGCCACTTGATGATGAAGCCATGATAGTTCTGACTTAACAATTTGGTCTCTCAGTTTGCCAGTATTTTATACCAAAGCTACTTATTATATTATCGTATTCATTATTCATGTATTATTTCATATGCTGATATCAGTACTGCTAAAGTGTTGTTACACTGACTCTCAGTACTACCAGTCACACAGTTACAGTGTGCTTAGTCCTCTATAATGCGTGTGTAAAATTCTGTTGTGCTGATTACAAGATGTTGGATAATATCAGTTATTGATTAACACCATTTGATATGAACCACAGTTTGCTAATTGTAAATCAGCTATCATGCTTCTTCCTATACAACTTACTCTGGTATAGTGCTACATGATAACTGATTCATTTGAATCACTGACACAGTATAAGCTTTTTATAATCTATACTGTCAGTATACTTCCACTAAATCAGCTTAGCTTTAACCTCTTTATCTACACTGTTTAAATGTCTAAGCTATGTCATTT
This sequence comes from Babylonia areolata, assembly GCF_041734735.1. Classification (NCBI taxonomy): domain Eukaryota; kingdom Metazoa; phylum Mollusca; class Gastropoda; order Neogastropoda; family Buccinidae; genus Babylonia; species Babylonia areolata. The sequence goes on along the minus strand of NC_134896.1, from coordinate 7,515,155 downwards.
CCTGTCAGTGTTTTGTTTTTCACATATATGCTTTATCATGTTATGTTCTTGCCTATTCCAAACCAAGTGGTAGTCTTTTTATTGTGTAGCCATGTATCCAAGTCGTTTTATTTATAATGAAAGGGTATGGTACAAAAAAACTAACTGAATGATTGACTGAATTAAAGGATCGGAAAGAATACCCACGCACAGGCGAGGAACATATAGAGGCCAGTCACAAAAAGGGTTTTCTATTGTTTTATTTCCACAATAGTTATTTAGAAGTTAAAGAGAAGAGGAAGAGATAAAACAAGTATGAGAAGAAGTAAGAGGAAAACAGTGCACTGATAAGGACACAATCAAACACGTCATTAAGCACAACATGTCAGCACAAGTGAACAGTAAAGCACATTTATACATATTACATGGAAAGACCACCACTTGGTTTGGGATAAGCAACAACATCAGATAAGATAATGCATATGTGTGAAGACCAAACACTGACATCAGATGACATTTCTAATACATTTGAATAGTGCAGTTACAGTGATTGAAACTATGCTGATTTAGTGAAAGTACACTGACAGTACAGATTTAAGTAAAGCTTATACTGTGTCAAATCACTCAAATGAATCAGTTATATCATGTATCACTATACCGGAGTAAGCCATATAGGAGAGAGCATGATAACTAAATTATAATTAACAGACTGATACATATCAGGTGGTTTTAACCAATAGCTAATAACACAGTAACACTATCTTGTAGTATAACTGATATCAGCATGTAAAATAACACATGAATAATAAACAAGACTGAGGTCAGGTCAGGGGCATAGCCCTTGCTACCGGTACCATGTAACCCAGTATTACCTGCTGCATGTGAAGTCTCCCAACGACGGACCTGGTGGAGGAGGAAACCTTCCCCAATGGCTGTCAAGGTGGAAGAGGATGACAAAATGGCAGGGGGAGCTCTTATCCTTGGATAGAAGTCCTCCTAGGAGATGGAGCTCTGAAGAAGAAACCTGCACCTGCCGAGGCCGTCCTACACATGGCAGTATCTGCACCTGTGGGACTGTGAGAGTGGGTAGGCGAGAGAGTGGGGAAGGGACTGCACAGCTAAAAAGAAACAACAAAAAAACAGTCAACTGCGCCGGTCGGGCAACCAGGCTAATGTCAGAACAACGAGCTAGCCCTTCAACACCCAGCTTTCCCAAGCCCTGCGACAGTTGAGAAGTGGTAACGGGGAAAGGCAGAGGATGCTGCTGGCAGTTCCTAGTCACAACTCTACATGCAGGTGGCTGTGGGGTGATGGTCGTCCACTGCAGAGTGGGGCAGATGCAGCACCCGTATCCTCCCACAGTGATAGAGCAGCCCTTGTTAGGGACAGCACTGCTGTGTATGGGCAGAGAGTCACAGGATCAACCCCTGTCCGAGCCTTTGACCAGACCGCCCTCCTGACAGACAAGAAAGACATCCTTGCCCGCTGGGCAGAGCACTTCAACACCCTCCTCAACAGGGACTTGTCCATATCTGAAAGGTAATTGCAGCCCTACCACAGCTACCAGTCAATGACTCGCTAGCTGCCCCTCCCACCAAGGCCGAGACCCGGAAGGCCCTGAAGCTGACAACGTCAGGAAAAGCACCAGTAGCGGATGGAATCTAGGCTGACATCTACAAGTACGGAGGCGAGGTGCATACAGACAAGCTGACCGCCCTGTTCCAGTCTATCTGGGAAAGAGGGGAGGTCCCTCAGGATTTTAAGGATGTTTATGTTTCAATTGTCCATATTCACAAACGGAAGGAAGACAAAACATCCTGTGATAACCACCGCTGAATCTCTCTCCTCTACATTGCTGGCAAGATCTTCGCCCGCATCATACTGAACAGACTAGTTGACCATGTTTCCAACACAGTCATCACAGAAGCACAGTGTGGCTTCTGCTCAGGCAGGGGAACATGTGACACGGTGTTTGCCGTATGCCAGATGCAAGAGAAGTGCCATGAGCAGAACAAGGAGCTCCACATGGTCTTTATAGACCTGACTAAGGCCTTCGACACGCTGAACCGCCATGGTCCGTGGAAGATCCTCCTAAAGTTCGGCTGCCCACAGAGCCTAATCCAGCTGATTGCATCATTCCACGATGGCATGCAGGTAACAGTACAGGAAAATACTGACATGTCAGATCCGTTCCCTGTGGTAAATGGAGTGAAGCAGGGCTGCATCCTGGCACCCACACTGTTCTCCATTCTTTTCTCTGCCATGCTGATTGATGCCTTCCAAGACTGTAATCGGGGCATCTACATTCAGTTTTGCACAGATGGCAAACTTTTCAACTTGCGGCGACTCCATGCCAGGTCCAGGGTGTTTGAGGCACTGTTGAGAGAGCTCCTCTTTGCCGATGACTGCGCACTAGCTGCACACACCCATGAGGACATTCAGTTCATTATAGACAGGTTCTCAACCTCCTGCAGGCACTTTGGACTCACCTTCAGCCTCAGCAAGACCGAGTCCATGTACCAACCAGCTAGCTCACAGAACGCCAGTGCCTCCCCCCCAACCTGCAATCAAGATCGATGACACGGAGATTAAGTCAGTCGACAAGTTTTGCTACCTGAGCAGTACCATATGCAGCAACAAAGCCCTTGAGGCAGAAGTGACAGTGCACATCACCAAGGACAGCTCCGCCTTTGGCAGATTTAACAACAGGCTGTGGAACAACAAAGGCATCAGGTTGAGCACCAAAATCAAAACCTACAGAGCTGTTGTGCTAACCACCTTGTTGTACTGCTGTGAAACATGGACGACGTATCGCCATCACATTCAACAACTTGAGCAGTTTCACCAGAGATGCCTACGAAAAATCCTCAGCATAAAGTGGCAAGACAGAGTCTCCAACCTCCAGGTCCTAGAGATGAGTGGGCTGCCCAGCATCAAAAGCCTGCTGATCCAGTGCCAGCTACACTGGACAGGACACGTTGTCTGCATGACAGACAGCAGGATCCCGAACATGCTTTTGTATGGTCAGCTGAAGGAAGGCCACTGCAAACTTGGAAGACCCTGCAAGTACTTCAAGGACACCTTGAAGACAAACCTCAAAGCCTGTGACATAGACATCGCTTCCTGGGAAACTGATGCACTTGACTGCTCTCGCTGGAGGATGCTGTGCTCTAGTGGCATAAAGAAAGTGGCAAAACAAGAGAACGCTGGCCATTAAGGAGAAGCATGAGCGAAGGAAGCAGGGCTCAACTTCTGGAGACATTTTCCCTTGCAACACCTGTGGGAAGTGCTGCGCATCCAGAATTGGCTTCTTCTCCCATATGAGGACACACACCGACAGATAAGCCTGCCTGCCTACTCATCCGTCAGACCGACGACCAACGAAGACTCTATAATAAACAAGATAATAGAATCAGTGGCTTTGATGTAATACTGGCAAACTGAGAGAATAAATAGCAAGTCAGTGCACAACACAGTAGATGGGAAGAACTGTCATGGCTTAACCATTAAGTGGTGAATGAACTTACACAAGTAATCTGTTGCATCAAAGCCAAATATCAACATAACTAAGCTTGTGCTCAACATTTAAATCTCCTCTGTGGAAGGAGGATAAGTAACCTAATCTTCATCAGTGGCAGCAAATGAGAAAGAACGCATCATATGCACTCACTAGAACATTCTCAACAAACTATCAGTGTCCAGAGACGTCATTGACTGTGACGTAAGAAGAATCAAATGGAACACTGCTCCAATCATATGACCACATGGTGATTTTCTATATCAATCATAGCTGAGCTGTGACTACATGTCAAAGCAATAACTGAACAAAGCAATAAATGAACAAAGCAATATCAACATGCTCATATGAACACAAGTACTGTGTCAAAGAATAGAATTTACAAATCATTAGCACATTCTAAATGGGGTACTTAGAGTGATACATAGCGAGATGTCAGCCTCTGGGACAACGGGCACACACACACTGCTTGCGACACAACAAGAGAGAGAGAGAGCAGCTCTGGTCAGATGACTGACCAGGTAGAAAGTCTCCAGATGATCACCCACTCCACCAGTTTATGCAAGTTAAGTGGACTGCAAAGACAATTGCGTGTGCTGTGAAGCAGATTGGCTCAAATCAGGCTAAATCTGATAAGAACTGTGTTTCTTACAAGGTGTTCAGTGATAGATGTCTAAATGATTCCTGAACCGATCTACGTTGGATAGGATGCAAAAGAAAGAGGTCAACACCTACTTTCTAATGAGTATAAGTGGAGTGTGGATTATTCAAGATGAATCTATAATCTTAATTTAAGTCACCTGAAAAGGGTCAGTTTTAGCGAGCTCATCACGGAAAATTAAAAACACCAACTAAACAGACAAAAAGATGGAATTGCAATGATTCTGCCAGTATATAATACTTGTAGCTTACTGATCCAACAAAAGAGATATTAATTAAATACACTGCGTCAGAAACACAGATGTCAGCTCACCCAATCATGTACAGCGATGCTAGTTATGGAGTGGTGTGTGGCGAGAGTTGAAATCTTTAGACTGACCAATGATTTAACTGAAATCTAACTGCTTTAAGTGTGTGTCTAAGCACAACAAATATAATATTGCAGTGAACGATACAGAGACTTGATTTAATAGATGATTAGGGAATAGGTTTAGAATGGGCTTTGCATTTAAACCAGGAATGGCGTCACACATTCTGTGCGGGTCATTGAAGACCGGCTGTTAGTTGTGAAAACGGCGTCTGCTATAGCTGGTGCGGTCAAAAGTCAGTGAAGCCAGCCTAGCACTTGGCTACATTGTAATATATGATGTGCTTTCTTTCCACTTGTATTCCTGACATGTTGTACTTATGACATTTGTTGTTTGTGTCTTTTACAGGCACTGTCTTCTTTTCTTCTTTTCTTTTCCTAATTTACTATTGTAAATAAAACAATAGAAAACCCTTTGTGACTGGCCTCTATATGTTCCAGGCCTGTGCAAAGGAGCTTTCTATCCTTTCACTCTTTTCATCCTGTCTGATTCAGCAATTCAGATATTCTTTTGTAATAATAATAATAATAATGGTATTTATATAGCACTGAATCTTGTGCAGAGACAAATCAAAGCACTTTCGCACCAGTCATTCACACACATGCATAACTAAAACTGGAGAAACTGAAGAAAAGGAAGGCAGGGAAGGGAGGCTATTTTGGGAAGAGGTGGCATTTAAGGCCAGACTTGAAAGAGTTGAGTGTGGAGACTTGACAAAGCAAAAGAGGAATTCATTCCAATTGCAAGGTGAAGAGACAGGGAAGGAATGGCGGCCAACAGTCGAGAGTTCGAATCTGGGTATACGTAAACAGAGTGGATCCGAAGCTGATCGTAGAGAGCGAGATGGGGTGTAGAGGTGAAGGCAGCCACAGAGATAGGAAGGGGCAGATTTGTGAATACATTTATAACATAGAGTGCTTATCTTGTACTTTATTCTGTGTGAGACAGGGAGCCAGTGGAGATGTTGCAAAAAAGGAGTGATGTGCTCATGTCTTTTTTTTTTCTGAGGACGAGTCGGGCAGCAGAGTTTTGTATGCGCTGAAGCGACTGAATGGATGAAGCAGGCAAATCAGACAATAGAGAGTTCCAGTAGTCAAGGCGAGAGAGAATTAGAGAAAGTTGCGTCAATGGACAGATATTTCCGGATGGAATTGATGCGCCGCAATTGGCAGTAGCAGGATTGACATGTCTGACTGATAAATTTTTGCATGGACAGTGTGTTGTCAAGGACAACGCCGAGGTTCCTGACTGAACTGTAAAGAGGGATGGATGTACTGCCAAGTTTGATTGTGTTAGCTGTGATGGAAGATAGTTTTAGTTTATATCCTATGACCATTGCTTCAGTTTTGTCTGCGTTCAATTGTAACTTATTTAGAGTCATCTAGTTTTGAATGTCCAGGAAGCAGTTGGATGTTTCTTGCAAGAGCGACGACAGTTTTTCGGGGGTATCACTCTTCTGGAGTTGAGTGTCATCAGCATAAGAATGATGACTGACATTATGGCAGTTGATGATTTCAGCGAGAGGAGCAGTGTACAGTGTAAAGACCACTGGGCCTAAAACAGATCCCTGTGGGACTCCATGTTCAATTTTAACGGGTTCAGACTGGAAATTATCAACAATGACAGACTGGAATTGATCAGTGAGGTAAGATTTGAACCAGTTTAGAATAGTGCCGTTGATACCAAATGTAAAATGAAGACGGGAAAGAAGGATTGAATGGTCTATTGTGTCAAAGGTGGCTGACAAGTCGAGAAGAGTGAGAAGGGAGATCTGTCCTGAGTCGGACGCTAGCAGTAGGTTATTCAGGATGTGGAGGAGAGTGGTTTCGGTGCTGTAGTCAGCACGATAGGCAGACTGAAATGGGTGGATAAGATTCTTGAAACAAAGGTGATTGTTGAGCTGCTTCAGGACAGCTTTTTCAAGGAGTTTGGGCAGGAATGGAAGATTAGAAACTGGTCGATATTTTTTCAAAATGTTTGCGTCACGGTTGGATTTCTTCAGAAGAGGCCGGACGATTGCAGTTTTGAAAGAATGATGACTGACATTATGGCGGTTGATAATTTCAGTGAGAGGAGCAGTGTACAGTGTGAAGACCACTGGGCCTGAAACAGATCCCTGTCGGACTCCATGTTCAATTTTAACGGGTTCAGACTGGAAATTATCAACAATGACAGACTGGAATCGATCAGTGAGATAAGATTTGCAATGACAGACTGGAATCGATCAGTGAGATAAGATTTGAACCAGTTTAGAACAGTACTTTTATAATATACCACTCGGTTCATGGTCCAGACACACACACACACACACACACACACACACACACACACACACACACACACACACACACATATATATATATATATTACATATACTACAAATAGAAAACGTTCATAGAAACTGTTGGTTTTAGAATAAGACTCAGGTTTGACAAGAGGCGTCTGTGCGTGTGTCTGTGGAAAACCAACAGTTTCTATAAATGTTCTCCATAAGTAGTAAATATAAGTATGTGTGTGTGTGTGTGTGTGTGTGTGTGTGTGTGTGTGTGTTCGTGTGTGTGTGTGTTACTCCCTAGTCACAGATTAATGACAGTTTTGCTGTTGGTCAATGGTGTGACAAGTTTTATCGCTGGAGGAAGCAGAAGCAGGAGGTGTTGACGGGTGATTTTTAACACCTGGTGGAGCCTAGGGTTGGCCTGCTGACTTTGTCTCCTTCCCCTTGTCTGAAGACGGTCAGTCAGTTTGGAAAGAAAATGACGCAGCTGGCTGTTAGTAGCACACCACTGTTTTTCCTTGTTGTCACTCGCATGTGTTTGTCTGTGGGCGGAAATAACGAATCCAGCACTGAGTTAACGCCAGGAGTCTCTCTCCACGTTGTGTGGTTGTCGGCCTTTGCTGGCCACGTGGCCAATGGGTGTGACGGGAGGCCACATGCCTGCCGGCAGAATGCGTCCTACCAGCTGGACCTCCCCTCAGACAGAGTGCTGATGATCAGCTTTCCTCTCTTCGATAAGCTACAGGACGGGGACCACGTGAGTCTGCACACACTCACTGCCAATGGCAGCTTCACCACAGAGGTCTGGAGGGGAAGCCAGCATTCTTTCATTCCGGCCCAGGTCTTGGACTCCCCTCTCCTCATTCAGTTGGTGACCCCGGGCAATCTTTACTCCCAGGACACTTTCCAGATGCGGTTTTCCTTCTACCGGAAGTCGGAAGCCCCAGAGCGGACAGAGGACGGAATGTTCAACTGTTCCACCCCCTCCTTCCCCAGCTTTCGCCATCACCTGGACTGCAACTTCATCCTGGAGTGTCACGGGTTGGAAGACATCGAGCAATGCCCGGGATGTAACGTGGGTTCCGGGAAGTGTTACAAATTATTCAAAGGCCGCTTTGTATTTGACTATGCTAGGAAAATGTGTCAGCAGTTTGGTGGAGAACTAGCCATGATGAAGACACAGTCTGATTGGCGCACTTTGCATGCCATGATGGAGACGGTCACTCACTATTTTTCGTGGATAGGGCTGACCAGCGCTGACGCTACAGTACCCAGGTATTACAGAAACTCCTACGTTTGGTTAGATAGATCAGTGTCGTATTCTGTCAATACTTCAATGATCAACATAGACGCGGCAATGGATAGGATGTGTTTCGTTTACAACAACCAAAGAGTGCTTTACATTCCTTGTGCATTCATAGGCTATCAATACGTTTGTCAAGTGCAGAAAGAGTCCCCTACGAGTTCAGTGGTGGTCAGAAATTTTCCATCACCCCCAGTAACCCCCAGTGTCCTGGGTTCTAGAAACCAGTCCCTGGTGATATGCCAGCAAGGGCATTTGACGCACCAGTTTTTGGTTTGTGACCCCAGAAGCCGATGTGGGGAAAACCAGTACCGTTCGTACTGTGTCTTCAGTACCGACAACAACAGAGAGTCCCTCCCGACCCAGTCTTCTAGGGAACCAGATCACGAAGGGGACAGGACGGTAGGACCTCAGTCTGCCACTGTCTTCATGTACAGCTGCGACACTGGCGAAGAGACAGTGCCGTACACGTTGGTGTGTGACTTCAGACAGGACTGCGGCGATGGATCGGACGAGGGGTTCTGTGTTCACGAAGCGGAGTGCGGGGGCTTCACGTGCGACAATGGGCAGTGCGTGCCCCACAGCAATGCTCGCTGTGACAACGGCAGGGACTGCTGGGATGGGTCGGACGAACTGTGCATGGTGGTGCATGCTGGTGACACCAACATTGTCAGGAAACCGCCCCCTGCCGTCATCCATTTTGAAGGTATCAGAGTATTGGGGTGTGTGCGTGCTTGTGTGTGTGTGTGTGTGTATGCGTGTGTCTGTTTGTATGAGAGAGAAAGGAGGGGGGATATAGAGAAATAGAGAGCGAAAATGAATAATTAAATGATTTAACTTTTTTTTATTGCCCCCCCCCCCCCCCCCCCCAAAAAAAAAAGGAATGTGCAGTTGGTTTCTTTTCGTCCTGCTCCCACAAAAAGTGAAATTATAACGAACGTGCAATACAAAAGCATGACATTAGAAAAGGGAATTTCAAATCATGTCAAAATACACGCAAACGCATATCGACATGTTTGAATTATTACAACACAAACATAAAGAATAAAACCACCTCCAAAATACATAACAGCAATCTCTACAAGAAAAAAACAAACAAACAAAAAACAGTTTGAAATGAAAAATGACGAAAAACCACATCCAAAATACATAACAGCAATCTCTACCAGGAAAAACAAACAAACAAACAAACAGTTTGAAACGAAAAAGACGAAAAACCACCTCCAAAATACATAACAGCAATCTCTGCAAGAAAAACAACAACAAAACAATTTGAAACGAAAAAAGACGTCAATACTTTATGTGTGAATTATGGCTGGCAGCGCAGCTCTCTGTCTCAAACAGCATGGAAACTAAAAATGGCAGCGTCGCTGATCAGTCCAGTTTCCATCACCATAATGTTTGAAACAGAATCTCAATAACTCTGCAGTCACAGAAAGAGCAAATGTATATTCCGAGAATGAGCGTGATGGCGAGATAAGGTTATTGGTAACATACAAGTAGCTCGCAACAACAACTGGTTTCAATAATGGAAGGTGGAATACTGAGGTTTGAGGATGATCGCAGGGTCGCATCTCTTCGCCCTGAATAAGAATCGGCCAGCAGTCTTGACAAGCTGAAATTCACACAGGTGGTGTCCTAAGTATGTTCAATCAGAACAGGCACTAGTGACCACCACAGAAGTGACTAAGCAGCAATGCAGGGTCTCTTCTGGTATGTGGCCTTTTGGCAACGAGGAGATAAGAGCTGCTTGAGTAGTTCAGTGCTGATAGAATATAAACACGCGCGATGGTTTACCGTTAAACATACGAATAGACATGGTGATTCTGAACACCACCGAAGTGACTCAGCAGCAATGCAGGGTCTCCTCTGGTGTGTGGTCTTCTGGCAACCTTATATCGATGGTTCCCTATGGACTGCTGACGCTGGGATTGCAACAGACGAATCCGGGTGTGGCTGTGTATGGGGGACTCAGAATGAGCAGCGTGGGAGTAAGCACTTAAAACGGCGCAGATGATGGAGGGGGGGAGTGGAGGTGGGGTGATGTCACTCAGTGTGTCACGTGTTGCTGACAGGCGGAAGGGAGAACACCGGAAGCAGGAACGGAAACGGAACACGTTAACCCCAAGACTGCCGAATCCTGGTGAAATGAGATCAGTGTGGCACGAGTCTGAAGTGCAGTCCCTACTTTTCCTTTTTGTGTGTGCCTATCAATGGTGCCATTGATTTTGCTGGTCAAAAGTAGTGTAATTCCACGAAGAAGAAGAAGAAGGAGGAGGTGGAGGAGGAGGAAGAAGAGGAGGAGGAGAAAAAGAAGAAGAAGGAGTCCAGATAAAGAATAGTGATTGACGTACTGACTTTTGTAAGCTTCTGTGTGACCTCAGTGAAGTAGGCAGCCCTTCACTGACGGGCATATTCGTCAACATCAGCAGTCAGGAAGTTAAGCCCAAGACATCGGTCTCTGCGGTCAGTTACTCCCCCTGACCCATGGCTGTGGCTGGAGACCTTCCCGTGGAGAAGACTGCTGTAGCGGCGGCTAGTTGCTGTGCCAGCGGATCATGGCTGTACCGGCAGCTGACTGCTGTTTCAGCAGTTTATTTTCGCATCCTCCCTCTTGCCTTCTTACATCCATTCTTACATCCGTTCTTTTCACTTCACTTCACTTCACTTGTGCCTTGGTCTGGGTGACAGTTGGGGCGCCACAGCCAACTTGTCAACCACCTTCCTCCACCCTTCTCTGTTTTCTGCTTCCCTAAGGGCCTCTCTCAGCCTCAGACCTGTCCATTCTGGGATGTCTTCCCTAACGGCCTCGCTTAGCCTCAGACCTGTCCATTCTGGGATGTCTTCCCGTCTCTTTTTCTCTCTGCTTCTTCTTCTCCGTCCCCGTACAGTGCACTGCAGGATAGTCTTTGCAAGTCCTGTTGATCTTGTGATGCGCCCATACCACCCCAATTTAGTTTTCAGCAATTTCCGGTTTCTGCTGAGTTTTTATGATGATGATGTGGATGGTGATGATGATGATGTTTCTTCTTCTTCTTCATAGTAATAGTAGTAGTAGTTGTAGCAGCAGCAGCAGCAGTAGTAGTAGTCATAGTTGTTTGTTTTTTTCAAACTTTTGTCAGAATCAATAGGGAGAGACAAAAATACACAGTGAATGTTCAGTGCTTCCGATTTGCTCTTGCACAGTTCAGGGCTACAAGGTTCCCCTCCCTGATATTATCTTATGTTATATACCTACATCCTGTGTATCTAATAAACGTTGAAAAAAAATACTAAGAATAATATAATAAATAAGAAATAACAAGAACCCTCCCCATAAAGTCATTAATCGTAGGACAATAGCCCCGATTTCGTCTGTGCCATCGAGGCCTGCAAAGCGATGAGCCACGTGCAAAAACCTGGCACCGTCCAGAAAATGCTGAACTCTTTATATTCCTTGTTCTTCACATTGGGCGGACATCGCCACTGGTATGTGTATAATAGTCGTGTACGACTGTAACCATCGGAACAGCAGAGTACGTAACTGCTGTGTCCTCACTCTCTCGGTCAAGCGGGCCCAAGTACAGTCGGGGTTAGAATAGAATAGAATAGATTCGAATAGAATAGAATGTCTTTATTACCAAGTGTACCGGGGTCACAAGGGGTGGTGTCTCCAAAGACCAACTAGCCCCCAAGGCTGCAGCACCAAGAGCTGCCACTATGAGAGAGTGCCGAACTGACCACCTGTGTTACTGTGGCTGTTTTCTCCTGTAATATTTATATATCATTTTTCAGGTCAAGGGTGCTTTTCATGAGTATAATGAACGCTTGTCTGTGATAATCAAAACTTGTGTTTCAAATCTATAATTTTTTTTAAATTTTTTTTTTTTAAAGGTGACGTGAAATTTAATTTTCATGATTTATCTATTTTGTTTATCCAGAATTTATCATTATCATTTCTTTCGTAATAGTATTCCTTTTTATAGATCGATATATTCTGTTGACGAGAGGAGTTTCCGGTAGTTGTGTTATATGGTCTCCATTTTTAACGATTTGACATATTGTTTTGGAACATACTGTGAATCTGGCAATTTCCCTCAACACAGGAAGTACCGTTGATTTTTGTGCGTTTTCTGTAGCAAGCACATTTGTATTTACCGACGGAATTTAATTGGAAAAAATTGTGTGTGTGTGTGTGTGTGTGTGTGTGTGTGTGTGGAGGGGTTCTAGATAAGTGCATGTGTACACGTGCGTATTTGTTTATGTGTGATGAAAAGACTGAAACCATTATGCAGAAACAGAGAAATGAAAAAAAAAAACCCAGATGAACGGAAAGATAGCAAGAGAGGGAGAGAGAGAGAGAGAGAAAAAAAAAGGAGGAGGGGGGGGGGGGGGATGGGGGGAGGGAGGGACAGACAGACAGACGGACATAATAGACAAACAGAGACAGACATACAGACAGACGGAGAAAGACATACATGCATACATACATACATACAGACAGACAGACAAGAGCCAGAGAGCCACACAGGCTGACGTCACGGTGCCTGTCGTTCCCCAGACAGCTCAGGCCAGTTCACCCAGACACTTCTGCCCAGCTCTGAGGGATGCCCGGACACCCACTTCGCCTGCTCCGACGGGTACTGCCTGCCCGTCTTCGTCCGCTGTAACGGCGTGTACGACTGTGCGGCAGACAAGGAGGACGAGGCGGACTGTGACACTGTCACCTGCCCCGGCCTCTACAGGTGTCGGTCCTCAGCTGTGTGCGTCCTTCCGGAGCACCTGTGTGACGGCCGGCCCCAGTGTCCCCAGCACGACGATGAGTGGCTGTGCCGCTTGTCCTGCCCCGCCCCCTGCCTCTGCTACGGCCTGTCCTGGATCTGTCCCCGGCCCTTTTCTTCCGCTGTTGCTGCTGGCAACGCGTCCCAGCTCCGTTACCTCGATGCCAGTCGGTCAGGCATGACGCTTCGAGACGTGGCGTCTCACAGACTGCTGATCTGGCTGAGTCTTGCCTGGTGCCAGCTGCGGGAGGTGGGTGCCAGCAGTCTGCCCAACCTGAAGACGATGGATCTGAGTCACAACGTGCTGACCTCGGTGGATCTGGACGTCTTTCTGTCTCTGACCAACCTGAAGCGGCTGCAGCTGTCCGGGAACCCGTTGAGTTCTGTCTTTTCTGGGGAAAACAGCACCCGACAAAATAACCTGAAAACTATCGTCCTGTCATACACCCATCTCAAAACCTTAGGCAGCAGAGCGTTTTCCAATTTCCCACGACTTGAAACTGTTAACGCTTCCTTCAGTCAAATCACAAATATTTCTGAAGAAGGGTTTTCCTTCACGCCGGATCTAAGAGTTGTAGACTTACAGGGAAATGCACTGCTAGAGTTTCCTTTTGATTTGTTTAATGGTCTTGGAAAACTGAAAACCGTTTACACGGAAAACTATAAACTGTGCTGTAGAAGCATTCTGCCTGTAGATTTTGATGAGACGTCGTGCCATTCACCAAGAGATGATATATCTTCTTGCGAGGATCTCTTGCGTGCAGATACTTACAGGTCATTTTTATGGATACTTTCTTTTCTTGGTTTACTGGGAAACATGGGTTGTATATTATTTCGGCATTTTGTTGCGAAGACATCAATGTCCACTGGCTTTAACGTGTTTGTCAGCAGTCTCAGCCTGGCTGATTTCCTCATGGGGATTTATTTAGTCATAGTGGGCACGGCTGACGTCACTTACAGGGGCAACTATTTTTACTTTGAGGAGATGTGGACGTCCAGTGCAGTCTGCAAGACAGCCGGTCTCCTGTCGTTCATGTCCAGCGAGATTTCTGCTTCCATGATCTGCGTCATCACGCTGGACAGGTTCTTGGCCATCCGCTTTCCGTTAAGCCACCTGCAGTTCCAACGGCGCTCTGGACTGGTTGCCTGTGGCGTCATCTGGTGTCTGGGTTTCCTGGTCTCGGTGATTCCTCTGCTTCCTCCCATGTCCAGCTGGGAGTTCTACAGCCAGACCTGGGGTCTGCCTCCCGCTGCTCATCATCCGTCAGAGGTCCGCGGGCCAGAGCTACGCCTTCGCCGTCATGATCGTGTTCAACTTGCTGCTCTTCCTGCTGATCACTGTGGGCCAGATGCTGATCTTCTGGACCGTGTGGACCACCGCCATGACCGCCGGCACCACCAAGAAGTCCTCCCAGAACATGGTCATCGCCCGCCGCCTCACCACCGTCGTCATTTCCGACTTCCTGTGCTGGTTCCCCATCGGGCTGCTGGGACTGCTGGCGTTCGTGGGCGTTCCCATCCCCGGGGTGTTCAACGTGGTCATGGCCATCTTTGTGCTGCCTGTCAACTCGGCCCTCAACCCTTTTCTCTATTCACTAAGCACGCTGAGAGAGAGGTGGGAAAAACAGCAAGAGAAACGCTTGCTGAAGGAACTGGAGGCAAAGTTGTTGAAAGAACACGAAGGTTTGTCCAAGAGGAACCAGGAACTTTAAGTGTGCAAATAGTCATTGTTTTGTTGTTGTTTACACTTCAATAATTCTGAATATTGGTAAATTGTCAATGTGTCACTGGGTACCAGATACAGTGTTGTTGGTTTATGTGTAATCCTACCGAAATCTACAAGTTAACCACACTTATATACGCAAAAATACTCAATGAGTAATATGTCATTCAGATAAACCAGAAATGATAAAGATCCGAAATTCAGTTGCCAGTTCACATACATGAACAAAAATAATTAATAATAAGGGCTTATGTCGTAAAGGCACAAACTGCTTTTACAAACACCGTACTGTCCACTTTGTTACGCTTTAACAATAACCATATGCTGTTCACACTGCAGGAATGTGCCACATCACAAGAAAAAAAAGAAGTTTTCATTGTTCGTCCTTCGAGTTTGACTATGAAACATTTTGGATAAGATGAATTATACACTGACTCAAAACTGAACAGTCCAGATCCTGATCTTCAAAACTGACCAAGAGCTCGGGATCTCGGGAGCTGTTCAGTAGCCCAACACCGTCCAGTGACATGTCGACGGCACGTGGTCATTGAGCTTTTTATTTTATTTTTTTTCGCTGAAAACACTTCGTTGGACATATTCTGTGAAGATGATAGGCATCAAATCGGTTTCAGGTCGACAGAACCCAGGATTATTATCATTATTATTGTTGCTTATAGTCCAGCCGACGCACAGGGCCATATCAGGACTGCCCAAGTACACAACTGTCTACGTGCGTAAAACACAAAACTGTCACACACACACACACACACACACACACACACACACACACACACACACACACACACAGACACTCTCACAAGCAAAAAACAGAAAGTTCAAGACGATCTTGAAAACACTGAAATGTTACATGATGGCAGTACATTAAGTTTCAATAAAGAAATTACTGAAGAAGATAAACGAAAGGCATGCCTAAGTTTAAAAAAAAAAAAAAAAAAATCAAGCATGGGACGCAATAACAAATGAGATGATCAAAAGCAGTCTTCTGATATGTTACCTGTCATGCAAAAGCTATAAAATAATAATAATATATACAATAGGTGTGTATCCAGACAATTGGAAAACTGGTATCAGTATCCCTTTACATAAAAGCGGCAACCCAATGGACCCAAATAACTATCAGGGGATTACACTGAATAATACATTAGGTAAAGCATTCTGCATGATCCTGAATACAAGAATGAATGAATATCTGGAGACTAACGACGTTTTGATCAAAGAACAAGCCGGATTTCGAAAAATCTCTCTCTCTATATATATAAAACAAAAAAACTCACTGATCAAATCTTTATTTTAAAAGAGCTAGTAGATGCAATAATAATGATAACAATTAAAAAACCAAAACCAAAAACAAAACCAAAAAAAAACAAAAAAAAAAACAAAAAAAAAAACACACAAAAAAAAAAACCAAAAAAAAAAAAAACCCACACACACACAGTCGACTTGTTTTGTAGATTTTCAAAAAGCGTTCGACAGTGTTTGGCATGATGCAATGCTGCTGAAGCTACACCGAATAGGAATAAAAGGTAAATGTTTTATTATCATAAAAAAATATGTGTACGAACGCTAAAATGTACGCAAAATCACAAGATAATTTCAACAGAGAATCTATTATTCAAAAGGGGGTACATCAGGGAAATACACTCAGCCCTACTCCATTCAATATTTTCATAAATGATATCACCACAGATATGACAGATATGAAGTCCCCAACGATTGACAGCACTTCATCAATTAGACTCCCATGTCTTTTATATGCAGATGACTTAGTTATTCTATCATTTTCTAAAGACGGCTTTCAACAAAAAACATAATATTTCACACTCTTACTGCAGTTAATGGGGCTTTCGTTTGAATAGAGAAAAGACAAAAGTAATCGTTTTTTTTTAAAACTGTCCCTAAAATACCCCTACATTTTAAATGTGGAGAGGGCATAATTGAAACAGCAGAATAATATAAATATTTAGGGGTTACATTTCATAGAAACGGCAACTTAAGTCGAGCACAAGGTCATCTAAAAAATCAAGGAAATAAGGCTCTACATTTGTTACTGAGAACATTACGTAATTCAAATATGAATTTAGATATCATATGTCAGTTATATGATACTTTGATAACGCCTATTTCAACATATGGAGCAGAAATTTGGTTTCCATATGATGTTGCAGGAGATGTATCGTTTAATCTATTCGAATTATTCAGTAATTGTCTTTTTAACAAATTTCTACATGAAAGATTTCATGTCAAGTTTTGTAAGCAATTACTTGGTGTACATGAAAGAGCAATAGTTCTCCCCGTTTTAGGAGAACTAGGAAGATTCCCTATTAGCCTAAAAATAATATGTCATGTTATTGGCTATTACATACACATATTAGAGCTTTCTCAAAACTGACTTGTTTACAGGCGAAACAACGGTTCAGACTGACCTGTAGGTGGTAACTTGTCCTATGATGAAAGAGTTTCCCTACGTTTCGGGCCCTAGGCCCTTCTTCATGGGGAGAAAAGTAGAGAAAGGAGAAGAAAAAAGAGGACAAAACCAAGACAGGTAAAACGAAGAACTGTGAGGAGTAATCAAAAAGAAAAAAAAAAAAAAAGAAAAAAAAACAGAGAAAAAGGTGAGCAATATTTACGAAGGAAAAGAAGGGGGGATGGTTAAACACTGGAGGGGTGGGGGCGAGGGGGGTGGAGGGGGGAAAAGGAGGGTTGTGGTTCGCCAAAAGATGGAAAGGTGTAAGAATATGTGTGCTAGGCAGTGTGTGTGTGTGTGTGTGTAAAGGGAGAGAAAGAAAAGGGAGGGGGGCGGGGGAAGAGAGAGAGAGGGAGTGAGAGACAGGGAGGGAGGGAGAAAGAGTGGAGGAGAGGGAGGGGAGGAGTGAAAAAGTGGGGGAGAGAGAGAAGGGTGGAGAGAAAGAGAGTGTGTGTGTGTGTCTGAAGGTGGATTGCAGGGGGACAGGAGCAGTGAAAAGAGAGGGGAAAAGAGAGAGAAGAGGGCCCAGGGCCACTAGGGGTCCGTCACTCTGGTGTTGATGCCTGCAGGCTGGATGGTCCCCAGGCGGCTGATCACGTGGGACTCCATATACTTGCGGTATGCTCTGTTGCTCGGGTTCTGCCATACAGCTGCCACCTTTGCCTGCGTGTAGTTATGCAATGGGCTGTTGAAGTGTTGACCTATAGGGTCACTGTAGTTCAGCCGCATTGAGCGAAGGTGCTCTGAGAAACGCTCATTTACTGACTGGCAGGTCTCACCCACATAAAGCTTGTGGCACAGAGTGCAGGTCAAAATATACACAATGTCCGTTGATTTGCAAGTGTAATTGGACTGAGGGATGAACTGGCCTTGGGGGCCCGCAAAGGTTGTGGAGGTATCGATGTGGGCACAGGTCTTACACTTGGCCTCGCCACACGGGCTACATCCCGGGGGAGCGGGGTTACCTGTTTGGTGGCTGATTCTGGTCCTCACAAACAAGTCACAGAGGTTCATCTCTCTCTGGAATGCTATCAGGGGGTGGGAGTGGGGGGGGGGGGGGAGGTCTGTGAAAAACCTGTCCTAGGTACGGGTCATTCTGGATGATGTGGAAGTTTCTCCGGATGATGTCACAGATGGTAAGGTTGTGAGGGTGGTAGGGGACGACTGCCACTGGTCGGTCCTCTTGTTCCTCCCTCTCGACTGGGGTGAGGGCTTCTTGTCTGGGCACCATGCGTGCCCTCTCCAAGGCTCTCTGAACTGTCTGCCTGGCGTACTGCCGTTCTTCAAAGAAGGTACGCATCCTCAGAGCCTGTTCCTCAAGTCCAAACTGCTGCTGCAAATGCGCTTGAGTTGGAGGAACTGGGAGTTCGGGATGCTGTTTTTGGTGGCTGGTGGATGACTGGAAGTGAATAGTAGGTAGGAATGAGAGTCAGTAGGTTTGTAGAAGATGGACGTGGAGAGCGTGGGTCTGTTAGGCAAGGAGGAAGGGGGGGGGGAGGAAAAATGGGAGGGAGGGAGGGGAGGGGAGTTTGGTGTTTTGAAAAGTGAGAAAAAAATTTTTTTTTTCATGAGGATAAAAGGGGGGAGAAGAAGCGGCCCTGTGTCTCCCTCTTGTCCCCTAACCCCCACCCCCCCCCAAAACTTCGGTTCTCGTTCCGTTTTGCCATACAGCCCAACCTTTCCCTAGAAAAGGTTATTAGACCCATGACAAATCCCTGAGAAACCCGGCTAATATGGGACCACCGGTAAGGTCGGCAAATATCCATGCGTGGCAAGGTTTGGGAAAGGGGGTTTAATGGTTTGCCCAGGGGAAGTACGGTGGGCAACATCACACACCCCCACACCGGGCATGGGGGAGGGGAAACGTTTTTTCTGGTTCACCAGTCAAGAGCCATTTTTTAAGTTTGGGAGTGGGGGGGAAAAATTCAAGGTTTTCAAGAGGGGAGTTTATTCCGTATAGGCCTTAGGTTTAGGGGGAGGGGAAATGTGTGCCCTTTTTTCCCTCCGACATGGGTGGGGGCTTCATTCCCCCACGTCCCTTCCAAAGGCTTAACTTTCTGTGTATGCCTTAAAAAACCAACCCAAGCTGCCCAACCAAAAACGAGCAAATGCGTTTTGCAGAATGATTCTCTGTTTTTGGCTTTGTATAAAAAAATAGTGAAGAATTTGGAACAACTTCATTTTGGAAGGTGGGGTGGGGGGTTCAATTAAGTTCAATTTTAAAACAACGAGGTTTCATTTTTATGGGAATAATCTCTCGAAGCCTTAAGCTGCGGACGCTAAAACAGGGGGTATCCTTCATTCTCTGATTTTTCAAAGGGGACAAGGGTAGTTTCCCTTTCGTCAGGGTCCCCTGTTCTGTTGGGTGGCCTCAAACGGTTAATCCCTAATACTAAATCCTTGGTCCATATTTTTTAATGTTATCCAATTCCACCCAAGGTTTCAGTTACACATAAAAATTCATTATGAAACTAAACTTTCACTATTTTCTGAAATGATAACCCACCTGATTAAATAAATGTTTGTGAAAAAGAAACGCCTATGTTAAAAATTAAAAACAAATCCAAAACCTACAAACAACTTTAATCTTTAAGTTTTTCCTTTAGGTTTTAAAATCAAAGTATCTTAAGCTTTGCTTTCTGTTTTATTTTTCCCATTTAAGTAATCCAACCAAAAAGTAAAAGGGGAGAGAGAAGGAAGAGAAAGGAAGAAGAAATGAGGGGGGCCAAAATGATTAATTTGGGGCAGGACCGAAAACCAATGAAAGGAGATTTTGTGGGAGGAAACATAATGTTCCCTTAAAGGCAAAACATAAATTTAGATCCTTAAAAGCTCCCTTCACACAAACCTTAAGCCTAAACCCAATTTAAATATCGGTTAAAAAATTTTAAAACAAAGAAAGGTGGTCAAACGACACAATAAACCTCCCTTTTAAGAAAGGAAAAGAACAAGGAACCAAATTTGAAAAAAACAAAATTAAGGCGAACAAAACAAATGGCTAACTTTTCACGAAGAGTTAAGGAGATAGAAGAGAACAAGATTTTTTAGAGACGAAGGAGAGAAAAAGGGTTGCCGCCAAGAGGGAAGAGAATATTTGGTAAATTTAACCCATGGGGATTAATTTCAAAACCCAAAACCAATTGAATCCCAATGGGCCCGTTTTTTTAAAAAAATTTGAAACAACCATGCCAAAACCTACCCTGAAATGTTGGTCTTAACCTTACCGTTGTGGGTTTATGTCCTTTTTCCCTTTCCAATCATAAGGAGAAACGGGTGTTTTGGGGTGTCGGGTTGGGGTTGGATCTGAAAAAACTTCCCTTTTTTCGGGAACGAAACAATTAATCCAGGTGCTTCATATTTGTCAAACACCCCCCCTTTCAAATGCTTCCCCAAAAAAAATTTTTATTTTTTTCTTCGTTCATGTTTATTTTTTTGTTTTGGGGGTGTCAAATTCAATCGCGGTGATACAAAGTGGGCCCAAAGAGAGGGGGGAGCGGGGGTATGTCCTTGATTTGTTTTGTTGGGAATTCCCCTTTTCAAAAAATTAAAGTTTTAAAGGGAAGCTGGTGCTCCCTCCCGTTAATTTCACGCTTTTAGTGTCCTTACAGCCTTGGATAAGGGCCCTTTCTCAGTGGACCATTCCCATACCCTGTCAAAACCCTTTGACCGAAAAGTGGGGATGCAATTTGGCCAGGGATTAATTTTTCAAAAGGGGAAAAAAAGAAAGAAAGGGAAAAAAACTTCCGTAGTAAAGGGGACACAAGTTGTCCTTCTTTGTTCGATGGTTTCATTTGGTCCCAGAAAAAAACATTAATTACAAATTACATCACGAATATTTGGTCTCCTTTAACAAAATATCCCTTTTTTCAGTGAAAACAAAAAAAAAAACCCCCAAAAAAATTGCCCACTAAGAGCCTAATTTCCCCCCGTTTAAAGGTGTATAGTTTTCGAAAAAAACCGGGGAAGTGGAAGAGCCAAATTAATTAAATTAACTCGTATTTACTTTGGAAACTGAATAACTTTGGTGTTATAAGCGGTAGAACGTGAACTATTTTTCGTTTTCTTTTTAATTTTTTAAATTTTTATTTTAGGGGACCCCCAACTGAACTAATTATCTTTTTTTTTTTTTTTTAACCTGGTTCATTAAACCCCTTTTCAAGAAAAAATTTCATTTTCAATATCCCATTCCCTCTCAACAATAAAACTTGTTAAAACCCCGCAAATACCCAAACACCTTTTAACCAAAAAATAAATCATTCAAACAACCAAACAAGGTTACCAAGTTCACCTTTTAGACAATACTATGGGGACAAAAACGTCTGGAAATAACCACCAATACGTAAACGAGAAGAAACGAAAAAAAAGAGGAAAAGAAAGTGGGGGTGAGGATGAAGTGCGAAAGAAAGGGGAAGGAAAAAAGAAAAGAGAGGACCAAAGTGAGGGGAAAGGCACAGAGGGGGGACCCCGCCAAACCCCCTCAACACCTGACCTTTAAAAACCCCCCAAAAAACCAACCCCCTGTCCACCCACCTTCCTACCCTTTTTGGAACAACACCAAACACAGACATGGCCGGAGGAAAAGAAAAGAGGGGCCAAAAAAACGGGAAAAGGGGAAAACAAAAGGAAGATTCGAAAACCGGGCAAAAAGTGAAACTTTCACGGTATGAAAGAAGAGAGAGAGAAAAGGGACCCTGAGAAATGTAGAGGGGGGGCACAAACGCACAAAACCCAAGACTAGCGAAATCACGTGAAAAAAAAACAACCAACCCACCACACCCTGACAGAAAGGTGTGAAGAGGAAGTGCAAGGCCCCACGTCCCCAAAACTGGTTCGCACTTTGTTGGGGGGTTGCAGGGGGTTGGGTGAAAACGATAGTAACCAAAAAACAAACAGGAAACAATTTGGCGTGGAACTGCCGAAAATGTTGATTTCTTGTTTATTTGTTTGTTGTTTGAAGGAGTGACAATTAACACCACCGAAACAATTAATACTCGCCGAAACCCCACGCAAATGAAGACGTTTCACTTCTTTATTTTTCTTCAATACAGCCAGCAAGGGCCCTAACATCACCAAAGGGAAAATTCACGGGTTTTAGTTGTCCAACCTTGGGGAAGTCCTTGGACCATTTTGGGACAAAAACCCTTTGACCAGAAAGAAAAACATGGAATGTTTTCCCCACATAAAAAAAGGAAAAAAAAGAGAATTTTGAAGTCAAGAAAAAGCATTTTTGCCTTTTTTTAGTTTCCCCTCTCTATCTCCAGTGTTTTCGTTCCTTGCTGTAGTCTTTTTTTCTTGAAAACAACAAAAAAGCCCCCAAACCACCCAAACCAGAAAAGCCTCCCAGTTAAGGGCAAACCGAAAAGACAAACGTAAAAACACCAACAAACCCCACACACCAACCAATCATGGTTACATGAGAAGAACTTTTGTTTTTTCTCCTTTTTTTATTATTTACTATTTTTCTAAAAAACGAAAAAAGGAAAAAGAAATAATCCCGAAAAACTCCACATACTATCCAGCCGCCTAAAATAAATTAAACGTGGTACAAAATGTCAAAATAACCCAAGTCCCAAAAATGAAAGAAGGAAAAGGGAAGCAAAAAAGAAAAAGGAGGAGGGGAATGAGGACGAAAGTCGGAAAAGTGAACGGAAATGATGCCGAAGAGAGAAAACGGAACAAACCGGGAAGGTTGACAGAACGAAAGACACAAAACCACAGCCAAAAAATAACCCACCCGCAAAGGAAATACAGGTGCGTAATGAATTTTCCTTGTTACCGGGCCCGGAAAAATAAAAAAAAAAAAAAAAATACAAACATAAGAAATTATTCTTTTACACAAAAAAACAAACAGCAGAAAAGAATAATGAGGAAAAAATGGAAAGAAAAATGGGAGATCCGGAAAACCGGGCAAATAAAAGAGAGATAGAAAGAGAGACCTTGAGGCCAGAGGGTGGACAGTAAAAGATAGATAGTTATAAAAGAGGAAAAAAAGACAGAAACAGGAAGAAGGGAAGGGAAAAAAATCGGGTGGTGTCCAGTAGTTGCCAAGCAAAAAATCAACAACCAAAGATTCCCTGAAATTTTTAAATTTTCGTGTGAGAGTGAAAATCGACCTAACAACACACCACCCCCACACACCACACCACACCCCCACACCCCACCCAAAGGGGAACCAAAGGGACCATAAAAGAAAAAAAGAAGAAAAAAGGGCAATGAACAAAGAAAAACGGGAAGCTGGAAAAAACGGAAGAAGAAAGTGGTTCAATGAACGAGGAAACGGAAAAGTAGGGAGGGAAGTCGGGGGGTAAAAAACAAACAAAAACACACAAAGAGGCGCACCCAGTTACCCCCGCCGAAAAAAAAGAATGCCAAAATTACACAACACACAACCCCAAAACCCACACGTTCAGGTTTTTGGGTCCTTTTTGGGTTTTGTTTTGTTTCGTTTATTTTTCCTTATATTTTCTAGTAAAAAAAAAAAAAAAGAAATGGGAAATCCGAAGTCCATTTTATTTATTGTGTCCATAATGAAATTGTTTCTTTTGAAGAAAAGGACCGAAAAAGGGGGGAAGAGGCGACAAGGCGGAAAAAATTGTGCCGGTAGTGATGAAGGGGGGCGGGAAAGGGAACAAGATCACCAAAAAAACAGGAAAAAGGGAATAAGTGCGAATGTTTACATGGTGACCGGAAGAATATAAAATGTTTTTTTAAATCAATGAGTTGAAAATTTCAAAACAACCAAAAAAAACAATTTATGGAAGAATAAAGACAAGAAGTTGACAAAGATGTAAAAAGGCTAGAAGGGCAAATTGTAAAACGAAACGGCAAAAGGAAACCGCTGTCAGGGACCAATCTGGTGTCCCTCCTCGGAGAAAAAATAACCAGGCTGTCCTAAATTTAGTAAAACATTTAGGGTCCTAAAGAAGGGTACACACACACCAAAACCACACAACACTCAACATCAAAAGACAACCAAAAACACATAAAAAAAAAGGAAGGCAAGCAAAAAGAAACAAGGGAAAAAGGGAGTGATCCACGAGGACAACGAAAGTGGGGAAATCGGGGGAATGTTGAAGAAAAACCAAAAGGGACACCACCAAACTCTCCCATAAAATTTATTGTTTTTTATTGTTACATCGCAGGGAATTCCCACAGGCATGTCGCGCCCCGTTTTGGGGAATTTTTGACACTTTTCGTGTTTTTATAGACATGCAGGGATGTCGTGGCCCATATATTTGGGCCCCATAAGAAACATCTTATTGGAAAAAGGGACATTCAACCATGTGGACTAAAGGGGAAACATCAGTGGCATCGGTGGTAACTGGTTTTGGCTTTTGTTTGGAAATTGGTGACACATAAAAAGTGGAATTTTGGTGCGAAAATCAATATCATTTTGGACATAAAACAAAAACAACACAACTTGGAACCACCACAAACCTTCACAACCGTGGACAGGTGAACAATCCCAAACAACCTAACGGGGGAAATCACCGCATGTCATGGACATTGTCTGGTAAATACATCTGTGCCATTCTTAGTGGACATCATCATGGACATTTAAGTGGAATCATCATTTGACTTTGTCATCAAATCATCAGGGGACATGTCAGTGAATCATCAGTGGACATCACGGACATCAAGGACATTCAAGACATCGCAGAGACATTAAATGGACATCGTCAGCAGACATCGTCAGTGGACATCAGTCTGCTGGACATCGTCAGTGACATTCATCAGTGGACATCATTGGTGGACATCGTCAGTGGACAGTGGACATCATCAGTCAGTCAGACATCATCGTTGGACATCATCAGTGGACATCATCAGTGGACATTATCAGCAGACATCGTCAGTGGACATTGTCAGTGGATATCATTGGTGGAGATCATCAGTGGACAGTGGACATCATTAGTCAGTCAGACATCATCGTTGGACATCGTCAGTGGACATCATCATTATACATCGTCAGTGGACACGCATGTAGCTTCCTAGCCCAGTGTCTGAAGCACGTGGTTGCAGGTGGGGCAGTATCAGAAGAAGGCGTCACTGTGTTCGGACAAATCCATATATGGAGTGGATTTCTTCAGCAGAATTTTGCCAGTGGACAACACTTTCGTTGCCTTGGGTTCTTCTTCAGTGTGTCAATCCTCGAAGAAAGGGAGAGAGCGGGATTCGAATCCAGACCCTCACGGACCCTCTGTATTGGCAGATGAACGTCTTAACCATCCTGCCACCTTTCGTGGGGCATGGAATGCCAGCAGGCAGGGCAGACGCAGCTCTGTGTCGCTGATCTCCAGCAGCCGTAAGGCGCTGGTGGTGACCTCCCTCCAGTGTCCTCACTGCAGGCTTTGTCAGGGCACGCCAGCTACTTCTGTCAGCAGCGGCAGTCTCAAGCTGCCAAG
Source organism: Babylonia areolata (assembly GCF_041734735.1). Taxonomy (NCBI): domain Eukaryota; kingdom Metazoa; phylum Mollusca; class Gastropoda; order Neogastropoda; family Buccinidae; genus Babylonia; species Babylonia areolata. The sequence goes on along the minus strand of NC_134896.1, from coordinate 7,489,683 downwards.
GCTGAGGGTTTGCCCGTTTTGAGGCTGACTTTGAGGTTATCTTTGTACCTCTTCTGTGGGAATCTCTGATTGTAACTGCCATGCGCCAGCTCCCCACAGAAGAAGTGTCGGGGAATTCTGGAATCTGTCATGCGATTGACATGGGCAGACCTTCGAAGCTGGGCCTGGAGGATCTTGGTTCTGACGCTTGTAATACCGGCTCTCTCCATGACTTCTTGGTTATTGGTGCGACCCTGCCAACATATCCCAATATCTGACCGCAGGGAACGTTTGTAGAATGGCTCCAGCAGTTTGGTGTGCCTGTTCATGTTCCGTAGAGCAGTGATATGAATGCCATATTGAATTTCCTTGTGTTGTGAGACTTTGATGCCCAGCCTGCCAAGTGCCTGACACACTTTGTGTATACTGGCATTAATCTCTCTGTCCAGGGAACCATCGTTAGGGATGGTACAGGTCAAGTACCTGGCATCAGCACCATTCAGCTGTGTGTCACTGATGGTAATGCACGGCTGTTGAGGGGCACTCCTTGGTGCAGAGTGCAGAGGGACTCCTGTCTCTCCGCGGCTGATTGTCAGGCAAAACATCTTGGATGCTTGTCGACTATTGCCTGAAGATGGTTCTCGTTGTGAGCCAACGAGGCACAATGATCGACAAACAGAACACGCGTGGAAGACAGACGTGGAACCATAGAATACAAGCCATGGAACAGTGTCCCAAATGTGCAGAGGCCGCTCAAAATGGATCGTTGAATGTAAACATGACCACCATCAGACACACTGGATCGTTCAATGTAAACATGATCACTATCAGACATACTGGATCGTTCAATGTAAACATGATCACTGATCACTATCAGACACACTGGATCGTTCAATGTAAACATGATCACTATCAGACACTGGATCGTTCAATGTAAAAATGATCACCATGAGACACACTGGATAGTTCAATGTAAACATGATCACCGTGAGACACACTGGATAGTTCAATGTAAACATGATCAACGTCAGACACACTGGATAGTTCAATGTAAACATGATCACCGTGAGACACACTGGATAGTTCAATGTAAACATGATCACCGTGAGACACACTGGATAGTTCAATGTAAACATGATCACTATCAGACACACTGGATCGTTCAATGTAAACATGATCACTATCAGACACTGGATTGTTCAATGTAAACATGATCACCATGAGACACACTGGATAGTTCAATGTAAACATGATCACCGTGAGACACACTGGATCGTTCAATGTAAACATGATCACTGTGAGACACACTGGATAGTTCAATGTAAACGTGATCACCGTGAGACACACTGGATAGTTCAATGTAAACGTGATCACCGTGAGACACACTGGATAGTTCAACGTAAACGTGATCACCGTGAGACACACTGGATAGTTCAATGTAAACGTGATCACCGTGAGACTCACTGGATCGCTCCACACCACGAGCCGTTTCAGCCATGTGGTCAGGTTGAAACCTAATGGCTGAAACGGATTGTGTGTGTTCTTGTCATTCAAGAAGAAAAAAACCCGAAGAAATCTAATCCTTTGAAAACTGTTGATGCATTGGTGATGGAGATAAGCAAAACATGCGTTACTTTAATCACAGGAAACAATGTCAACTAAGTCAATTCAGTTGGTGATTTAGCGATATAAAATGAAAATGGAAATATTCTGAACAGAATAGGTGATAACAATGAATTATGTTTAGATGTTTGCTCCGTGACAGTAGAACACACCTCAACTTAACTTTTTCGAAGATATGAATTGACAGATATCTGGCTGTTTGTCTACATTCAACAGTACATTAATCTTGATATCTGATACAGTATAAAAGGTTCTATGACTATCAAATCTTTCGCTATTTTGATATGGAAATCTCATTCTTGCCATCTATCATGCCATGACTTTTTCTCAAAAAAACTTCTTTTTTTAAATAATCGATCTGCTCCGCACCTATATTTTGGTCGTGCAAGGCGTATACAGAAGTGTGTGTGCGCTTTGAATATATATTATTCAGCCTTTTTTCTTTTCTGTTTTGTTTCCCTACCTTTTGTGCTGTTTCAGTGACCTTACCCTTATGCCGCTCATTCCAGTTTGTTGAGATTTGTGAGACATTCCTTTATTTCATCTAATGTTGTTTCACTGTTTATATTTAGGCAATTTACGATCTCTGAATCTTGGCATGCTTTGTGTTTCTCTTGGCTTTCTCTGTACTTTCTGTTTTCTTCTGACAAACCATCGTTTCTACTATAGCTAGCAAACATATCAGCAAAAAACCTCAGCCTTTTCAATATATGAAGGAAGATCTAAATGATCCAATCTAACTGGGCATTGTGGTAAATTTATTCCATTGTTTATTGTTTTTAGTTTTTCCCACACCTTTTGCATATCTTTGTGATTGAAAACTTCATTTGTGCAGAAAGATGACCAGTATTGCCTTTTCGCTTGTGCGTTAACCCTAATAGCTTTATTTTTTAATAGCTTTTTTCTCTCTCTCTGAATGATTTTGGGAAGATTGTTAAGTATATTTTAAAATTTGTATTTTTTTTTGTTTTTGTTTTTTTTTGCTGCTTCACAATCCTCGTTCCTGCAGATATTACCAGAGTACGTATGAGATTTAACCGATTTGTACTTGGGAATATGTTAATTTGCAGCGTTGATGACTGCATTTGTAAATATCGAATATAAACTGTTGACGTCTGTGTCGGTTATGATCTTAATTTTGAACGTTGAAGGCAAACTTGTTAATTCATCCCGGTACTTTGGAATTTTATCTTCGGTTGGATCTATCAACTGAGATATTTTGATTCAAGCCTCGTGATAATAGGTAAATGATCACTATTAAGGGTGTCTTCCAGTGTATTCCAGTCACATTTGGTGCTAGATCTGGTGAGATTAGAGTGACATCTATGACAGTTGCTTTATGGTACGTGTTATTCTGCCATCGTTAAGTAAGTAGGGACAATCATCTACAATGTTTTTGATAAACGATTGCTAGTGATCGACTGGCAGTCTTTCTTCCAAAATGGCGAGTATGCATTGAAGTCTCCCGTGATGATAACTGTTTTGTCCCGGTCTGTCTGTAAGGTTCGAATCCACTCTGTGTTAAAGTCATTTGGACCTTGAGGTAGGTATACAGACATGACCGTTAAGAGTGAAGAATTAAACAGGACTTTTACAGCACAAGAATGAATATTAATTTGGTGTATCTGGGTGAACGGGGCTGGGGCATGGAGTGCACGTGACCCCTTCTCGGACGTATAAAGCTGTGCTGATTTTCTCATTGGGGTATCCATCTTTTGATGTATTGGCGAAAAGAAATAGTATATAAATTTAGGTAGTTTATCTCTTCATGTGGCGTGTCTAGGGCAAATGAAGCATGGCGGCGCCCATCCCTCTCCATGCCTGACCACAGCCGATATCCTCTAACTCGGTGGCTCGCCTTGGTCACGAGCACGTGGTCATTGAGTTCATCTGGGGACTCTTCCGCCCAGGCCAGTGATCTGCATCGAGGAGGTCCTTCGCCCAGTGGTGCCGTGTTAACACCACCCTCTCACGTGGTTCAGCACGCCAGCTGAGGCGAGGTCCCGGGGTGTGGCGCTTGGAGCCATAAAAAGGCGCTTGGAGGTAAGAAAACCGAGAGGATTGGAGGATGCTGGTTGCCAGATCACCTGTGGCGCCCCAACGGTCCACAAGACTACGGGATAGGTGAAGGTGAAGTTTATCTCTCTTTACATTTGGAGATTGAAGGGCTAGCAAATGGTAATCGTGATTCGCCATATGCTGCACAAAGTGATCATAATTCGTACCAATCGATCGACAGTTCCACTGAAACACATTTACGATGTCGACCGTCATTGCTCGAGAAAGTTCAGTGATTGTCTTTTGTTGAAAACAGTTCCAGAAGGTTAACTAATGTAGCACACAGAAACAAAATGAAATGATATAAAACGATTGGAAAAAAAAAAAAAAAAAAAAGAAAAGGGCGGAGGGTTGGGGGGAGAAGTCAGGAATTTAAAAAACAACAACTACGTTTGTAATATGGAAAAAAAAGAGGAAAAAAAGTCTGCGTATGGCTAGTGTTCCTTTCAGTGTTCAGCGCTCAACACTGTTCACTGGTAACCGCACAGCCAACGGTACAACAAAATGCTCAAAGTCACCGTCAGGTGGGTGGATAGTATAACGTGAACTGTCTTGAATAAGAACAAAGGTTCAAGACAAAGTCTGGGTGTCTCTTGTCGTGGTAATAGCTCCACTGATGTCCCGGATTTGATGGATGTTCCATGGATGCGATGTCCAGGTGTCCCAGTTATATGCTGCATATCGTCGGCCCCGGGGATGATCTCTGTACCATGTGACGTCACCTTGCTGTCGAGTGGCTCGTTGCTGGTCCTGGGTCTGTGTTGAAGGAGACTGGCGTTTTCCTTTGCTGCCATCTCCGCGTAGTCGTGACTTGTGTCGGTGGGCTGAACTTTTCTCAATTTTCCGCCAGAAATGGGCTTCGGTGTGCCGTCCCAAATTTCCTGCGAGGACGCCAGCTCCTATGTTAGAGGGGTGGGGGTCGTCCTTCATCATTTTGTTGTTCTTGATGTTTAAACTTGAGTGAGTTATAAAAGATAGCCTCTCTTTCTTACACAACTAATTGAAATTTTGAGCATCGAACAGTTCACTTTTGGCATGCAGGTTTGATAGATTTATGGGAGCTGTTTTGCTGATAACAATATCAAAATCGATCTCTGTGTCAGAATGTTGCAAGCACCCTTCTGCTGTCTGAGCCTCAAAATGTTGTTCACCCCAGATTAACAGTCTTTACATTTTTCCTCTTTGCTGGGTATTTCTTCCTTCTTCCATACTAATTTTCGACTCAGTGTTTGCTTTCATTGCAGGCCTTCTGGCGCTTTGGTTTTAACCAATACCGGTGGGTAAAATTCGTGTCTTTTGTTTTTTTCTTGGCATGCAAATGTCTCATGAACTCTCTACATGCTAATTTCGCATCTGTTTTTTTCCTTTCGGGAATATGTTTGCAAGTGGTGTCATACATACTTAATCAGACACAGTGATATCTTTTGACCTTCAGCCCTTGTCAAAGTGGTGGCATGTCTAACGTGTACTTACTGGTATACCTACTTGTAGAAAAAGTCATTCAAAACATTTAGCCTTCTTCGTTCTTACCGGCAGCTGCTGTGTTACAACAATCTACTGTTTTAATTACCTACTTGTGGAAAAAGTCATTCAAAACATTTAGCCTTCTTCGTTCTCACCGGCAGCTGCTGTGTTACAACAATCTACTGTTTTAACTCACTCAGTACGGCCAGTCCTCTCTTCTCCTCTTCACAGACCCCTCGGATGTCCAGTGGGTGTCTGAATGACCCAACCTTTAGCTTCCGTCGTCAGAATTGTGGTATTCTTTGTCAACATTCACTTCTTCAGTATAAGAGCCTTCCGCTTGCAATATTTTGATGATGGTAATTGGGGTGAAACGCTGTTAACGTCGTCTCTTTCGCCGTTCGTTTGGAGAGAGTTAAATCCAGTGTTCATTTCTGTGACAGTGCGAATGTACTTCCAGAAACATTTGGGATTTATCTAACAATTTCACGTATTGTTTTGCCACCTCTTTTATGTATATGTTTTATTTTGCACTGCATCTATTTTTGGTGTGATTATTTTCCCTTGTCCTGTGTATTGAAATGTGTGTGTGTGTGTGTGTGTGTGAACTGGGCCTTTTGCATCTAACCATATACAGTTTGTCAATCACATAACTGAGTACTTTCTGTTTGGAATGTTAGAATAATGTTCTATAATTATCAGTATAACAATTGCATATATAAAAAGTAAGAGAGTCAGCAATAGTAGAAGCACTGAATATTTTGTAAATTTTCTGTATATGTAACCAATTCCACGCGCGCCTTTAAGATGAATAAGACAAACGAAAACGTCGTATAGACTTCCGACACTGCTGAATGGTGAGTGAAGTTTTATGTTATATTTGTTAAAAAAAAAAAAAAAAAGTTATTACTTTTTAGTCTTGAAAAAAACAACAACCCCAAAAACAACAACAGTATTCAATAAAGCCATTGATGAACTGGGATATGTTTTTACTGTTGAAAGAAAGGTAACATAAATTATCGATATCAATACTGTTTACATCTACAGACACCTTTTCAGAGAGGGAGAGAGAGAGAGTTTATTCAGTTAAATGCCACAGCCCCATATGAACAGCAGGTAGCAACAAGGTTTTGTTTACGTCATTTTGTTTGCAATCATAAACAGTGCGACTTCTTCTATAACCAGTTTCAAGTAAAACTAGCATAGAAGTGTCTCCCTTAATTTAAATGCTTTATAAAAGAAAAAAAAAGCAACACTACGTATGATGTATTCATCATTCGATGACATCAGTAAACTTAGTTGAAATATGAAGGAGAGAGAGAGAGAGAGAGTAGTCTGCATGATCTGATCCAAAGACATGTCACAAACATGTCTCGACAAAAACGTCTCTTCCTTGAAACAGTCGGTAAAGAACACCAAAACGTAGAAGACAAGAACACGTTCCAGGCGCACTCAAAGTCACACAATACCTAAACATGCCCACGTGCACCTCACACGTGCTTGGTGCAGGGACTATTACAACATATTGAGAGTGCTCAATTATCTAGAAAAAGGTCCTCCAAAATACTAAAGGCTTTCTTATATAAAGAAAAAGAAAAGGAAAAAAAAAGGAAGGATGGATCAGCAAGGCAGATAATTTGAGTAAGGTAGATAATTTAGATTTAAAAAAATTAAAAAGGAAGAGATGATAGAAAGAAAGGGAAAAAGCCAGAAAAAAGAGCGATAGAAAAGAGGAATTTTCTAGCCCAGATGAAGGAAAAACATCATACACACAAACATACACACACACCACCACCACCACCACCACCACCAACAACAACAACAACAAAACCACCAACAACAACAAAACAAAAAACCACAAGCAAAAACAAACAAACAAACAAAGCATTGACACAAGGACCCATGGAATGACTCAGCCCTGTGGCGTCTTCTTCGTCTCGAAATGAGCTGACAGTCTTTGTGCAGAAGAAGACAACACATAGGTCAAGCATTAGCTTCCTGCACAATAACTGCTTTTTGTTTTCGAGGCTTTACGTTGTCTGTCCGGCAATAAAGGGTGGTCTAATTTAATTCACCCATCACGAAAAGAAGCCCGCACCTCCAGAACTAGGCAGAAAGAGCACAATCAGGACAAAGGAAAGGATAGACCTCCACCAGTGTTTTGGACGCCAGTGCCCTTGAGTCGCTTGAATCCCTTGTTTGTTGAAGAGCCCGGTTAATGACTAATGGATGGTGCTGTGTGATATTGTTGAAGCAGAAGTAATTGATGAACCATAACAGAAGCTGGGGACGTCCTTGATATGAATGGGATATAGCCCGTGTGTTGAGTGTCTTCTTTTTCTCTCCATACTTCCCCCTAAACTCCCGTGAAGAGTCAGTGGGCCGCCGCGCAGAAGAACTGTTCACCAGATTCCTGCAGGTCTGTTGGTTGTGCGTCAAAGTCGGAGTCTCTGGAAATGTTTTTCCTGCCCATTTTGCGATGTTGTCCACACATTTTTTGTTTTGTTTGTCTCCCCCTCAGTCTCCCTCACTCAACACTTCATTGGTGGATTGTTTTATCAAGGCCATTGGATCTTCTTACGTGGTCATGATATATTGAGTGTGCCGAACTGAAAGAACGCTTGTCCGCAAACACATTGTACACAACATAAAATAACTGCTTTGCACATCCACAATGCAGGCTTCCAAAGCTTGATATCAAGATACCTGCTGACGTTTCATAGATCAGCTTTTGACTCCTAATACACTGCAAACTCTTCAACATATATTTCCAGCTGACAAATGTAAAGCGGTATATCATTTGGGATTAAATACATATCTTCCAGACACCTTGAAATCCCAAACAAGATCGGAACATGGCCTCGCAGAACTAGAAAAATTGACTTCATATTCTCTGATTCCACAAAACTGAAAATGTTTCCAACCGAACTGATGATTTGTTCCAATTTCCTGACAAGTCACGATCACGGCATATCAAGGAAGGGCCATAAGGTCAACTGTTGTTGCATTATCACCGAGGAGGGTAGAGGCCACATAAGACTGAAAACGCGCCAACTGCATCTTCAGACCAAACAACATAACAATGTAGAGTTCCATCAGAAAAAAACAAAAACAAAAGAAACCAAACCGATATCGGCACCTTGATCGTTAAAATCTACTACCAATAACAGAAGTAATTTTGAAGGCTCCAGACATTCCCCTAAATTCAACACCGCCAGATGAGAAAAGGAATGAACTTGAGGTCTTCTGGAAAGCACAGATACACGACCAGACCGATTTGGCAGCTAACAATGCAGGCGTAGCATCTGAAATCCATTCTGGTATTTTCAATCACATGACCACATCGTCAGAATGCAGAAGCCTAGCATTTCGTAGAGCATAACAGGAAGATCATGATAAAGATGATATATGGCTTATTTAGCACCTTTCCTCCTGTGTCATTCAATCAGGCACACATATACTTATACAGACATGTAACATTTTACGTGTATGACCGTTTTGTTTATTTAACCCGCAATGTAGGAAGCTATATTCCGTTTTCGGGGGTGTGCATGCTGGGTGTGTTCTTGTTTCCATAACCTACCGAACACTGACATGGATGGATGACAGGCTCTTTAACATGCGTATTTAATCTTCTGCGTGCATATACACACGAATGTGATTCAGGTACCAGCAAGTCTGGTCATGTGTTGGCCTGGGAGATCGGAAAAAAATCTCTGCTCTTTATCTACCATGCGCCGTTACCGAGATTCGAAACCGGGACCCTCAGATTGAACGTCCAACGCTTTAAATACTCGGATATTGCGACCGTCAGATTAGAGTTTCTCGAAACAAAAAGGCCATCAGACTGGGAGGGCATGAAGGAGAGAAAGAAACAGAAGGCACGGATTCAATTCTTTTCTGCACTGGATTTAGGTCTGTCACTGAAAAGTAGCTGCAACTTCCTAATAGGTATCTAAAACGTTCAACTGCTCATCATACACTATGTCTACAGTTGTTGGAACCAAGAAAAGACAAACGTCCAATGTCGGTTAACATGGGCCAGCACTGAAAAAACAAACAAACATGCATTGACGAGAGCTGATGATCAAGTGAATATTACTTCTTCTGTTCGCTCATCTCTGTGAAGAGTCACTTGGGCGCCGCACAGAACTGTTCACCAGGCTTAAGATTTATCAGAAAAAGAGACATTTTGACACAGTTTATTGCTATTATGAAAGAAAACATCATATTTTAAGGCCAGCTAAGTGTCCAGATAACACGGGAATCATGCCACGTGACCTCATTTTGGCAAGTCCGTACCCAGTCGCTGTCAATAGAGCACGTTGAATCGTTTAAGAAATGTGACGTGTGCTTTGTCCTCCCACTTGGTCATAAGGAGTTGCTTTTAAACGCTATTGCATGTCTCACCGGTGTAGTTGTTTAACTCTTTATTTCTCTGCACAGCAAAAGGTAAGAGGGAACGGAAAATGTTAGTAACCCAAAACACGACAGACGCAAATTTTCGAAAAAAACTGCTATTCTCGAGCGCCCAGACAAAAGCTGATGATATTTCCCCTTCACAAGCAAAGACGAGCATGAACTCCTTGTGGGTGGGTCCATAAATGACTGATAGTCCAGTCCGGACTCTGAGGTGTCGGTGGTAAAACTGGCAGGGGTGTAGCTGGTGCTGTCTAGGTGTCGATGGATTAAATGCCTTCGTGCGTTTCTGGCGTTTCAGAATGGCGGTACTACACAAAGACGAAATCACAATCTGTAGACCAACACGCTGACAGTTCCTCAGTTCTCCCTTCAGACCTTTGGGGAAAAAAATCTGTTTTTGCCCCCAGTCTGGAACTCTTTGCCTCTGTCCCTCAGAAAAACCCAGTGGTTTTCAACTTTTAAATAGAATTTAAAGACACACCTATTTCAGCTTCCCCTTGCACGATGCATACAAATGAGTGCCTGTTTGTGGATGTTGTGGGGAGGGGGAGTGTGTGACGATTGTTCAGTTTTTGCACTCTTGTGATATGTTTTTTTGTGTATTGTGATATCGGGAATACTTTTAAATATTGTGATAGGGTTTTTGAGTATTGTCATATGATATTGCGATATTTAGGCTTTTTCATGTGATATGTATGATGAATGTGTATAGTCTGTGATGAATGTGTGTGTGTGTGTGTGTGTGTGTGTGTGTGTGTGCACATATACATAAATAGATAATACTTGTAGTGCTATAAACACATCACACAACGCAATGATATTGCATTAAAAACAAAGAGACATGATATTTCAACAAGATCATCACATCTTTCACAAGTACACTTAAACACATCTTTCCATTTGGCTTTCCTTTCAATCTCCAAGTCACATTTGATTTTGTTGGTACTGAACACATCTTTCCATTTGGCTTTCCTTTCAATCTCCAAGTCACATTTGATTTTGTTGGTACTGAACACATCTTTCCATTTGGCTTTCCTTTCAATCTCCATGTCGCATTTGATTTTGTTGGTACTTTGTTGTTGCCATGCCAGTTCACTCTGATCAGTCAAAAGAAAACAGGAAATTCATGACACTGACAACATGATAACGGCGGAAAACAGGTGTAGGTTTACAATTCTTCTGGTATGACACGCTATTACAAAGATTATTTCAACAACAAACCAATAAAAACATAAATGTGGGGGGTGGGAGAGTTGGTGGAAATTAGGAGTGAAAGAAACATAAACCCTTCGATCGACAAAAATGGATGTCATGTGATTTTTCCACGAGGGAGAGAGCCATAGCATATGCCCCAGCCCCTCACTCCCCTCCAAAGGACTGGACTTTCCTTCCCCGTGGACTGGTCAGCTGTCTGGACAATGTCAGTGAGTCACTCCCCACTGCAGAAGACCTGGAGACACCACTTTCTGTCTGGTGGTGTTCCCAGTCTCTACGGGAGAAAAATCACAATCCAAAGACTTCCTGAGGATGCCGACGAAGGGCGATAGTCGAAAGAGAACGGTAACCCGTCCCCCACTCCACACACATACGCAGAGACAAGCAACCAAAGAACAACATCAAGAAGAAGAAGGACAAGAACAAGAACAAAAAGGACACAAAAAAGAAAAAGTGAGTTCCAAGAACGAGGACAGACAGAAAAGGAGGGAGGGAAGTCGGGGGGATAAAGGTTTGAACAAACAAAACCAACAAAGGGAGGCACACCAGTCTCCCGAATAATGATTATTGCTCTGTATTACACGCTTACACTAACGACGGAGAAGGGAAGCAATTACCCACAGCTGTTTCAGGTGTCTTGTCCTTTTCCGGACGTTGTGTGTTTTTTCTTGTCTTTTTTCCTTACACTTATTTTCTGTGCTTTATAAAACCATTTGCAGCGATGATGAGTGATGATCCATAAAAATGCTCGCTGTACTCGATTATCGATTTTTTTTTTTTCTGTGAAGAAAATGCTTTGGGGAAGTGGAGAGGGGAAACACGCTGCATGCGTATCTTGTGTTTGTTTTGTGATAAATGGTATTCATGAAACGTCGACATGATGATGATGATGATGAAATCAATACTAATAACAGTGCGTATGTGTATTTACTTAAACATAACAATTTTATGGAAGCCGCCGACAAGCTGGTGAAACAGACATCATCAGTGGACATCGTCATTGGATATCATCAGTGGACATCATGAGTGGACAACATCAGTGGACAACATCAGTGTACATCGTCAGTGGACATTATCAGTGGACACGCATGTGGCTTCCTAGCCCAGTGTCTGAAGCACGTGGTTTCAGGTGGGGCAGTATATATATATATATAGCGCGTATCTCCAGAAATACTGCTCAAAGCACTTTACGTTTCGTTTCCCACTCGCATTTCACGTCAATACTCCACCCCACCCCCACCCTCCCACCCACACACGGAAGCACGTGCGAGAAAACACCCACGCAACCCAACATTGGAAACCACCCACCCACCCATGACGCCCTCCAGAAAACGCGTCCCAACAACATGCACTCAGGCACGTACACACACACACGAACGCATAGACACTCGCCAGTATCCCCTCAACACACGGCAAACAGCCTCTCCACAACAAAAATTGCACCCAAAACCAGATCACACCGAGCTAATAAAAACAACAACAAAACAAACAAAAAAAAAAAAAAAAACCAAAACAAAACTGCTGTTAGTGCTGTTGGAAAAGATGCGTTTTCAGAGCAGACTTTTAGATTTCAGAGAGACAGAATGACGCAAATTTTCATGTTGTTTGTTCTGCAATGACGGAGCCTGGCAAGAAAAAGATCTTTAACCCTGTTGCTTTAAATTTTAAAAAAATAATGTAATTTAGTTTTGTTTTTGTTTTTTAACAATAAAGAGTTTTAAAAGCCTGGTATCAGAAGCAAAACGAAGGTGGCGAGTTGGAATGTACACTTCAAGGAGGTGAGAGAGGTAGCGAGGACCAGAGCTTGAGAGGGCAGAAAACGTCAGAGTAGGAAGCTTGTATTTATTTTTTTTAAGCTGGTTGCCAGTGAAGCGAGTGGAAGAGAGGAGTAACATGTTCAAATTTGGAGGATCAGAAAATAAGTCCAGCAGCTTTGTTCTGAGCTCTTTGAAGTTTATCCAGTGAAGATTTTGGAATGCCGACAAGAACAGAGTTGCAAAAAATCAATCCTAGACAGCAAAATATGCACAGACTAATGTTTTGGGTTGCTTCCATAGACAGGCAATGGCGAATAGAACAAATCCATTGCAACTCAAGATAAGCTGATTTGCAAATGTTTGAAATGTGTTGCTGAAATGACAGACTGTGGTCAAGACTGACACCAAGACTCTGCACTGACTGGGAGACAGGAATGACAGGCTGTGGTCAAGACTGACACCAAGACTCTGCACTGACTGGGAGACACGAATGACAGGCTGTGGTCAAGACTGACACCAAGACTCTGCACTGACTGGGAGACACGAATGACAGGCTGTGGTCAAGACTGACACCAAGACTCTGCACTGACTGGGAGACACGAATGACAGACTGTGGTCAAGACTGACACCAAGACTCTGCACTGACTGGGAGACAGGAATGACATGCTTGTTTTCCAGAAGAGAATGGAGGACAAATTTCTTGGGGCAAACAAGCAACAGTTCAGTCTTTTCATCATTTAGCTGTAGGTTGTTTAAGGTCATCCAAGACTTCAAGTCTGTTATACATTTTGCATGTGTGTCATCAGTTTATCAGTTTCAGCAATAGAAGCCGACTGGTAGAGCTGAGTGTCGTCTGCGAAGCTCTCGTGCGAGAAACAGTGACTGTTTATAACATCAGACAGTAGGGTAGCATACATGGCAAACAGAATAGGGCCAAGGACTGCTCCCTGTGGGACACCATATGATAATGGAGTTTCGTTAGAATATTTGCCATTTACACAGACCGTCTGGGTACGATTCGTTAAGTAGGACTGAAGCCAGGAAAGAGCAAGATCGTGAATGCCAAAAGAATGTTTGAGTCTTTCAATGAGATCTGTCTGATCAATTGTATCAAATACTGCAGTAAGATCTAAAAGAGCAAGAACTGAAATTTTGTCATTGTCGAAAACACAGACAATGTCGTTTACAATCTTCAGCAATGCTGTTTCGGTACTATGGCCTTGTATTTGTATTTCTTTTTATCACAACAGATTCCTCTGTGTGAAATTCCGGCTGCTCTCCCCAGGAGAGTGCGTAGCTGCACTACAGCGCCACCAATAGTTTTATTTGTTTTTCCTATCGAAGTGGATTTTTCTATAGAATTTTGCCAGGAACAATCCTTTTGTTGCCGTGGGTTCTTTTACGTGCGTTAAGTGCATGCTGCACACGGGACCTCGGTTTATCGTCTCATCCGAATGACTAGCGTTCAGACCACCACTCAAGGTCTAGTGGAGGGGGAGAAAATATCGGCGGCTGAGCCGTGATTTGAACCAGCGCTCTCAGATTCTCTCGCTTCCTACGCGGACGCGTTACCTCTAGGCCATCAATCCACTTGGTTGTGGTCGAAAAGATTCTGCTCTAGGTATTTAAGAAGCTGGGAAAGGATGACGTTTTCTAAAGTTCTGGAAAGGAAGGACACATTAGAGACAGATCTGTAATTTTTCATATTGTTTTGATCTAAGAGAGGCTTTTTTTATGAGCGGACGCACAACAGCATGTTTGAAAACGGATGGAAAGCAACCAGAAAGAAGTGAAGCATTAACAGTATGAGTGATGTAGGGAAGCAGGACATCAAGACAATCAAGGTAAACAGCTGAGGAGATAGGGTTGATTTCACAGGACTTTTGCGCTGCATTTAAGATCAAACCAGAGGAGACAAGGACATACGATCAGCTGCTGGTGAAACCAAGGGAACAAATGAGTCAAGATTATGGCGTATCATCGTTATATTATCTATCAAATCCATATACACTACACCACAACTGCTAGGTAGATGTCTGACAGCAGCATGACCGAACGCACTTGTCAGGCCTTGAGTCCATGGCGAAAAAACGGGTCAGACTGACCTGTAGGTGGTAACTTGTCCTATGATGAAAGAGTATCCCGACGTTTCGGGCCCTAGGCACTTCTTCATGGGGAGAAAAGAGAGGACAAAACCAAGACAGAGGTAAAACGAAGAACTGTGAGGAGTAATCAAAAAGAAAAACAAGAAAAAAAGGACAAAAAATAACAGAGGAAAAAGGTGAGGAATATTTACAAAGGAAAAGAAGGGGGGGATGGTTAAACATTGGAAGGGTAGGGGGGTGGAGGGGAGGGAAACGGAGGGTTCTGGTTCGCCAAAAGATGTAAGAATGTGTGTGCTGGTCAGTGTGTGTGTGTGTAAGGGAAGAGAAATAAAAGGGAGCGGGAGGGGGGGGAGTGAGAGATAGGGAGGGAGGGAAAAAGGGAGAGTGGAGGAGAGGGAGGGGGAGGAGAGAAAAAGTGGGGGAGAGAGAGGGGGGAGAGAGAAAGAGTGTGTGTGTGTGTTTGAAGGTGGATTGCAGGGGGACAGGAGCAGTGAAAAGAGAGGAGAAAAAAGAGAGAAGAGGGCCCAGGACCACTAGGGGTCCATCACTCTGGTGTTGATGACTGCAGACTGGATGGCCCCCAGGCGGCTGATCACGTGGGACTCCATGTGCTTGCGGTATGCTCTATCGCTCGGGTTCTGCCATACAGCTGCCACATTTGTCTGCGTGCAGTTGTGCAATGGGCTGTTGAAGTGTTGACCTATAGGGTCACTGTAGTTCAGCCGCATTGAGCGAAGGTGCTCTGAGAAATGCTCATTTAATGTCCAGCAGGTCTTACTCACATAGAGCTTGTGGCACAGAGTGCAGGTCAAAATATACACAATGTCCGTTGACTTGCAAGTGTAACTGGACCGAGGGATGAACTGGCCTTTGGGGTCCGCAAAGGTTGTGGAGGTATCGATGTGGGCACAGGTCTTACACTTGGCCTCGCCACACGGGCTACATCCTGGGGGAGCGGGGTTACTTGTTTGGTGGCTGATTCTGGTCCTCACAAACAAGTCACGGAGGTTCTTCTCTCTCTGGAACGCTATCGGGGTGGGGGTGGGGGGTGTGGGGGGTCTGTGAAAAACCTGTCCTAGGTACGGGTCATTCTGGATGTGGAAGTTTCTCTAGATGATGTCACAGATGGTAAGGTTGTGAGGGTGGTAGGGGATGACTGCCACTGGTCGGTCCTCTTGTTCCTCCCTCTTGACTGGGGTGAGGGCTTCTTGTCTGGGCACCATGCGTGCCCTCTCCAAGGCTCTTTGAACTGTCTGCCTGGGGTGCTGCCGTTCCTCAAAGAAGGTACGCATCCTTAGAGCATGCTTATTTTTTGTTTACCTATCAGAGTGGATCTCCCTTTACATAATTTTGCCAGAGGACCACACTGTCGTTGCCATGGGTTCTTTTGTCAGTGTGCCAAGTGTATGCTGCACACAGGACCTCGGTTTGTCACATCATCAGAAAGACTCGACGCTCGATTTGATTTTCCAGTCAAACTTGAGAGAAAGGGCCAGAGCGGGATTCGAGCCCACTCTTTCACGGACTCTCTGTATTGGCAGCTGAGCAACATAACCATTCTCCCACCTTCCTCATAAAATACGATACACTGGATCGTTCAATATAAACATGATACCCATAAGACACACTATATCATTCAATGTAAGCATGATCACTATCAGACACACTGGATCGTTCAATGTAAACATGATCACTATCAGACACACTGGATCGTTCAATGTAAACATGAACACTACCAGACACACTGGATCGTTCAATGTGAACATGATCACTGTCAGGCACACTGGATCGTTTCAATGTAAACATGATCACTATCAGACACACTGGATCGTTCAATGTAAACATGATCATTATCAGACACACTGGATCGTTCAATGTAAACATGATCATTATCACACACACTAGATCGTTCAATGTGAACATGATCACTATCAGATACACTGGATCGTTCAATGTAAACATGATCACTATCAGATACACTGGATCGTTCAATGAAAACATGATCACTATCAGACATACTGGATCGTTCAATGTAAACATGATCACTATCAGACATACTGGATCGTTCAATGTAAACATGATCACTATCAGACATACTGGATCGTTCAATGTAAACATGATCACTATCAGACACACTGGATCGTTCGTTCAACAGCTCCACACTACGAGCCATTTCAGCCATGTGGTCAGGTTGAAACCTAATGGCTGAAACGAATTGTGTGTGTGTCGCGTTCTTGTCATTCAAGAAGAAGAAACAAGAAGAAAGTTAAATCCTTTGATGCATCGGTGATGGAGACAAGCAAGCAAGGAAACAAAGTCAACTGAGTCAATTCGTTGGTGATTCAACAAGGGGAAAAAAATCTGAACAGATATTCTATCACATGAAACAGGCCAGGGTATCTATAAAATGTTGATTGGATAATGCTGTGCTCTTACGTCATGCAAAACATGACAAGGTGCAACGAAATGCATTTCTTTTTTTTTTCTTTTTTTCAGAGCTGACATTATGCTTTATTGAGTTTTCTGGATGGGGAATAATGTACTGCAATTTCCAAAAATACAGTGTCTTATGATTAAACAATGTAAGTGTCCGTCTACATTCAAGAATACATTAGTCTTGATATCTGATACAGTATAAAAAGTTCTATGGCTATCAAATCTTTCGCTATTTTTATATGGAAATCTCATTCTTGCCAGCTATCTTGCCATTACTCTTTTTTTTTTTAAAACTTCTGTTTTTTAATAATCGATCTGTTCCTTACCTTAGTTTTGTTCATACAATGCGGATACATATGTATGTGGACGCTTTGACTATATATTATTCAGTTTTTTTCCCGTTTGGTTTCCCTAAACTTACCCTTATGCCACTCCCCCCAGTCCACATGCATAAAGAAGAGTGGTGACCAAGAGGTAACTCGTCCGTCTAGGAAGCGACAGAATCTGAGCGCACTGGTTTGAATCCCACACTCGCCATTATCTAATCCGCCTCCACTAGATCTTGAGTGGTGGTCAGGACGCTAGTCATTCGCATGAGATGATAAACCGTGGTACCGTGTGCATCATGCACTTTGCGCGCGTAAAAGAACCAACGGCAACAAAAAGGTTGTCTCTGGCAGTATTCTGTAGAAAAAGCCACTTTGATAAGAAATCATTTATACATGCAGGCCGAAAAATAAAGTACAAAAAGTGGGTGGTTTTTACACGGTGGCGAAGTGCTCCAGCTGTGGAGAGCAGTCCCAATTTAACAAGGAAAAGTCTGTATGACAAAAGAATAATACAATACAATACAGTGAAGGATACAATACCAATACACGCAGCAATACATCGATGTTGAATCACTTCAGTTAAGCATTGTCAAACGAAACAAACATTAAAATATTCAGGAGATATACAAAAAAAAAAAAAAAAGAATAAAAAAAAAGATATTGTCCGTAGATATTATGAGTAGCATATTCGGGATTAAAAGCAGTCTTGAATAAACGCAGAGTCGTGTTTGCACATTTCTTCTGTCATTGCTGCTATGTGCACATGTCAGGTGATCGGTATGAGGACAAGCGCAGAACTCCCTTTCTTGAGAAGTGTCTGGGTTTGTTCCAATACACCTTTTATTTACCAATGTGTCAGCTGAATCGGTAACATACACAGCATTGATTTGAAATCGTCTACCTTGTAATTGTAGAGAGTCACAACTCTCTTTATTGTTAATTAATCCTTTACTCTCATGGCGTCAATATTTTTTTCATTTCGAATAAATAGAAATATTTCCAAAATCAAATTTAAGCTAAATAGCATGTATGTTCCACGCGTAAGTACAAGTTGTAACTCGTCCCATTTCTATTTTTAATAAACTTACTGATATAAAATGATTTTTTTCTTCAAAGAAAAAACTAACATTCACAAACACAGACGGCTCTTGTTGATGATGTGGCATCATTCAGTCACAGGAGACCATGGAGCTGCATTGTGGCAACCATTGATACAGGGTCAGGTGTGGCTGGACAGGTCAATACGGGAGTGACAGTCCCTCCCACACTGCGCACACGTTATACTGCGCTGATTTGGTTGTCTGGATCTGAGCTTTGAACCCCTGTCTCATGTTCTCGGAATGCTGGGTAAACGTCTCTTTGAACTTGGAGAGACCTTTCTGAACCATCTGCCTCCAAGCCGATCTTTCTGAGGCTGCAGATTCCCAGGTATTCAGGTCGATGTTAACGGTCTCAAGATCTCTCTTGCAGATGTCATTATATCGCAGCAGGGGTCTGCCAGTGGGGAGTCTTTTTTCTGTACCAGATTTCCGTAAAGGAGATCCTTGTGGATCCAGTTATCGTCCACTCGTGCTATGTGACAGAGAAAGGACATGCGTCTCTTCAGTAGGGTGTACATGCTGAGGATTCCAGCTCTTCCCAGGACGGTGTTTGGAATTTTGTCTGGCCAGGCAGGTAATGTTCAGGGTGTATCAGAGGCAGCGCATGTGCAAGAATGGAGGTTTTGGTTCTGGCAAGTGCGCAGAATCCAGAGCTTGCTGTTGCACTGTATAGTGCTTAGACACAAACCCTGTAACCTGGATCTTAGTGTGCTGTGTTGGCTCTCTGTTTGTCCTTACTCTATTTGTCAGTATGCAATTGGTGGTCGCTGCCCTGTCGATGTTTAGTTCGGTGTCAAGAGTGAGGAAGTCTGAGAACCCAGGTACACAAAGCCATGGACAACATCCAGTTCATGGTAAGAGACTGATATTGGGTGGAGAGTCGGCATCCTGTCATAGTAATAATATTAATGATAAAGTGGAGTCCTATATAGTGCGGTTCTCTGCTTTCATTCCACTTCGAATGTCGAAGGTGATGTGGAGCCATCAAAGACCTCAGTGCCCTGAACGTCTTCATTTTACCCACTGATAATACTTTGGAGCTCCGAGCGGTGGGCATCCAGTGTTGGGGAGGATCTCAAAGATGCCGTCCTTCCTGAACAGATCAATGCCTGGTCATATTTTTTTTCTGTAGCTGTCTGAGAGGAAAGACCATGTCGATGGTGGACCTTAACAAACAATGAGGCCAGGAGATGAAATGATTAACAAATAGTAAAGAGTGGTAACTATCTCCATTCACAAGCTACACAACTTCAAGTCAGTGCTGCTTATGCTACCGATTCAGCTAGCACACATGTAAATAAAAAGGTACATTGGAACAAACCCAGACACTTCCTCAAAAAAGGAAGCATCAGGCCTGTCCTTATACCGCTCATTTGACATGTGCACACAGCAGCAAAGACAGAAGAAATGTGCAAACACAAATTAGCTTTTTATTCAAGACTGGCATAGCCTCTTTAATCTTGAACAAGCCATACAGAACAAATGAACAATGCAGAACAAACACATGGTTGCATCGGTGGTTTTTAACTGGAAATTAACAAATATTGAGGCCAGGAGATGAAATGATGAACAAATAGTAAAGAGTGGTAACTCTCTCCATTCACAAGGTACACAACTTCAAGTCAGTGATGCTTACACTACCGATTCAGTTAGTACACAGGTAAATAAAAGGTGCATTGGAACAAACCCAGACACTTCCTTAAAAAAGGAAGCACCGCGCCTGTCCTTATACCGATCATTAGTGACATTAGTGATCAAAAGACAATCAGTCACGAATGATTGCTAATTTGTGTTTCACACATCTGTAGCATTAAAGTTGCTTTGTTGCCGTGTCAGATGGAGTGTACATGAACGGACTGGGAACTACTTGTTTGCTATTCTAATATTGAGGAAGTATCTTATGTTGCTATCGCGTACCTTTGATGTACTTGTATATGAAGCAGTGAGACGCGTTTAACATCTCTGAAGTTGCATGCATTGTTCAGAACTTGAAGGAGCCAAATTGTTTGATTCAGTCTTGACTGTCAGAATTGATCTCTCAGCTACACACAGCAAAACCTTTTATCATTGCACACATAATCATCACAAAGGTCACGCCATACTTAGGTTAAATACTCCTCTGCATGTCAACTGCTGGAGATGCAGGTTGTCTTTTTAGAGAAAAGTTGAGACTTAAGTCTCTGCAGTAATTGTTCCTCTTTTCTTTTTCTCTGCTTTTCCACGAAGACCTTCCAAATGATTAGCAATGGGTTGACAGCAGAACCGAGGGGAAGAATAAGTGTAGCAGCTAAAACCTTGGTTTCGTCCTTATTTTGATAGAAATCGCCTTCCAGAGCAACAACACAAAGCACTGCGATAACGCAATGCACCAGGAACTCCGTGAAAACAACAGGGTTTATTCGCCGTGTTCGGGTCACGTGTGTCACTACTTGAGCTGAATCACTCACCTGTGACCCAGAACCACCCACCTCTGACCCAGGACGCAGAAGCCAGAGGGTGTAGCTGAGCCCAACGCCCACGAATGTGCACAGAATGCAGTTGAAAACGGTTCTCACTTTGAAAGGATACTCTGTGCCGAACAGGCTCTGCTTCAGGACCGGCATGGAGACACAGATGCCGTTGTGGCTGTGCAGTGTCCGTCGTGACGTCATTGGTAAGAAGGCGGCGCTGACGAAGATGGCCAGACACCAAACGACGCCCGACAACACAGCAGTGGATCGAGGAGTGAACTGCAGTTTGACGCGGACAGTACGGAGTGCTATGTGGCGCTCCAGCAGGAGCAAACAGGTGAGGAACAGCGAACACTGGCTGGACAGTAAGGACAAAAAGCCTGCTGCGAGGCACACGGGACTTGATCTCCACACAGCCTCTGCCGAGTTATAGTTACCCCTGTAAGCCAGGTCTGCAGTCACAATGGAAAGGAAACTCACACCCATCAGTAGATCAGCCACATTGATGTTCGTTAACAATATGTTGAAGCCATTCAGTAGTGCGGTTTTTCGTATGAATAATCGAGCAAAGACAAAAACTGCGTTTCCCGTTAAAATGATCATTGTCACAAACCACAGTACTACCCGAACAGATTCATGCTTCAGAAGATCTTCACAAGAGGAAATCATATTATTTGGAGCAACACAAGTACCAAGAATAGAAAATGAAACCCTTAAATTATCCAGACAACATAATTGGTATTCATCAGAACTGAGTTCTCTCAAATGAGTTAAGTTTTGTAGCAAATTGTTTTGATAGAGACTGAGAGGATTTCCTCTAACATCGAGCTGAACGAGATCTAATAGAAAGTGAAAATCGCTTTGTTCCAAGTTATCAATTTCATTGAAAGAAACATTTAGCTTTTGAACCTGTGAATAGTCGTGGAACAGCATTGATGGCAATTTCTTGACAAAGTTGTCAGACAGGTCCAGAGTGTGCAAAAATTGCCGGGTTGACACCAAACGATTTTGTGTAATGGATGATAGAGAATTAGCTGATAAATACAATTCTCTAAGATTATGTAACCTACCAAAGACGTCAAAAATCAGAGAGGTCAACAAATTGTGACTTAAATCTAAGACTTTTAGATTGGGCAGGTTCATTCCTTTCACCTGGGTCAGACCACACGATGACAGCCGCAGCCATATCAGATAGGTGTTTAGGATATTGTGAGGTTTCATGCCAGAGTGGCTCCCATCAAGGTAACGAAGGTGAGGGAAGGAATGGACAGAGAAAGGTGTGGAACAGACGAAGGCCCAGCCCTGGCAGCGGCAGCCAGGAGGACACGTGGCCTCACACAGCCATTCGTCATCTCGTTGTGGGCACTGTGGCCACCCGTCACACAACTGCTCAGGGTGCAGGCACACCCGAGATGATCTGCACCTGTAGAAACCCAGACACTGATGATCCCAGCATCCTGTCTCATCTTCTCCGAAAGGACATTCCACCACACCATTGCAAAACACATACACAGGAAAACAGTAGCCTCCAGAGCACGAAAAATGAGTCTGTGGACACACTGAACCAGACACATCCATTGGCTGTTGTAACACGTGTCCGCTGCTCGTGAAGTTGATAACCACAGGGGGAGGATACCAAACGGGAGGCTGGAAATAAAAGATGTTGCGTGAATTACAGATCTCATCAGACTCATCCCAGCAATCTTTGTAGTCATCGCAGCGTTTTTCCTTGGGAACACACTGACCGTTGTTACACGTGAAACCTGGACACACATGACTGTGGATACAAAACGATTCATCCGACGCATCCCAACAGTCGTCCTTGAAGTCACAGACCAAGGTGTAGGGCAGTGTGCTGCCGTCCGTGCAGAGGAACATGGCCACTGTGGAACCACTGTCACCGGACTGTTGTCTCGTGCCTCTGGCATTGTACAGTCTGCAATTCTTCACATTGTTCTCATGCATGCATGCACTCTTCTCATCACAGTACAGAAAGTCGTGGGTCAGGTGCCCATCAAGACATGGAATATACGATCTGTTCTGTGAATAGAAGTGTGGCCAAGGTAAGGACAGCACAGGGAAATCCACAGATGTTTTCTCGTCCGTCTTCTTTGGCAGCTGAACCGAATACTGACAAAAAGTACTGACAAATTCCGTGTAACTGCACGCCCCATAGACTCCTCTGATTAGGGGTTCACCCAGAAACCTTGCGAAAAAACACCCTGCAACCGAAAGATCACTTGATAACGATACCCGATGTGTAGACTTATCCGATACATTCATAATAGCTAAAGATCCATCGGCCCATTTTAAGGTATGTTTGTAAAAATAAAGTGAATCATCAGTTCCAGTAGACAAACCAATAAGTCCTTTGTAAAAATTGTTCCCATAGGTAAACAACTTAGAGAAGTCGTTCCACTCGGTGGAAGACCTAATTATGGCCAGTTCACCACCAAGAGTAGCGCAGTGTTGTTTTGCTTTGACCCATGACATTCCTGTTCTCCACATGATGCGCTGGAAACACTTGCGACCGGAAGCAACCATTCCTTCACATGCCACACTGCTGAAAGGACAATGACTGCCTTCGTCTTCCCCGCCTTCGCACTCTGTGTCCAGGTTGCAGTGTACATGCTGGCGAAATGTTTCATATAGAGGGGTGGAACAGCGGAACAGCCCGCTGTCCAGTTGATGGGGTGTCTGCAGACTAGGGTGAAACGAGAAGAGCATTTTGAAGCCACTTCCAGTTATTAAATACAGGTCAGAAGTATAACGAATTAGCAATGGCTTGTTGAATAGCTGTGCTGACACACCTTGCTGCCTACACAGAAATACAGCTTGAGTTTGAGAACCATTAGAGTGGATCAGGAACAGCTTAAGGCCACTCCCTGATCTGCAAACAGACCCCCGCCACGCATGCTTTGGGTTGATGTCAATTACGGGAAAACTCACCATGACTGTGTGATTCTCTGGCAATGTCACATTCAAGGAAGCGTCGGAACCAGCGATAACGTTGTGTATGCCATCGTAACCCCACGGCGTGATGTAGCCGTCTAGTGGTGACGTCATCGATCTCTCTAGCAGTTTCCGGACATTAACCA
Organism: Babylonia areolata; assembly: GCF_041734735.1. Taxonomy (NCBI): domain Eukaryota; kingdom Metazoa; phylum Mollusca; class Gastropoda; order Neogastropoda; family Buccinidae; genus Babylonia; species Babylonia areolata. The sequence continues at coordinate 7,465,647 of NC_134896.1, read as the reverse complement.
TGGTGACTTTGAATTCCAGCACAAACCCTGGAGGATTGTGCATGTCTATGCCATGTAGCCCATAGGTAATGCGTCCTTTTGACTCAAAGAAACATTGTGTGGAGAGTTTTTCTCCTAACTCACATGGTTGGAATAACTGAACCTCGTCAACAGCTGGGAACGTAGCACACAACCCATCCGGTAGAATCATTGTACCCACGAGTGAGAGACCATCTGGTGCCTCGACATGCCAGGAACAAAACCACGGAATGTCACCGTCGATGTCTTCGTAATCAGTGAAACCACTGATGCTAAAGTTTTCCCCAGAAAGTGTGGGTATTGTGCCGTTAATGCACGCACGTAAAGAAACAAAGTATTCCAGTCTATTTTGTGTTGCATTTTCAATATTTTCCATTTCTTGCGTTGGAGACAGTGTGGCCCTTCCAAGACAGGACTGAACATAAAGTATTAAAAAAACTAACTTCCATTTTGGGGTGTATAACAATCTGTTCATTTGGATGCACTGAAGTTCGGTTAAGGCAAAACGATGGAGTCGTATTTTTTTAAGCATATCTCATCCCTTCAAATAATGAGATGGGACAACAGGAACAACAACACCAACGAGTGCCTTATATGTTATGGGTGGTATTTTTTATTCGCTGATTGTTATTTCTGTTTTATTCGCATCAACACGCGATTTGAGCTATCATCAAAAGGTATAAATGGGTTTGTGATATGTATATCTATCTATCTATCTATCCATCATACACACACACATATATATATATATATATATATATATATGATCCCCCACTCTCTCTCTTAACACACACACACACACACACACACACACACACACACACACACAATCTTCAACAAATCTTATTTGCCTCTCCCTTTCCCCCCTCTGTCTGTCTGTCTGTCTGCAGTTTTCTTGATTTGCGACATAAATTATGAGATTGCACAAATATTTTTGTCGATATAAGTTACATGCAGAATTTAATTAGGTGTGTTAGTGCCAGAACCCATTTGCGCGCGTGCGTCCGTGTGTGTGTGTGTGTGTGCGCGCGCGCGCGTGTGTGTATGTGTGTGTGTGTGTGTGTGTGTGTGTCGTCTTCAATTTAAGGTCTTCACTAGAAGTGTTATTAGACGGAAAGAAGAGAGGTAGTGGGTAGAAGAGAGGGAGTGCTTGTGAATATTGGTGTAGGAAACTGTTACTGTATGTATTAGAGGAAAGGAAAATAAGTCTATCATAAGAAATAAAAAGTTTAAAGAGATGGCAGTGTGCAACAACTGAGGTGCTATAGGAGGGAAATTAGGTGTATGCATATCAACAAGTATTAACTTACAGCAACAACAAGTATTAATTTAAAACGATGTAAATATAGATAACGACATTAATCAAACTGCATCAAAGGTAGATACCAACTTGACCGGAGATTAAAATTTCCTAAAACATTCTGAGCAATGTAAAATCATTCAAAATCTTTTCAGTGGCTAATGGAACATTGGTAGAAAAGTGATCAGCTACACCTTTTGGTATTAACTGTCTTATGCTTAGACAATGGATGAGTAGATGGCTTACAGTTATTTGATTACAGCTCGTACATTTCAAATTCTTAGAAAATTTTGTACGAAAGGCATTTAAACGAATTTATACGTAAGACTTGTGATTTGTCTCGATTGTGCTGTCGGTATCAAATTCAGAAAATATTTGGAATTCGCCGCATTTTTTGTGTTTACACAACATAGGTAATCTAATTGGACGTCGAGTTCTCTTGGGCCTTCGAAATTACGTGTTGCTCTTCTGGCGGCTTGACCTACCCATTCATTAAGATATTCCACAGTGCGAAGGTACCCAGCAGGTTATATTGATGCCCTGTTTTGTGAATTGATAAATTATATGTTTTATTTCCATTGTCATCTCAACTGGCTTCTTTGAATTTGGAGATTTAATCGCTTGTAAACTGAGATCGAGTCTACACATAATAAAACCTCACATACAGTTTTCGGAAGGTCTGAAATATAATCTAAGGCCGTAAGTGTGGTTACAAGTTCAGCTGTGAAAATGGAATATTGTCTACCGATATGGTATAATTTTTCTATTTTAAATGAAGGAATTACAATAAGCCGCTCCCGAGTTACCATTTTCAAGAACAGATCCATCTGCGTATATTTCTGGATAATTTGATCATTGATTTTCCATATGGGAATGTACTTCAGTTTTTAAAAGAAAATGTGGCGGGTTCTTGGATGAATCTATGTCCAATTAAACTTCTTTTTGAAAAGGTTTGATATACGAAAGATTTGATAACAAATTTTGGTACTGAAACTTTCCTTTGTTCATCAAAAGATAAAATACCTGCTTCTCCATAAGTTTCTACATTTTATTAATGAATGGGCACACCTCCAGCGAGTTTATACGCCTTACAATCAATGCTTTGCAGCTTCTTTAACAAATGCAGTGGAGCACTGAAAATTACCTCTTGAGCAAATGTTAAGCGTGAACGTATGAGGGAGGAAGAAAGAGGTTTTAAAGCTTTGGTATCTTGTCCCCAGCGCTGTTTACAAATTATTTAAGGAAATTGATAATTCCACGAAAGTTTGAAGAAAGACAGACACCCGTATGTATATCTTATAATAGTACCACTTACTGTAAACACGGGGTATTTTAATGGATCAGATCCTGTATTAAATAGCATCATATTTGTTTTTTTAAGGAGAACGATAAGCCACTTTCTGTCATAAAGTTGCTAATTTTGTCATGTTCCCGCTGACATATTTTCTTTTTGTAATTCAGTGTCGTAATAGGCGTTTTATTTTTCATTGTCACCTTCATCCATAAACAAATATCATCAGCAAATCGAACTTAGACTGCATTTGTATCTAGTTTATTTGGTAGATTTTCTTATTATATATTAGATAACATCGGCGAATTTACTGATGCTTGTGGTAACCCCATGTGTAATTGTTGTTGGGGTTTCAATATGTATTTCCAACTCTTATTTGTATGAATCTATCTATTAAAAAAAAAAAAAAAAAAAAAAAAAAAAAAAAAAAACAAAAAAAAACCACTTCTCATTTTTTCATACATGTTGCCTGTAATATCGATATTTTTCAGTTTATATAAAAGTCGAGCATGCCACACTTTGTCGTTTTTTTTCACATAAGAAAAAGGCGCTAAAACGTTGTTTCGCCTTGTAAACTGTTTCTGAACTTGTGAAATCAGTTTAACAAGGTGTCCTATGTCTTCCTTTCATAAAGCCAGCTTGATTTATAGGAATTACATTATGCTTCTCACAATAATGCACAAGTCTGTTTAAAACATTTTCCCCATTAATTCGCATGCATGCGATGTTAAGGCAGTTGGTCGATAACTGTTTTTATCTGTTCTGGATTTGCTCTGTTAATGTATTGGAACAGCGATTGGGTGTTTCTATACAGGAGGAATAAGTGTATCAGTCAAAATATCCGGGCAAATGTCTCAACATTTCGTTTGAAATTCCGTCTAGACCAACAGACGCTTTTTAGCTGTTGAGATTTGAGATACATTCCTTTCTTTCATCTGGTGTTATTTCACTATTCATATATAGCGGAATAACGCTCTGAATCTTGATATATTTTATTTTTCTCCTGACTTTTTCTGTACTATTTTTTTCTGACAAACCAGCATTTCTACTATAATTAGCAAATATAGCAAAACACTCTACTTTTTCAATATATAACGGACAATCTGAATGGTCTAGTTTAATGGGGCATTATAATTTTTTTTCCATTTTTCATTTTTAGTTTTTCCCACGCATTTTGCATATCTTTGTGATTGTTCTTTTAAGTATATTCTAAATTTTGTCTTGTTTTCTTTCTTTGTTGCTTCACAAGCCTCATTCCACAGGATATTACCAGAGTGCTTATCAGATTTAACCGATTTGTACTTTGGAATAGATTCATCTGCAGCTTTGATGATTGTATTTGTAAATATCAAATATAAACGGTTGACGTCTGTGTCGTTTATGTTCTTAATTGACTCACTTGTGTAAACAAAGTGAGTCTGTTTTAACCCGGTGTTCGGTTCTCTCTGTGTGTGTGTGTGTGTGTGTGTGTGTGTGTGTGTGTGTCCGTGTCCGTGGTAAACTTTAACATTGCCATTTTCTCTGCAAATGCTTTGTCAGTTGACACCAAATTTGGAATAAAAGTAGGAAAAATTCAGTTCTTTCCAGTCATATTATTTAAAACAATATTGCACTTCTGGGATAGACACAAAAAATGAAAAAAAGAAGCAAAATTATATGCAAACTGAATTTACAGTTATATTTATATATATATATTTTTAATTCTCTATCTAAACTTGGCACTTTGATTTGATATTCTGACACAACAACAAGAGCAGTCATTTTTTATCATGTTTATTCAAACAGGAACTTCTTTTGCTAAGCATGGAAGTTACATTTATTTTGCAAACGTTTTGGTGCAGAGAGTAAAAAAGGGAAATTAATATGTAATTAATGCTAGGGGGCTTAATTTGCTTTAAACTGATCTTTCTCATCTTAAACATTACATTTTGAAATTATACTCAATACATAAAAAGCTTGTGTGTTTTACTCTCAGTGTACAGGGCTTTCACTATGTTCATTCGCCCAAGTGGTCTTTTTCGGAAAGTACTAAAATCAATACGACGAGTAGAGTTTATAGATCTATTGGCTGAGCCCTGAAGGTCATGGGCAAAAAACAATTGCGTACACATATTTATACATTTTCAAAGCGCGTGCTCATATTCTTCGCGAACGCGAACGACGCCATTTTGTTTCAAGTTGTTGACCTGCCCGTTCAATCCTATATTCAATGGACAATACACGATAACATGTGATGGAAAGTTAGAGAAGAAGACCGTTAGATATTTATTCAGAGAAGGATTTGTGAACGCCTCATCACTTACTGGATTATGCCCTAAACTGCCATAAAAATATCCACAGAATTAGTCGGAATTCACAGTTAAAAATAATAAACCATGAGAGTTACTACCCTTGAATTGATGAAACGAAAAAATTTCCAGTCTTGACTTTTCTCAAAATGAAGTCCTTTTCACTTCATACGACGTTTAGAAGTACTTGTACTTGGCTCTACATGTTATTAGTTTAACAAAAGACTCAATTTTCATATCAACTTTAAAACTATAAAACTAGAATGAACATAAAAGAGAAATTGAATCGACCGTGTCAATCGGGTGTAACTAAACTTGTACATCTATCTAGATCCAGAGAAAACGGCTAAATGTTGTAGTGTGATTGCGGCGATAGCCATGTCTCCTTTACCGCGGACTTAAAAAGAATTTTTAATTGCCCTTAAAGATTTTTTGAATGCCCAAGATACATCAGAATAATATGATTTAAACAGCGTTCTCACTTCGAATACCGCAATCGATTTATCGCCCTAAAATGTTATAGTTTTGAACATAGTGTAATGGGTAAGACAGTTTCTCCTCACCCGAACTTGAAGGCCTTGCCTCTCTTGTTTTAAACGTTGAAATGAATTTATTCCAGTTCCCCAGTATGTAATTATATTTTGGAATTTCATCTTCAGATGGATCTATCAACTGAGATATTTTAGATTGAAGTCTCGTGATAATAGGTAAATAATCATTATCAAGGGTGTCTTCCAGTGTGTTCCAGTCACATGGTGCTAGATCTGGTGAGATTAGAGTGAGATCAATGGCAGCTGCTCTATGATTTGGATTGTCTGGGATACGTGTCATTCTGCTAAGAAAGTACAGAGAAGCATCTACAAGGTTTTCGATATAATGATTGCTGTGATCGACTGTCAGTCTTTCTCCCAAAATGGCGAGTTTGATTTGAATTTTCTCGTGATGATAGCTTTTTTGTCCTGGTCTGTTTTATGCGCATCAACACGCGATTCCTTATCGAATCCACTCTGTGTTAAAGTCATTTGAATCTCGAGGTAGATAAATGACCGTTAAGAGCGAAAAATTAAACAGGAACGTTACAGCAAAAGAATGAATATTTGGTATATCTGGTGGAACGGGGCTGGGGCATGGAGTGTACTTGACACCTTCTCGGACGTAAATAGCTGTGCTGATTTTTTCATTGATATCCACCTTTTGATGTATAGGCCTAAAGTAATAGTGTTTAAATTTAGTTGATCTCTCTACATTTTGAGATTCAGGGGTTAGCAAGTGGTAATTATGATTCACCAGATGTTGCATTAAGTGATCATTATTCATACCAATAGATCGACAGTTCCACTGAAACACATTTAAGTTGTTGTCGACCGTCATTGCTCGAGAAAGTTCAGTGATTGTCTTTTGCTGAAAACAGTTCCAGAAGGTTAACTAATTGAACACACAGAAACAAAATGAAATCTCTCTCTCTCTCTCTCTCTCTCTCTCTCTCTGTGTGTGTGTGTGTGTGTGTGTGTGTGCTTTAGTGTTTTTCATTATTGATGGTATAAGACGATTAAATGAAAAAATATAGAAAGGGGTTGGAGATGGAGGGGGAGGAGAAGTCATTAACTTTAAAAGAGTACAACTGCGTTAGTAATATGGAAAAAAAAGAAGAAAAAAAACAACAAAAACCAATAATTCTGCGTATAGCTCATGTTCCTTTCAGTGTTCAGCGTACAGCCAATGGTACAACAGAATGCTCCAACCACCAATGTTTTCCCACTTCCTTTTTTTTTTTTTTTCCATGCACACACTGACACCGTTTTTTGGTGTCTATTGTGGTGCCTCCAACCTCCTATTTTCCCCGCTAACTGTTTTTTTCCCTCTACGTTTTTTTCTTTTTCTGTTTCTTCTTATTTTCTTGCTATTCTGACTCTTTTTTTTCAAAGTCTTCTAACATTTTCTTTCTATTCACACCCTTTCATGCACAGTTCTTTGTCTGCCTGATTTTTCTGTTGATCGACAACTTTTTGTCGACTTAAGTGTACGATTTACTACAAGAACTTTATCCAGGACAACTATGTGTGGACTACTCTGTGTCATCACTGGAATGTGGTAGCTCAAATCTTTTGAATCTGATCAAGGTGATTGTGAACCATGTGCCTCTCAATTGGCTTGGGGATATTTTCTCAGGTTACTTCAGGAAGGGTTTATGTTGGAAACAGAGTACAAATCATTGTCCACAATAAATCCAGATCTAGATGATCACATTCACAACAGTGAAAGATGCTCCTTGGACAAATTGATCTCGGAAAAAATACACTTTTCTGTCGTAATAAGATCACAATATTTATAGAATCCCTGTGAGTGTTACTATTGAGTTTCGGAATGAAGAATGAAATCTGCGTCTCGTGATCATTGATTTGTGAATCTTGATCCATACAGGAAGTCACATTTCAAGGGATTCATTTCAGCAGCAAAATCTGGGAATCTTCCTTTGCACACACAACGTGAAAAGAATAATGTATCATTATTTAGAAACAGCAACCAAAACAACAGCAAAAACTGTCAAAATTTTTGTGGATGACTCTTTTTTCTAGTTGAATTTTGTTTCTTTTTCTTTCTAAGAGAGCTATAGCTTTTCTAGTTCTTTGGTCCTCCAGTACAATATCGTAGTCAACACGTGTTAAATAAAATACAAAGCTCCATACAAGCTCCCATGTGTGCTCTTGCTATCGAAATGAAAGGGGAAAAAAAAAAAGAATTGCACCAACCTTTTCTGTCATTGTGTAAATTCATAGACCGATTTTCGCGGGAACGTTGCTGCGAAACTTTTCTTTCATGCGAGGGAGCAAAACTGTTTGACTTCTCGTCTGAGGCAGAGTTTGACGAGATCCCCCTCTTCCAGGCATATTGCTTGAGAAAACTAATCCCTTGACATCAGCATATATTTCTTGAAGATCTCCATTAAAATCGATCCCCTATGTCAGATTGTTGCAAGCACCCTCCTACTGCCTGAGCCTCAAAATGTTGTTCACCCCAAATTAACAGTCTTTATATTCTGCCTTTGTGTTTCGTATTTCTTCCTTTTTCCATACTAGTTTTCGACACAGGACACAGTGTTTGCTTTTAGTGTAGGCCTACTGGCGCTTTGGTTTTAATCAATACCAACGGGTAAAATTCGTGTCCTTTGTTTTTGCCCTTGGCATGAAAGTGTCGCATGAACTCTCTACATGCGAATTTCGCATCTTTTTTTTCTTTTTTTTTTTCGGGACTTTGGAATTCTGTTTGCAAGTGGTGTTATACATACTTAGTCTGACACAGTGATATCTTTTGACCTTCAGCCCTCGTCAAAGTGGTGGCATGACAAAGGTGTTCTTACTTGTAGAAAAAGTCATTCAAAATGTTGAACCTATTTCGTTCTCATCGGCAACTGCTGCGTTTCGACAATCCAATCTGCGGTTTTATATACAATGTTCACTTTTGTCTTTGACAGTGCGAATGTACTCCCAGAAACATTTTGGATTTATCTAACAATTTCAGGTAGTGTTTTGTCACCTCTTTTATGTGTATGTTTTATTTTCTACTGTATTTACTTTTTGTATGAATATTAATTTTTGTCTGCGGATATTTTCCTTGTCCTCTGTATTGAAATTTGTCGAATTTTTGTTTTGTTTTTTTGTTTTGTTGTTGTGTTTTTGTTTGTTTGTTTGTTTGGTTTGTGTGTGTGTGTGTGTGTGTGTGTGTGTGTGTGTGTGTGTGTGTGTGTGTGTGTTCATTCATTTTTAAAACAATGACAAACCGGTCTTTTTGCATCTAACCATGCACAGTTTATTATTCACATATTCTGAGCACTTTCTATTTGGAATGTTATTGTAATGTTCTATGATTAATATCAGCACAACGATTTTTTGCATACATAAAAAGTAAGAGAATCAGCAATGACAGAATTGAAGCACTCGATGTGGCGAGATGGGTTGTGCTGTATCATAGCCCGAATTTCACACAGAGAAATCTGTTGTGATAAAAGAAATACAAATACAAATGTTTTATAAAAGTTCCGTATATGTAACTAAATCCAAGTGCGCCTATTATTTGAGATGAATAAAACAAACGACGCTGCTGAATGCTGAAGTGTTATGTTTTTATCACTTATTATTATTCTTTGTATTAAAAAAAACAACAACACTTTTCAATGACGCGAAGCCACTGAACAACTGGGATGTGTTGTTTTTACTGTTGAAAAAAAGGTAACATGAGTTATCGACATCAATACTGTTTACATCTACAGACACCTTTTCAGAGATAGAGAGAGAGGGCTTATTCAGTTAAATTCCACAGCCCCAAATGAGCAAGGGGTAACAATAAGATTTTGTTTCCGTTATTGTAATTCAAATCAGAAACAGTGCAACTTCTTCCATAACCAAGACATGTGTCTCTCTTAATTGAAATGCTTTATAAAAAATACAAAGCAAAACTACGTATAATGTATTCATCAGTCGATGACATCTGTAAACTTAGTCAAAATAAACACACACACACACACACACACACACACACACACACACACACACACACACACACACACACACACACACAGTGAGTAGTCTGCATGATTTGATCCAAAGACGTCTCACAAACACGTCTCTTCCTTGAAACAGTCGGTAAAGAACACCAAAACGTAGAAGACAAGAACACGTTCCAGGCGCACTCAAAGTCACACAATACCTAAACATGCCCACGTGCACCTCACACATGTTTGGTGAAGGGAGTATTACAACATATTGAGGGTGCTCAATTATCCAGCAAAAAAGATCCTCCAAAATACTAGGGGAAAGAAAAAGAAGAAGAAAGAAAAAAAAAGAAGAAAGGATGGATCAGCAAGGCAGATTATTTGAGAAAGGTAGATCATTTGAATCAGAAAAAAGAAAGATAAAAAAGAAAAGAAAGAGATGACAGAAAGAGAAAGAGCCAGAAAAGAGAGCGATGCAAAATAGTCCCCGAGATACGGAAAAACAACACACACACACACACACACACACACACACACACCACCACCACCACCACCACCACCACCACCACCATCACCAACAACAACAACAACAAAACCACCACCAACAACAAAACAAAAAAACACAATCAAAAACAAACAAACAAACAAAGCATTGACACAAGGACCCATGGAATGACTCAGCCCTGTGGCGTCTTCTTCGTCTCGAAATGAGCTGACAGTCTTTGTGCAGAAGAAGACAACACATAGGTCAAGCATTAGCTTCCTGCACAATAACTGCTTTTTGTTTTCGAGGCTTTACGTTGTCTGTCCGGCAACAAAGGGTGGTCTACTTTAATTCACCCATCACGAAAAGAAGCCCGCACCTCCAGAACTAGGCAGAAAGAGCATAAAGAGGACAGGGAAAAGGATAGACCTCCACCAGTGTTTTGGACGCCAGAGCCCTTGACTCTCTTGAATCCCTTGTTTGTTGAAGAGCCTGGTTAATGACACATGGATGGTGCTGTGTGAAGCAGAAGTAATTGATGAACAAACAGAGAAGCGCTGGGGAAGTCCTCGTTACGAATTGGATATAGCCATTCTTCTCCCTCAACTCTGCGAAGTCATTGGGGCGCTGCGCAGAAGAACTGTTCACCAGATTCCCCCAGGTCTGTTGGTTGTGAGTCAAAGCCTGAGCCTCTGGAAATGGTTTTCCTGTCCATTCTGCGATGTTGTCCATTCGTTCCTTTTTTTTTCTTTTTCTGTCTTCCCCTCAGTCCATTGGATCTTGTTACGTGGTCATGATATATTGAGTGTGCCGAACTGAAAGAACACTTGTCAACAAACACATTGCACACAACACAAAATATCAGTTGCTTTGCACATCCACAACGCAGGCTTCCAAAGCTTGATATCAAGATGTCTGCTGATGTTTCATAGATCATTTTTTGACTCCTAATACACTGTCAAGTTTTCAGCATGTAAGCTTTCCAGCTGATAAACGTAAAGCGAAATATCGTTTCGTATTAGACATATATCTTCCATACTCATTGAAATCCCAAACAAGATCGCAACTTGGCCTTTGAGAAAGAGAAAGATTGAATTTATATTCTATGATTACACAAAATTGAAAGTGTTTCCAACCGAACGATGGCACTGATGATTTGTTCCAATTTCCTGACAAAGAATTAGCACATCCCGAAGTTGACGGGGAATTAGCTAGAGAAGTCACGATCACGGCATATCAAGGAAAGGTCATGTGGTCAACTGTTGCTGCATTATCACCGAGGAGGGTAGAGGCCACACAGGACTGAAAAGGCGTCAACTGCATCTTCAGACCAAAAGACAAATCAAGAGAGGCAAGGCCTTCAAGACTCACTTGTGATACACTTAAAAAAAATCTAATCGTTAAAATGTGTTCTGTATTTCTTATTATAAAGCTTCGGGTTATAAGAAAAAGAAAAGAAAAAAAAAGTCCTAACCAGATTCGAACCTCGCGTGTTCGGGTGAGAAGAAAGTGTCTTACCCATTACACTATCATGGCTCCTTTAACTGACGTTCTAAAATTTAATATTTGAACATACTTCTTTAAAGGGCGATAAATCAATTGCGGTATTCAAAGTGAGAACGCTATTCAAATCATATTATTCTGGTGTATGTTGGGCATTCAAAAAATCTTTAAGGGCAATAAAAAATTCATTTTAATTCCGCGGTAAAGGAGACGTGGCTATCGCCGCAATCACACTGCAACATTTAGCCGTTTTCTCTAGATCTAGATATCCAGATAGATGTACAAGTTCAGTTACACCGGCCGGGAATGTAGTACGACACGGTCGATTCAATTTCTCTTTTATGTTCATTCTAGTTTTATAGTTTTAAAGTTGATATGAAAATTTAGTATTTTGTTAAACTAATAACATGTAGAGCCAAGTACAAGTACTTCTAAACGTCGTAAGAAGTGAAAAGGACTTCATTTTGAGAAAAGTCAAGACTGGAAATTTTTTCGTTTCATCGTGATCAATTCAAGGGTATTAACTCGCAGGGTTTACAATTTTTAACTGTGAATTCCGACTGATTCTGTGGATATTTTTATGGCAGTTTGGGGCATAATCCAGTAAGTGATGAGGCGTTCACAAATCTTTCTCTGAATAAATATTTAACGGTCTCCTTCTCCAACTTTCCATCACATGTTATCGTGTATTGTCGATTGAATATAGGATTGAACGGGCAGGTCAACAACTTGAAACAAAATGGCGTCGTTCGCGTTCGCGAAGAATATGAGCACGCGCTTTGAATGTGTATAAATATGTGTACGCAACTGATTTTTGCCCATGACCTTCAGGG
>NC_134896.1:7415941-7448441 GCF_041734735.1 Babylonia areolata | reverse complement strand
GATAAGGTTATTGGTAACATACAAGTAGCTCGCAACAACAACTGGTTTCAATAATGGAAGGTGGAATACTGAGGTTTGATGATGATCGCAGGGTCGCACCTCTTCGCCCTGAATAAGAATCGGCCAGCAGTCTTGACAAGCTGAAATTCACACAGGTGGTGTCCTAAGTATGTTCAATCAGAACAGGCACTAGTGATCACCACCGAAGTGACTTAGCAGCAATGCAGGGTCTCCTCTGGTATGTGGCCTTTTGGCAACGAGGAGATAAGAGCTGCTTGAGTAGTTCAGTGCTGATAGAATATAAACACGCGCGATGGTTTACCGTTAAACATACGAATAGACATGGCGATTCTGAACACCACCGAAGTGACTCAGCAGCAGTGCAGGGTCTCCTCTGGTGTGTGGTCTTCTGGTAACCTTATATCGATGTTTCCCTGTGGACTCCTGACGCTGGGATTGCAACAGACGAATCCGGGTGTGGCTGTGTATGGGGGACTCAGAATGAGCGGCGTGGGAGTAAGCACTTAAAACGGCGCAGATGATGGAGAGGGGAGTGGAGGTGGGGTGATGTCACTCAGTGTGTCACGTGTTGCTGACAGGCGGAAGGGAGAACACCGGAAGCAGGAACGGAAACGGAACACGTTAACCCCAAGACTGCCGAATCCTGGTGAAATGAGATCAGTGTGGCACGAGTCTGAAGTGCAGTTCCTACTTTTCCTTTTTGTGTGTGCCTATCAGTGGTGCCATTGATTTTGCTGGTTAAAGGTAGTGTAATCCCATGAAGAAGAAGAAGAAGAAGAAGAAGAAGAAGAAGAAGAAGGAGGAGGAGGAGGAGGAGGAGGAGGAGAAGAAGTATTAGTAGTCCAGATAAAGAATAGTGATTGACGTACTGACTTTTGTAACCTTCTGTCTTTCCTCAGTGAGGTGGGCAGCCCTTTACTGAAGCAGTCAGGAAGTTAAGCCCAAGACACCAGTTTCTGTGGCCAGTTACTCCCCCTGACCCATGGCTGTGGCTGGAGACCTTCCCGTGGAGAAGACTGCTGTAGCGGCGGCTGGTTGCTGTGCCAGCGGATCATGGCTGTACCAGCAGCTGACTGCTGTTTCAGCAGTTTATTTTTGCATCCTCCCTCTCTCTTGCCTTCTTACATCCATTCTTACATCCATTCTTTTGACTTCACTTCACTTCACTTGTGCCATGGTCTGGGTGACAGTTGGGGCGCCACAGCTGACCTGTCAACCACCTTCCTCCATCCTTCTCTGTTTTCTGCTTCCCTAAGGGCCTCTCTCAGCCTCAGACCTGTCCATTCTGGGATCTCTTCCCTAAGGGCCTCTCTCAGCCTCAGACCTGTCCATTCTGGGATGTCTTCCCTAAGGGCCTCTCTCAGCCTCAGACCTGTCCATTCTGGGATGTCTTCCCGTCTCTTTTTCTCTCTGCTTCTTATTCTCCGTCCCCGTACAGTGCACTGCAGGATAGTCTTTGCAAGTCCTGTTGATCTTGTGATGTGCCCATATCACCTCAATTTAGTTTTCAGCAATTTTCGGTTTCTGCTGAGTTTTTATGATGATGATGTTGATGGTGATGATGATGATGTTTCTTCTTCTTCTTAGTAGTTGTAGTAGTAGTAGCAGCAGCAGCAGTAGCAGTAATAGTAGTAGTGGTAGCTTTCTTTGTTTCAAATTTCTGTCAGAGAGACAAAAATACTCAGTGATTGTTCAGTGCTTAAGAGTTGCTCTTGCACAGCTCAGGGCTACAAGGATCCCCTCCCTTACATTACCTTGTGTTATACTATCTGTATATTCAATGAACATTAAAAAAAAGTATTAAGAACAAAAAAAATAATCAGAAATAACAAGACCTCTCCCCATAAACTCTTTAATCTTTGGAAAATAACCCCGACTTCGTCTGTATCATAGAAACCTGGCTGCGCTCTCAAAGTAATGAAGCCACGTGCAAGGAACTGGCACTGCCTGGAGAATGTTGATCTCTTTATTTGCCTTGTTCTTCACGTTGGGCGGACATCGCCATTGGTATGTGTATAATAGTCGTGTACAACTGTAACCATCGGAACAGCAGAAGAGGTAACTGCTGTCCCCCCACTCTCTCGACCAAGAGGTCTCCAGGACAGTCGGGGTTGGGGTGGTGTCTCCAAAGGCCAACTAACCGCCAAGGCTGCAGCACCAAGAACTACCATTATGAGAGAGTGCCGAACTAACTACCTGTGTTACTGTGGCTGTTTGTTTTCTCGTGTAATATTATATCAGTTTTCAGGTCAAAGGTGCTCAGTGATAAGAAACTCTAGGGAGAACTGGACAGTACAAGGTCTTCAGAGAAGAACCCCCCCCCCCCCCCCCCCCCCCCTTTCGTTTGGCTCAGTGAGCTCAGTCAGAATCGCTTGTTTCGTTGCCTTGGAGTGGGGTACTATGTCAAGTCCATGCCGCTCTTGCTGAAGTTTTCCGGGTGTTTCTTCCCCTCTTGTAGGTCAACTGTGCGTTCCCAATCTTCGGCACTATCAAGCAGTTCACGTTTCTATGCTTTGGATGTTACAGCTGTTCCTGGCCAGACTTTATTGCCTTCTGCAGAGAGGAACTTTATTGGAACTTCTGGTGGTGTGGGTGTTCCTTGGACAGTGCTCACTACGAGTGCAATTTCTTTTAGCATTTGGTTGTGCCTCCTCGTGTACCGTCCTTGGCCCAACGCCGTTTTGCATGAGCTGAGGATATGTTCTGCTGTTTGTTCGCCATGGCAGAGTTGGCACGCAAGGTCATCTCCTTTTCCCCATTTCATCAAGTTTGTAATTGAGGGAAGGAGGTCGTACACATCTTAACATGAAGCTGATCCTAAGAGGGGCCGTGTTCAATATGTTTCTCCAGCTGGGGCTTCTTTGGAGTGCATTTTCCCATGTTGTCTACTGCCCCTGCTGGCCTTGCTGGACTGCCTTCTGGACTCTTTTTTCATCCTCTTCCTTCTTGATCTCATGTATGATCATGTCTCTTTTTTTGCTTCCCCTCTTGCCTTGGACCAACATTCCATCTTTACGATCCCAGTCCCTGTCTGTTTGGGTACATCCTATTATTTCCTTCATCTTGAGACTTTCTTTCGCTGCACTGACTGCCTCCCCAAGTTTCCATTTTCTGCCAGTCTTCAGCTTGGGTTGGTTGGATCTCACAATACTGTCTCCTGTGTCTTTGAGCATGCTGAGAAGTCTTGCCTTCCCTACCTTGTATTCTTCGACAAGGGATTTCAGAGGTATCCCCAGCTTTGCTTGGCGACAGTAGAGTGCCACGTCAGTGAGATCAGGTGGGACACCAAGCCATTGGCGTGTTTACTTGTTGATCTTTGCCTCAATCGACTCGACTGTGCTATAGCTGATATCATATATCAGGAGAGGCCACAGGAGCTTTGGTATCAGCAAAGACTGTAGGCACCACACTTTGTATTTGCCAGGAAGGCCACACATGTCTTTGATATGCAGGCCTTCTTCTGCTGTCTGCTTGGTTTCCTTTCCTTTTTTTGTATCTTTCAGGGACTCATCATACCAGCTTCCAAGGCTCTTGACTGGTTCATCTGACACCGTTGGAATGGCTTGGTTTGCTACAGTGAATGTGACCGTTTCAACTACCTTTACTTTACATAGTGAGAGGCTCCGTGATTTCTTTGGTTTGAAGTTCATCCTGGCTGAGGCAACTAGCTCTTCCAACCGCTTCAAGATTTCACGGGTGTCATCTTCTTTTGTTGAGAAAACTGTTGTGTCATCCATGAAGGCTTTCAAAGGAGGTATCTGGTACCCGCTGCCGAGTCGGCTCGATCTGTGCCCTTTATTGAGGCCTTCAAGATCACTTCCATCACCAGCATGAACAGGATTGGAGAAATTGCACAGCCCATGGCTATGCCCACTTCCAGGTTGATCCAATCTGTCGTGTATTCCTTGGTGGTGAACAGCATTGAGAAGCCATGGATGTGGTTCTCCAGCATTTCCCTCATGTTCGTTGGTACGTGGTGCATCTCAAGAGCCAGTTGGTTCATCTCATGAGGAACTGACCCATATGAATTTCCCAGATCCAGCCATACCACGTCTAAGTCCTTTTTCTCTGCCTTTGCTCTTTGGATTGCATCCCAAATCATTGTGGCATGTTCTACACAACAAGGACCTCCTGGGATGCTGCCTTTCTGGACTGTCAGTCTTGTCGCCATGACAGAGAAGAAGATTTTATCTTCGACATCCACGAGCGATATTGGTCTGAACTGGCTGATGGAACTTGAATTCTGC
This sequence comes from Babylonia areolata, assembly GCF_041734735.1. Taxonomy (NCBI): domain Eukaryota; kingdom Metazoa; phylum Mollusca; class Gastropoda; order Neogastropoda; family Buccinidae; genus Babylonia; species Babylonia areolata. The sequence goes on along the minus strand of NC_134896.1, from coordinate 7,444,173 downwards.
TCTTTCGGGAGGTACACACCATCAGCTATCATCCACTGGTTGCTGATCTTCAGGTCCCTCCATGCTGATCTTCTCACTCCGTGGAGCCAGTCAAGGACTTGAGGACATTTCTTGTACAGCAGGTACGGTATTCCGTTTGGACCTTGTGATGATTTGGCCCTGGCTTTCTTGACCACTTTCTGTACTTCCTCAAGGGTTGGTGGTTTATTGCTGAACTTCTCTGGTTTCCTGGTATGAACCAAACCCTTGAGATCTAGTGGTTTCTTGGTTTGCGGATCGGAATACGTTTCCCTGAGATGCTGTTCAAGTGTTTCTTTGTCCACTTTAAGTGCCCCTGATTTGAGCTGCTCAGTTTCCTGGCGAACTGAGAGGGGTCTTGTGTCTTCTTCTTTTTGCACCTTTTGCTCCTTGCTGATTCTGCTTTACTGAGGGCACTGTGCTTTACTTTCAGGTCTTTCCAAAGTTTCTGTAGGCCCTGCTTCTCAAATTTTGAAACAGTCTTCTTCCTTTTCTTGAGCTTTCTTTTTGCATTTCGGATGTTGTCCATTTCTCGTTGTCGCCTGGATTTTTGAGGAGGTGTTCTTGTGTTTGGTTCTTTTACTCCATCTTTCCCGACAGGTTGTGTACACGATATCTCCATAAGTGGCTAACGTGTATTCCAAGGTGCTTTTTTCCTATCAGTGCATCAAGTTTTCCGACAAATTTCTGGTCCAGCTCTTCCATTCCGTTTTTGCACTTGCAGGTGGCAAGTTTAGTTTCGGCGTTTGGTTTCAAGATCTTGTAGAAACGATTCGTCTGAATTATCAGCGTGGATGTCCGTGGCAATGTGGTTTGAATCCTGGCCTTTGTTTTCCGACGTCTTAAATGCCGGTACAGTACTCTGCTGACCATTCGTTAGATTATTCCTACAACCCTTTTTAGTTCTGTGGATCTTCACGCCACGCTGAGTGGAGAAATTCTACCCACAGACACATGGGAATTCCATCGGTTCTGAAATCGTAGTCCGTTTACCATTTCTAGTCGTGATTCTGTTGGCGCCAGTGGATTTGTCATTCTCTCCAACTTTCGGTGAATCCTGGGAGCATCTCCTCTGATCATGAGTTTAATGAACGCTTGTCTATGCTAATCTATAGTCTATAACAAAGGTGACGTGAAATTTTACTTTCATGAATTATCTGTTTTGTTTTTCCAGAATTTATCATTATCATTTTTTTCGTGATAATCGCAAATTGTGAAATGTGCATTTTGAATGCAAATCCTTAAAAGATAAGTATTCTTTCCTTTTTTACAGATCGATATATTGTGTTGATGAGAGGAGTTTCTGGTAGTTGTGTTATATGGTTTCCATTTTTAACGATTTGGCATATTGTTTTGAAACATACTGTGAATCTGGCAATTTCCCTTAACACAGGAAGTACCGTTGAATTTTGTCTGCTTTCTGTAGCAAGCGCATAATGAGAAGTATTTACTGACAAAACTTATTTGGAAAAAAAATTGTTGTGTGGAGAGAGGTTCTAGACACGTGCATGTGTACATGCAAGTATTTGTTCATGTGTGATGGAAAGATTGAAACCATTATGCAGAAACAGAAAGTTGAAAAAGAAAACAGATGAACGGAAAGATATATAGCAAGACAGGAACAGACACACAGACAGACGGACATACAGACAGACAAATACAGACAGACAGAGACACACAGACAGACGGACATACAGACAGACAAATACATACAGACAAAGACAGACAGACAGACAGACAAGAGGCAGAGAGCCACACAGCCTGACGTCACGGTGCCTGTCGTTCCCCAGACAGCTCAGGCCAGTTCACCCAGACACTTCTGCCCAGCTCTGAGGGATGCCCGGACACCCACTTCGCCTGCTCCGACGGGTACTGCCTGCCCGTCTTCGTCCGCTGTAACGGCGTGTACGACTGTGCGGCAGACAAGGAGGACGAGGCGGACTGTGACACTGTCACCTGCCCCGGCCTCTACAGGTGTCGGTCCTCAGCTGTGTGCGTCCTTCCGGAGCACCTGTGTGACGGCCGGCCCCAGTGTCCCCAGCACGACGATGAGTGGCTGTGCCGCTTGTCCTGCCCCGCCCCCTGCCTCTGCTACGGCCTGTCCTGGATCTGTCCCCGGCCCTTTTCTTCCGCTGTTGCTGCTGGCAACGTGTCCCAGCTCCGTTACCTCGATGCCAGTCGGTCAGGCATGACGCTGCGAGACGTGGCGTCTCACAGGCTGCTGATCTGGCTGAGTCTTGCCTGGTGTCAGCTGCGGGAGGTGGGTGCCAGCAGTCTGCCCAATCTGAAGACGATGGACCTGAGTCACAACGTGCTGACCTCGGTGGATCTGGACGTCTTTCTGTCTCTGACCAACCTGAAGCGGCTGCAGCTGTCTGGGAACCCGTTGAGTTCTGTCTTTTCTGGGGAAAACAGCACCCGACAAAATAACCTGAAAACTATCGTCCTGTCATACACCCTTCTCAAAACCTTAGGCAGCAGATCGTTTTCCAATTTCCCACGACTTGAAACTATTAACGCTTCCTTCAGTCAAATCACAAATATTTCTGAAGAAGGGTTTTCCTTCACGCCGGATCTAAGAGTTGTAGACTTACAGGGAAATGCACTGCTAGAGTTTCCTTTTGATTTGTTTAATGGTCTTGGAAAACTGAAAACCGTTTACACGGAAAACTATAAACTGTGCTGTAGAAGCATTCTGCCTGCAGATTTTGATGAGACGTCGTGCCATTCACCAAGAGATGATATATCTTCTTGCGAGGATCTCTTGCGTGCAGATACTTACAGGTCATTTTTATGGATACTTTCTTTTCTTGGTTTACTGGGAAACATGGGTTGTATATTATTTCGGCATTTTGTTGCGAAGACATCAATGTCCACTGGCTTTAACGTGTTTGTCAGCAGTCTCAGCCTGGCTGATTTCCTCATGGGGATTTATTTAGTCATAGTGGGCACGGCTGACGTCACTTACAGGGGCAACTATTTTTACTTTGAGGAGATGTGGACGTCCAGTGCAGTCTGCAAGACAGCCGGTCTCCTGTCGTTCATGTCCAGCGAGATTTCTGCTTCCATGATCTGCGTCATCACGCTGGACAGGTTCTTGGCCATCCGCTTTCCGTTAAGCCACCTGCAGTTCCAACGGCGCTCTGGACTGGTTGCCTGTGGCGTCATCTGGTGTCTGGGTTTCCTGGTCTCGGTGATTCCTCTGCTTCCTCCCATGTCCAGCTGGGAGTTCTACAGCCAGACTGGGGTCTGCCTCCCGCTGCTCATCATCCGTCAGAGGTCCGCGGGCCAGAGCTACGCCTTCGCCGTCATGATCGTGTTCAACTTGCTGCTCTTCCTGCTGATCACTGTGGGCCAGATGCTGATCTTCTGGACCGTGTGGACCACCGCCATGACCGCCGGCACCACCAAGAAGTCCTCCCAGAACATGGTCATCGCCCGCCGCCTCACCACCGTCGTCATTTCCGACTTCCTGTGCTGGTTCCCCATCGGGCTGCTGGGACTGCTGGCGTTCGTGGGCGTTCCCATCCCCGGGGTGTTCAACGTGGTCATGGCCATCTTTGTGCTGCCTGTCAACTCGGCCCTCAACCCTTTTCTCTATTCACTGAGCACGCTGAGAGAGAGGTGGGAAAAACAGCAAGAGAAACGCTTGCTGAAGGAACTGGAGGCAAAGTTGTTGAAAGAACACGAAGGTTTGTCCAAGAGGAACCAGGAACTTTAAGCGTGCAAATAGTCATTGTTTTGTTGTTGTTTACACTTCAATAATTCTGAATATTGGTAAATTGTCAGTGTGTCATTAGGTACCAAATACAGTTTGTTAATTCATGTGTAATCCTACCGAAACCAGCAAATTATCTACTTCATTTTAGTACGGAAAATAGTGAGTGAAAATCGTGTCATTCAGATAAATGAGAAATGATAAAGATCCGAAATTCAATTGCCATTGATACATACATGAACAAAAATAATCATTAGCAATGGATTCCATCTTAAAGGCACACGATGCTTTTTTACAAACACCGGATTGTCCATTTTGTGGAGTTTAACAATAACTATATATATATCTGTATATTCTGCAGGAATGGGCCAGATAATAGGAGAAAAACTTTTTTTTTCATCTTTCATCCTTTGGGAGAGTTTGACCATGAAACATTTCGGAAAGATGAATTATACACTGACTAACAACTAAACAGTCCAGATCCTGGTCTTTAAAACTGACCAAGAGATCGGGATCTCGGGAGCTGTTCAGTAGCCCAACACCGGTCCAGTGACATGTCGACATCAGCCCATAAAGCACTGTTCATGACACATTATCTTAACCATTAAATATATATGTGTCACACATTGCGACTGTTTTGCTTTTTGAAGCCTTCAGAAGATTCTCTTTCAACAGTCTCTGCTGAGTTGGTGTGATTGTTCGCGAAGTTGAGAATTTTGGTGCTGTCGATGGTAGTCTTCTGCTGGTACCCCCCCCCCCCAACCCCCACCCCCCTCCTCGCTCTCGCTCTTTCTCTCTGTCTCGTAACCACACATAGATGCACGCGCGTACACACACACACACACACTGCACACACATTCAAACACGCACGCAAACAATGATTTCCATACAACATAAGACAAAAGAAATAGTTTCAAGCGGTACTGTTTTTTAAGTTTGCGAAACCAGTCCCAGAGAGGAAAAAAGAAAAGAACAGATGTTCTGAAATCGCCCCCCTCCCCCTCGCATACCTTCAAGGCTAATAGAACCCTCTCCGTGTTCTCAAAAGTGGGGGTGGAGGACTCAGTTTGACAGCAGTGTCTTTCAGTAACATCCACAGAATCTTTCACAGTGACATTCTTTCCATCTCTAAATCACGATTTCCTAAAAGTTCAGTTTAGTTTATGTTACTCAAGGAGGCTTTACTGCTTTCGGGCAAGTCCATATACGCCGCACCAAATCTGCTAAGCAGACGGTATCAAGCCCAAACCACGACACCTAGTCGTCACAGCAGAGTATTGACTTCTTACCACTTAGCCTTTCTGTCCTATGTCCTAGTAATGAAAGGTTATGGCTAAATTTCTGATACTGCTGTATAAAAGTGTAAACTGATCTGATAAAACTGATCGCAATTTTTTCACTTCAGTCACAAATTCCCAAGTACTTGATGGTGAAGAAAACGAAGGTTTATCAGGCTCAGCATTTATCATAATGCAATCTAAGAAATACATACGAGATTTACGTTAAGAGAATTTCACGATTCTTTGTTTCATAGAGACAAGGGAAGACTTTAGATATTTTAACCAATTTGTTCTTGATGAAATTTCGCAAATGGACACGAGGTGGTTTAGAAAACCGTCTGTAAAGGTTTCACACCCAAAAATGAATTCTCCTCGTTTACATGAAGGCAAAAATGACATTTTTGGATCTTTACTTTTACCTGTTAATTGCTTGCATTGCATTGTGCTTCGTTACGACATGTTAACTATGGAGTCCCTCCTCATTAAGACTGACCCGAATTATTGTTAGTCAGATCAAGTGCATTCATGAAAAACATTACGGTCTTTCAGTCATGCGTCATCTTCACTATTACACACGACAAAACACAAAACAAAGAAAAGAAAAGAAAAGTAAGAAAGAAAAAAAAAAGAAAAAAAAAGAAGAAAAAGAAAAAGAACACCACATACATTTTTAGGAAATATTGTGGGGGTATTACATGTCTCATAATATTTTCCTCGATAACAGGTAAAAAAAACAAAACAACAACAACCCCCCCAAAAAAACACACAAAAAAACAAAAAACAAACAAACAAAACAAAACAACACAACCCCCCCCCCCAAGAAAAAAAACAACCCCCCCCCCCCAAAAAAAAACCCAAACAAACAACAAAACAACAACACCAAAAACAAAAACAAAACAGCAACTCTACTCCTTTCTCAATGGAACCAGTCACACGAAATAAAAACCACCTTGAACATTAAAATGCAAACACGGCCATTCTAACATGCACCCACAGGTTAGATTTTCACGTGCGTTAATATTGAAACAGGGGTCTAAAATCAGCCATGATTAAAATGTCCTTGCATTCCCTAATTTCAAGGCTCCGATGCACCTTAGCTACAAAAAAAGTGAGCACGCAAAAAGGAGAGAGAGAGAGAGAGAGAGAGAGAGAAGTTGACGGAGAGAGACAGGCAGAGAAAGGTTGCGGGGGAGGGTAGAAAGGGTGGTGTAAAGGAGAAGAAAAGAAAATGAAATATACAAACATATTAAGCAAACAATCAAAATAGTAAGCAGCGGTAAAACAAAAACAAATCCCTCCAAAAAAATTGTATGATAATAGCATGAGGCATTGCAAAGTTCGTGGAATATTATAGTAACGTCAAGAATAAAAGCAAATAATACACGACAGTATCAAAGGATCAGAAAAAAAGAGAAAAAAGCACGAGTCTACAATAATCCAATGGGATGGATACAAAATAGAATTATAAAATCAAAGTCGGGCTGCGGTTGAAAATATCCAAAAGGAAAGCACATGGAAAGAAAGGAGAAAAAGGATCGCAGTTTGAAAGAATTGCAACACAGATCCAGCAAAATGAATAACGTATACACAAACAGAAGTCACACACTGTTTTAAACACACACACACACACACACACACACACACACACACACACAAAGCTGCACTCCTGACAAAAACCATAGTACACTCCCTTTGCACAAAATACACGAGTGGTTTAAAATATTATTAACCCAAAGCAAAGACAAGGGAGATAATTAGACCTGCAATAATGAACAAAAAAATATCAAGTGAAGCGAATTAGTGCGTGTGTAGTGTTACGGGAGCGCGCGTGTGTCTGATTTGTGCGCATGTATGAGATGTGTCTGAGCGATTTTACTGAAGTGTCCCAATGTGTACGGGTGTGAAAGAGCGTGCTGTTCACAATGCCTGACGTGTTTTGTCATTGTTTTTTTTCCTGCGTTGTCGCCTTTTGTGTCCTTAAGAAGTAAACAGTCTGGGACTGACTTTTGGTATTAAAAGCTGGGAATAAAACGGTACAGTAGAAAAAGTACAAACATTGGTGGAGAAAAAAACAACAAAACACGAAACACACACACACACACACACACACACACACACACACACAAAGAAAAAGAAGAGGAGGAGAAACCTCAAAACAACGACAACACCAACAAACGAATATGCATGGTAAAGGTATCATGTTACGGCAGTGGAGTGATGGCCTAGAGGTAACGCGTCCGCCTAGGAAGCGAGAGAGAATCTGAGCGCGCTGGCTCGAATCACGGCTCAGCCACTGATATTTTCTTCCCCTCCACTGGATGCTAGTCATTCGGATGAGACGATGAACCGAGGTCCCGTGTGCAGCATGCACTTAGCGCACGTAAAAGAACACACGGCAACAAAAGGGTTGTTCCTGGCAAAATTCTGTAGAAAAATCCACTTCGATAGGAAAAACAAATAAAACTGCACGCAGGAAAAAATACAAAAAAAGAAAAAAAGAAAAAAAAAAAGAAAAGGGAGAGCAGCCCGAATTTCACACAGAGAAATCTGTTGTGATAAAAAGAAATACAAATACAAATACAAAATAATAGTGTGATGCACAGACGGGATAAAAACTATTAGAGACGAAGAAATGATGCATAAAATATTGTCTTGCAGTAAAAGAAAAAAACCCAACCCAAACCCAAAACAAACAGAAAAGCAAAAAAAAAAAAGAGTTAAAGAAAGGTCACAACAACAACAACAGGACTTCAGAATTGGTGTGTTCTACTATCGACAGTCTCAACAGTGAAAACCAAACCGTAACCCACAAAAAGACGGACTAGTCCGAAATCTTTTCAGCGCATGCAGGACAACGCAGATAAGCAGCGAGGGTGGCAGCGGCAGCCCTGGTCTGCGGGTTCAGGCGGGGGCTGGTCTTCTTCAGACTCAGCTTCAGGCCGCTGACGCTGCAGCAGTGAAGGCAGAATCCTGCTGCAGCCGTCTCGCCGCGCCGCCCAGACCAGGCTGATGAGCTGGGCGCGGTCCACCTCCCCGGACTCCAGGCGGGGCAGCTCCTTGAGGAAGAGGAAGTCACTGATCCGCCCACCCCCAGCCCCCTGCTGGCTGGACATCTGCCTCTCCAGCTCGTGAAGCAGGCTCCTCCACGACTCCTCCGAGGGCCCCGTCACCACGGCCAGCAGCTCGTGGTTGTAGGCGGACGGGATGTCGAGCACCTTCACCATCACGTGCACCACGTGCGCGTCCGTCACGCGGTTGTGCAGGTTCTGCACGAGGAGCGATGCCCGGCGGAGGTCCACATGGCTCCACACGGCGCCGTCGTACAGCGTCGCCTCGCGGCGCGAGGCGTCCCCCACCACTTGCACGTGCAGGTCTCCGTCCACGTGACCCACCAGACCTAGGCGGGTCCAGGCGAAGGCCTCCCAGCAGGAGAAGGTGCCGTCATGCCGCCGGACGGGGACGGGCAGATTGTAGCGGACCCGCGCCACCAGCGGCCTGACCCACACCTCCGAGCTGTTCTCCATGTCATCCAGGCATTTCAGCACTCCGTCTGGCCGATTCGGGTCCTCCATGGCTACCTGCAAGAGGGGAGAGAGATTCAAGATTCAAGGTGATTTATTCATAGAGAGGCCAAGGCCCCTTAAGAAGGGTTATGTGAACATAATACAAAGAAAACACCATAATGCAACACATATGGAAAACTTAGAAGAGAGAGAGAGAAGGGCGGGGGGAAAGAGACTTGAAACAAAAATGTGTATTGTCATTGGCTACAAAAATGTCGTTGAAGAGAGAGAGTCAGAGAGAGAGAGGGGGAGGGAGAGAGAAAGGGGGGAATAGAGAGAGAAAAAAATAGGGAGAGAGAGAGAGTGGGCAAGCTCAGAGAGAAAGAGAGAGAGAGAGCGAGCGGGAGGGAGAGAAGCTCCAACACCAGCCCACCTCCAAGTGAGTCAGACATTTCCCCAAATGCTGACGGCGCAGGTACATCGGGTTCTGCACGACAGGGCCCGGTAGCAGCCGTGACGTTATCACCCCCGCGCAGACGCTGACGAGGATTGTCTTGATGACGTCCACCTTGCACTGTTTGAGCATGCGCACTCCTTCCTCGATGTCCAAGGGACTTCCCCCGACGACCGCTCTGTTTAACTTCAAGGGGACTTCCATGTGTCTCAGGGACTCTTCGTTGAACAGCGGAGTCTGGTCGCAAAACAAACACACAAAAATAACCCAGTTTAAGTTTCAATTGAAGAAGCTGTTAGAGAGTTCGGACAGATCCGCATACGCGACATCACACCTGCTGTTGAAAAAAAGAAAAAAAGAAAAAAAAAAAAAAAGGAAGCAGATGCCTGGCGCTCGCATAAAACCAACGCGCTCATCAGGCCTTGGTAGCCTGCCACAGGTTTGTGGAAATCATTAACAGAAAACTGAAATAAACTGATACATGAAAATTAAACAAATGAGGTGAAGTATGGAAAGCACAAGAATGGAAAGATTATTACGAGGCAAATGACTGGAACAAAAATAAAACAAGCAAGCAACACGGGTGTGTCTGAATGCAGGCTGAAACGTGACAAAATAATGTAAACACAACAACAGAACCATAAAACAAGAATCCCGTGAAAACTGAAGTAAAAGAGAGATTGTCAAAATGGAGTTCAGTTGCAGACGCTGTTCGCGTGCTAACCGCCCGCCATATTGGGAAGACTAAATAAAATAAAAAGAATAAAAAAAAAGAAGCCTGGGCTATGAATTAAGTGATAATAATGTACATTGAATTGCGCCCTTTCTCTCTAAGACCTCATGATGCTTTCCATGAACGAAAAGGTTGAAATATACGTATGAAATAAACCGTTCATACCTACTCCCTTCCCCACAACGTTCTCCTTTACGTCATACATGCAAAGTGAGATGGAAGGCATGGGGCGCTGTTGTAGAAGTAAGAGAATGCTTTCAGTGTGTGTATGTGTGTGTGTGTGTGTGTGTGTGTGTGCGAACGTACGTGTGTCCGTGCGTATGTGTGTGTGTTTGCGCGCGCGAGTGCAAATGCGCATGTGCGTGTGTATTTGTGCGCAACTGAATAAAGTCCAGTCCACCCCACCCCATCCCCCCACTCCCCACCCCCGCCCTCCCCGCAACCACACCAGTCCCGACCAGTTTTTAATGCAATGGTGTTTCCCGATATACTGATTTTTTTTCTCTCTCTCGATTACCTGTTATACTGTTGTAGGGATCGTTTGTTCTCTGTTGTCCGTTTAACGCGTTTCTGTTCTTTACATACAGTGTAATAATTAAACTTCCCATATCCCGCCCCACCCCCCAAAAAAACAACAAAAAAACAACCAACAAAAAACAACCAACAACAACCACCTCTCCCCCACCACCACCCCCCACGTCCTCCTCACTCACCGGGAAGGACACACCGCCCCCCTTGACCAGGTCGTGCAGGAGGGTCAGCATCGGGGGCAGGAGGAGCGCCGCCGTCACGCCCACCTCCTCCTGGAGGTCCCTCCAGGGCCACCCCAGGTCCCGGGCCTGCCGGGTCTGCGGGGAGGCGCCCAGGGGCTGGCACGGCATGAGGTCCAGGGCCACCGTGTGGGTGCCCGAGAAGAGGAAGACGGCGGGGAAGCCCCAGGGCTGGGCGGGGAAGCAGGGATTGAGGAGCACGTCTCGGTCCCGGCGCATCTGCAGCACGTGGCTCAGCTGGGCCCCCATCTGGAGGACCGCCTGGTGCTGGTAGAACACCAGCTGCTTGCCGCCTGGGGACGTCATGGTGGTGGTGATCGTGATTGATATTGTTTTTATTTTACGTTTCTGTTTTTGATGACACATATACATTTAACACGAGTACTTCAATATACAAACAGACAAACACAAACAAATACACAAACACAAACAAACCAGCAGACTAATCACTCAGCTGACTGAATAATCGATCCTCTATTTGTGCGACTGGCCGAACCCTGTTGACGCTAAGAGAGTGGAACTTCCGCGGCACCCTCTATCTGACCTACGTACCTGCCAACTACCTATCTATCTACCTATCCACATAATCAACTACTTTTCTTACTGCCTACCTACATTCCTAACTACCTGACAACCAGCTAAACTCCAAACACAGTAATCAGTTGTTGACAAAACGCCAACGACAAAAACACCTAAAAGACTGCGCAAAGGCCAACATTGCGCATTCCTAGCTTCTCCCTTTGCAGAGGACCACAAAGGATATGACCAGCTGATCAATGGTTTCTCCACTGCAATGGTATTATCATTCACAGTTTTGTCTTTTTTTTTTGGTTATGGACAATGTATACCCCTTCAATGCCGAAGGAAAAACTGTAGGAAGTGGTGTTAAGTCAAAACAATATCCAAAACAAAAAGCCTAAAACTGAGAAAATGGTCTGGAGATATACCACTCCAGATAAACTGTGTGAATGTTCAGCCTTCAAGAGCTACTTCCCTTCTTCTGATGACGTCATCAGTGACGTCACTACACACGTACGTGAAACGTTCACTGGTGCCGAAGGGATTATAAAACTGGGAGAAGAAAGATACGTGTCGGTTACCCTTGCCTCACCTGTGTCGTCAGTGTCCAGGAAGATGGCGGCAGGGTCGTCAGCCCTCAGGCCGGGCTCCACGAACTCCTGTGCTGCCTCCATGGTCCACAGGCAGTGCAGAAAGCCCTGGCTCCGGAACTGGCCGTTATTCAGGGACACTCCCACCACCTGCATCACCACACAGCGACAGCTTCAGTTCAAGCGGAGTGGTGGCCTAGAGGTAACGCGTCCGCCTTGGAAGCGAGAGAATCTGAACGCACTGGTTCGATCCCTTCAGTCGCCAGTGTTTTCTCCCCCTCCACTTGACCTGGAGTGGTGGTTGGTCTGCACGCTAGCCATTGGGATGAGACGATAAACCGAGGTCCCGTGTGCAGCATGCACTTACTGCACGTAAAAGAATCCACGGCAGCGAAAGGTGGTCCTTTTGATTTCACCCTCCATTTACCCTGTTCCCCCCAACTCTCCATTGAATTTCTCCCTCCCTTCCTACCTTTTAAACGGTAAGATTCAAATGTGAAAAATATTACTTTAACACAATGTCTACAATCACCCCTATATGTGATGGGACATTAAACTCAATACTTCTCCCTCTTCCTCCTCCACAAATTCAGTGATACTTTTCTTTTTCATTCCAGGCCTCAGCTCCACACGAAGAGGAAGACATGAAAATTTAGAATCAAAACTGCAGTTGCTAGCTCGAGCAACACGGTTTTTGTTGTGTCTTTTTACGAAAGTTTACAATCACGGAAATTCAGACACAAACGTCTCTCGTCAATGAAATGCTTTGGGCAAATGCAGTGCCAGATTACTTCTAATGGTTTAGTTGTTGGATGTCACCAGCAGACCCAGACCGGAGAAAACGTGTATGATATTCGTGTCAGTTTAATCCTTACACGAATATAAGTCAGAACATAAACGAATGTGACGGGATATATCCGAGAAAAAAAAAAAAGACGAGAGAGAGAGAGAGAGAGAGAGAGAGAGAGAGAGAGAGAGAGAGAGAGGTGAGGGATGGGGGAGTAGAGAGAAGAAAGTATAAATAACCCCCCCCCCCTCCCCCCCCCCTGCACCCCTCCAACCCCCGCACCCCCCCCTCCGCCCCCCAACCCGCGACTCCCACACAGAGGAAGGAATGCTTTGGTATGTTTAACTCTCTCCATACGAACGGCGAAAGAGACGACGTTAACAGCGTTTCACCCCAATTACCATCATCAAAATATTGCAGGCGGAAGGCTTTTATACTGAAGACGTGAATGTTGACAAAGATACCACAATTCTGACGACGGAAGCTAAAGGTTGGGTTATTCAGACACCCACTGGACATCCGAGGGGTCTGTGTAGAGGAGAAGAGAGGACTGGCCGTACTGAGTGAGTTAAAAGCGTTATCTTCACACCATCATCGTCATCATATTTTTCTTCTTCTTCATCATCTTAATCGTCATTATCATTATCATTATTATACCCTCATCATTATGATCATCGCACATTATCATCATTATAAAAAAAAAAAGGCAAATAATCGAAGCAGCTGAGACACACACACACACACACACACACACACACACACACACACACACACACACACAGCCAGCCCTGTGCTCACCGTGAGGGCCTCGTTATCGGCCATCATCTGGCCCAGGTTCCGTGAGCAGTGGTCCAGAAAGGTGGAGGGGTTGGCACAGAAGGCCAGGCGACACACAGCCTGGGTCAGAGCGCCCGTCACCGTCTGCAGGTAGTCCGTCACTGACTCCGTTCCCCGGGGCTCCCAGTCCAGACACAGGACGATGCCTGGGGAAGAGATATCAGTGTTGTACCATCACTCTTTTCTTTTTCTTCTTCTTCGTTCGTGGGCTGCAACTCCCACGTACACTCGTATGTACACTCGTAGGCTTTTACTTGTATGACCATTTACCCCGCCATTTAGGCAGCCATACTCCGTTTTCGGGGTGTGCATGCTGGGTATGTTCTCGTTTCCATAACCCACCGAACACTGACATGGATTTCAGGATCTTCAACGTAAGAATTCCATCTTTTGCTTGCGTACACACACGAAGGTGGTTCAAGCACAGTCAGGTCTACACATATTATGTTGACCTGGGAGATTGGAAAAAATCTCCGCCCTTTACCCACCAGGCGCCGTTACCGAGATTCAAACCCGGGACCCCCAGATTGAAAGTCCAACGCTTTAACTCCTCGGCTATTAAAGCTATTACTCTTTTTGTCACAGCAGATTTCCTCTGTGTGAAATTCGGACTGCTCTCCCGATAGGGTGAGCGCGTCGCTACATTGAGAGCGCCATCTTTTTTTTTTAAATTCTTGGAGGGGCGGGGTGGGGGTTCTGCCTGAAATGTTATTCGTTTTCTTATCGAATTTTATTATCTAGAATTTTGCCAGGGACAAGTACGAGCCTGTGGTAACAGGCTGCCTACCTGTCGGGTAGAGCCGATTGACGGCTGCCATTTGGGCGCTCATCATTCGTTACCGACAGTATAATAATAATAAAAATTTAAAAAAAATTATTATTATTATTATTATTATTACTACTACCTTTTTATATTATAATTATTATTTATTTATTTACTTATCTATTTATTTATGTAAGCTTATCTATTATTTATTCACCTTTTTTTTCTTTTCTTTTTTCTTTTCTTTTTTTTTCTCAAGTCCTGACTAAGCGCGTTGGGTTACGCTGCTGGCGAGGCATCTGCTTGGCAGATGTGGTGTAGCGTATATGGATATGTCCGAACGCAGTGACGCCTCCTTGAGCTACTGAAAACTGAAACTGAAACTACCGACAGTGTCATTCATTCGGTCACACACACATACTCATACAGACATGCAACATTTTATAATATGACCGTTCCTTCTTCTTCCCCCTCTCTCTTTCTTCTCCCCCTCTCCCTCCCTCCACACCCACCCTTCCTCAACCCCCACCTCCACCCAGAACAACAGCCAGGTCCTCTCTCTCCTTCCCTCCCTCCCCTCTCTCCCTCCCTCCTCCCACCACCCTCTCTCTCTCTCCCTCCTTCTCCCCCCTCTCTCTCTCCCTCCTTCTCCCCCCCTCTCTCTCCCTGCCCACCCACCCTTCCTCAACCCCCACCTCCACCCAGAACAACAGCCAGGTCCTCTCTCTCCTTCCCTCTCTCCCCTTCTCTCTCTCTCCCTCCTCCTCCCACCACCCTCTCTCTCTCTCTCCCTCCTTCTCCCCCCCCTCTCTCTCCCTGCCCACCCACCCTTTCAAAACCCTAACCTCCAGCCAGAACGGCCATACCCTCTCTCTCTTCTGCCGCCCTCTCTCTAGCTCCCCACCCACCCTTCCTCAAACCCTAACCTCCAACCAGAATAACGGCCAGACGCCCCCCCCTCTCTCTCTGCCTCTCTCTCTTTCTATTCTCTTTCTATTTCTCACTGTCTCTCTCCTTTCTTCCCCTCCCCTCTCTCTTTCTCTCCCGTTGGGTTATGCTGCTGGTCAGGCATCTGCTTGGCAGATGTGGTGTAGCGTATATGGATTTGACCGAACGCAGTGACGCCTCCTTGAGCTACTGATACTGATACTCTCTTTCTCTCCTTTCTCCCCCCACCCTCTCCCTCCCTCTCCATGCACCATTCTCCCAATCCGTCACCGCCAGCCAGAGCAACCCCCATGTCATCTTCTCTCTTCTTTTTCTCTCAAGGCCTGACTAAGCGCGTTGGGTTACGCTGCTGGTCAGGCATCTGCTTGGCAGATGTGGTGTAGCGTATATGGTTTTGTCCGAACGCAGTGACGCCTCCTTGAGCTACTGATACTGAAACTGAAACTTTCTTTTTTCTTCGTTTTCCTTTCTGTTTCTTGTTATCTGTTTTGCACCATTTTTATTCTGATTCGTACCGACTATGTAAACCACAGCTTTACAGCTAATGACATTAACCATTTCAATGTTCTGTGCCCATTGTTCTGTACCCAACCCCACCACCCACCCTTCCAACAACCCCTCCTCCTCCCCCCCCCCCCCAACCCCTCACCTCCAGCCAGCACGACGGCCAGGTCCAGCACCAGACGCTCGGGGGAGGAGGGGAGGAGGCTGCCCACCACCACCCCTTTGCCCACGCCGTGCACGTGCCGGAGCACGTGCGCCATGCGCTTGGCCATCGCGAACAGCTCCGCCGTCGTCAGTGCCGTGCTCCGGCGATGCATGCGGGTGGCCGGCGGCCGCGGGGTGAGGAAACTGAAGGCGAACACCCGCTCGCCGCAGTCCAGCGCCGCCCACTTGGCCAGCTGATCGGCGATGGTGCTCGTGCCGTCCACCCGGATCGGCTAAACAGGGTGTGGGGTGTAGGTGTGTGTGTGTGTGTGTGTGTGGGTGGGGTGGGTGGGGGGTGGGGGTGGGGGTTATCAACATATCGAAAATTTTGAAGTTGTACTCACAGATTCTTATAAAAACACACGCGTAATATCATTATGATCAGGTACACACCATCAAAAGAGATTAAAGACTAATTGAACTAAAATATTTAAAAAGAAAATCCGCAATAACTGTTCTAGACACAAACACACACACACACACACACACACGCACACACGCACACACACACGCACGCACGCGCGCGCACACACAAAACACAGACACATACGCACACACTCACACACAAACGCGCGTGCGCACGCACACACACACACACACACACACACACACACACGAATACGAATGATAATGAAGGAAGTGGTTCATCAGTCAATGGCGTTGGAACACGCACACACGCACACACAAAACGCGTGCGATTGGACAGGTAGTAAAAAAAAAAAGACGTGGGACAAACAGGGGGTCGAATGCGCTGGATCCTAATTAATTCTTGGAGTTAAGGTGGCGAAATCAAGTGTTAAAGGTGCATTTAGGTGCCAAAGGCGTGGTATATGTAGGGGCAAAAGGTGCGGGATGAAAAGGAAGTTAAAGCGTGGGATAAGAGAATAAACAGGAGTACAGGTGTGGGAAAAAGTGGGGGTGAAGGGTGTGGGATAAAGTGGGGGTGAAGGGTGTGGGATAAAGTGGGGAGAGTGTGGGATAAAGGGGGTGATGTGTAGGATAAAGTGGGGTGAGTGAGTAGGTAAAGTGGGTGAAGTGTGAGGATAAAGTGGGGTGAAGTGTGTAGGATAAAGGGGGGTGAAGTGTGTGGGATAAAGTGGGGGTGAAGGGTAGGGATAAAGTGAGGGGTGAAGGGTGTGGGATAAAGTGGGGGTGAAGGGTTGTGGGAAAAAGTGGGGGTGAAGGGTGTGGTATAAAGTGGGGTGAAGGGTGTGGGAAAAAGTGGGGTGAAGGGTGTGGGATAAAGTGGGGTGAAGGGTGTGGGATAAAGTGGGGGTGAAGGGTGTGGGATAAAGTGGGGGGTGAAGGGTGTGGGATAAAGTGGGGTGAAAGGTGTGGGATAAAGTGGGGGTGAAGAGTGTGGGATAAAGTGGGGTGAAGGGTGTGGGATAAAGTGGGGGTGAAGGGTGTGGGATAAAGTGGGGGGTGAAGGGTGTGGGATAAAGTGGGGGTGAAGGGTGTGGGATAAAGTGGGGGGTGAAGGGTGTGGAATAAAGTGGGGGTGAAGGGTGTGGGATAAAGTGGGGGTGAAGGGTATGGGATAAAGTGGGGGTGAAGGGTGTGGGATAAAGTGAGGGTGTGGGATAAAGTGGGGGTGAAGGGTGTGGGATAAAGTGGGGGTGAAGGGTGTGGAATAAAGTGGGGGTGAAGGGTGTGGATAAGTGGGGGGGTGAATGGCGTGGGGTAAAGTGGGGGTGAAGGGTGTGGGATAAAGTGGGGGTGAAGGGTGTGGATAAAGTGGGGGTGAAGGGTGTGGGATAAAGTGGGGGTGAGGGTGTGGGATAAAGTGGGGTGAAGGGTGTGGGATAAAGTGGGGGGTTAAGGGTGTGGGATAAAGTGGGGGGTTAAGGGTGTGGGATAAAGTGGGGGTGAAGGGTGTGGGATAAGGTGGGGGTGAAGGGTGTGGGATAAAGTGGGGGTGAAGGGTGTGGGATAAGGTGGGGGTGAAGGGTGTGGGATAAAGTGGGGGTGAAGGGTGTGGGATAAAGTGGGGTGAAGGGTGTGATAAAGTGGGGGTGAAGGGTGTGGGATAAAGTGGGGGTGAAGGGTGTGGGATAAGGTGGGGGTGAAGGGTGTGGGATAAAGTGGGGTGAAGGGTGTGGGATAAAGTGGGGTGAAGGGTGTGGGATAAGGTGGGGGTGAAGGGTGTGGGATAAAGTGGGGGTGAAGGGTGTGGGATAAAGTGGGGGTGAAGGGTGTGGGATAAAGTGGGGTGAAGGGTGTGGGATAAAGTGGGGGTGAAGGGTGTGGTAAAGTGGGGGGTGAAGGGTGTGGTGATAAAGTTGGGGGGTGAAGGGTGTGGGATAAAGGTGGGGGTGAAGGGTGTGGGGATAAGTGGGGGTAAGTGGGAGAAAGGGGTGGTGGGATAATGTGGGGGTGAAGGGGGGATACGTGGGGTTAAGTGGGGAGAAGTGGGGGATGGGGGGGATCTAAGTGGGGGGGTGAAGGGTTGTGGGAGAAAGTGGGGGGTGAAGGGTGTGGGCTCAAGTGGGGTGAAGGGTGTGGGATAAAGTGGGATAAAAGTGGGGTGAACGGTGTGGGATAATGTGGGATAAAGTGGGGTGAAGGGTGTGGGATAAAGTGGGGTGAAGGGTGTGGGATCAAGTGGGGGTGAAGGGTGTGGGAGAAAGTGGGGTGAAGGGTGTGGGATAAAGTGGGGTGAAGGGTGTGGATAAAGTGGGATAAAGTGGGGTGAAGGGTGTGGGATAAAGTGGGATAAAGTGGGGTGAAGGGTGTGGGATAAAGTGGGGGTGAAGGACGTGGGGTAAAGTGGGGTGAAGGGTGTGGGATAAAGTGGGTTAAAGTGGGGGTGAACGGTGTGGGATAAAGTGAGGGTGAAGGGTGTGGAATAAAGTGGGGTGAAGGGCGTGGGATAAAGTGGGGGTGAAGGGTGTAGGATAAAGTGGGGGTGAACGGCGTGGGATAAAGTGGGGGTGAAGGGTGTGGGATAAAGTGGGGGTGAAGGGTGTGGGTAAGTGGGCTCAATGGCGTGGGGTAAAGTGGGGGTAAACGGTGTGGATAAGTGGGGTGAATGGCGTGGGTTAAAGTTGGGGTGAAGGGTGTGTATAAGTGGGGCGAAGAGCGTGCGATAAAGTGGGGTGAACGGCGTGTGATAAAGAGGGGTGGTGAAAGGCGTGGGATGAAGTGGGGGTGAAGGGTGTGGGATAAAGAGGGGTGAACGACGTGGGATAGAGTGGGATGAAGGCGGTTAAAGTGGGGGTGCCAACACTCGCTGCCTTTTGTGTTTGTCTTTCGGAACAACACATAACCTACATTTGAAACACGTTCAAAAAAAGCAACATACCTCATCGATGACCTCGTCCTCAGCCCCCTCCACCTCTGGTTCCGCGGCCCGGGCACTGCGGCCATCACCTCTGCCCATCGGGTCCACCTGCCCTGTCTCTGGCGCCTGCGGGGGAGGTTCAGCCGTCTCACCGGAAAGCATGTTCGATCTGGAAGAGCCGGAGCTGCTGCAGTCTCGGAGTCTGTCCAGGTCCTCAAATCTTTCCAAGGAGTCCGAGTTGAGATCAATCTCCACCATGTCTTCTGAATCACAGGCGACTGGCGCCATGTCGAGCGGTTCTTGCGGCGGTGCTGGGGGGTCTGCCGGTGGAGGTGAAGGCGTGTTGTGGGGTGGGGGTGCTGCGGGGAAGGGGTGCGGGCTGTGCTGCTGGTCTCCGGGAGGACGACGTCCGCCAGCTGCACCAGAAGGTTTCGGAGGGCCGGGCTGGGAGGGTCTGTAGCCAGGACTGTGCGTGCCGGGAGTGGGTCTCGTCCGCGTGGTCAGCTGACTCTTCGTCACTTTGACCAGGTCCAGCTGGTAGATGGAACCTTGAGGGTTCATCCCACCCTTTGTGCCTTTACTGCCCACCTCACCTTTCGTGGCTCTTTCACCTTTCGCACCTGTTCTACCTGCCTCACCTTTTCCGCCTACTCCACCAGACTGGTCTTTGGCACCTTTCACCTGACCCTTCCCCACGGCTTTCTCGCCCACCGGACCCCTCGCGCCTTCTTCGCCCGTTTGACTTTTTACGCCTCTCTCGCTCTCCTGAGCAGCCACGCCCCTTTGGCTGCCGCCGACAAATTGTGCTTGTTTGACCTGAAGCAAGGGTGATGACGAGCTGCCTCTTTCTGTTAGAGGCATGCATGACGCTGACACTGAAGTTAGCGGGTCCTGTTTATGCTTTGGGCGGTAAATTTTGCTCGTGATCGCGTTGATTGCCGACCTCGGCTTACTGCTACTGACAGAGGTCTTACCATGCTTTGGTTTGGGCGATGGGCTGCCTGCCCCCTTGCTGGTTGACACAGAGGTGCCTCTTGTCTTACAGGTGGCTGGGTTGGCATGCCAGGGTCCCACTTTTGGTCTTGCTCCCGACTGTCGCAGCACCTGTCTGTCAGCGTCCTGTGACTTCACATCACGAGGGAGAGCTTGTCCGGCATCGTGCAGGGACCCCACGTCAAAAAGCGGACCTTCTTCGACAACGTTATACGAGATCGCTTCCACCCCGCCCACTGCTCCGAGCGTGGCCTTGTCCAGGTGGTCGGAGAGGGAACTGGCCAGGTAGCTCTGAACCTTATCGTACCACTTTTCAGCAGAAACAGGTCTCGCTTCTTTTTCCTTTTCTTCTTCTTCTTCTTCTTCCCCCTCCTCTGTCCATTGATCACTCTTCTTCTCCACGCAGTTAGTGACGGGGGAGCTGGGTCCGAAGCGATCTGTTAAGGTTTCCACCCGCCTGCTGCCCAGTCGTCCTGTGACGCTTCCACCCAGTGCCCCTCGCTGTGCGGCACCGCTGGCGTCACTGCCAGACGGGGAGTGGGCTTCCTGTTCCGTGTCTGGGGGTGGGGGGGCTGTGTTTCCTGAGGAGTCGTGATCGTCCTCCCTCCTTTTTTCACTGTGTCCTGTACAAGGGGTGGAGTTCAGACGTGTAAACCACACGCACGCACGCGCGCGCACACATGCACACACAGACAGAGACACTGACACACAGAGACACTGACACACAGACACTGACACACACAGACAGACAACATACATACACACTCTCTCTCTCTTCCTTGATTGTGTTTTCATTTTTTCTTCTTTTGCTCATTTTCTCTTCTTTAGCTTTATTCCCTCTTTATGGCAAGGCCTGGATGTGAAAAAAGTGTGGTTTTTTGCTTATCTATTACCCTCGATAATAAAGATTTTGTCTTTGTCTTGTCTCTCTCTGAACACTCGCAAACCACCAACCCGACAGCCGTATCTCACCTCCTCCATCCTTCATGCAGTATCACCACTACTACCCCCCCTCCCAGCCCCCCATTCCAGGCAGGCTTTGACACACCACACACCTGGATGACTGGTGAACAGTTCATTAGTTTGACGCTCCAGTGATTCTTCACGGAGTTGGGGGAGTGGAATGGAAGTTTGTTTAATGTCAAGGCACACATACTGGTGATTGTAGACATTCATTTCCACGTTTGAATGTCGTCATTTAAAACGTTGGAGAAGAGGGGGGAGGTGGGGGGAGGGGGGGTGGGGGTGGGGGTTAATGGTGAGTTGTGGGAAACCAGGTAGAAAGGGGGTCGAATCAAAGATGAATATTTGAAACATATTTAAGAACAATTAAAGAAAACTACCTATGGAATTCGTAAAAGAGAAGTCGCTAATTTAATAAGATAAACAGCTGATAATAAATGTAAAAAAACCCAAAAAGACTCAACAACATAGCATCAACGTTCCAAGTGACTTGTGATGACACACTTCCGTGCAGCTAAAGCTTCATCAAATCACACTCAAATGCACTTGATATTCGGGCAATACTTAGTCCGTCATGAATTAGATTATTGTGTTGAGGGACTGATAAGAACACCACTTCCCATCCTCACGAACATTCTCCCCACCCTCCCCGCCCCCCACCCCAAGGAGAAAGGTAGAAGAATAGTTAACTCACTCAGTACGGCCAGTCCTCTCTCCTCCTCTACACAGACCCCTCGGATGTCCAGTGGGTGTCTGAATGACCCAACCTTTAGCTTCCGTCGTCAGAACTGCGGTACTCTTTGTCAACATTCACCTCTTCAGTATAAGAGCGTTCCGCTTGCAATATTTTGATGATGGTAATTGGGATGAAACGCTGTTAACGTCGTCTCTTTCGCCGTTCGTATGGAGAGAGTTAAGACGCACAGCTGCAGCTGCAAATGCAGAGAGTCCGTGAGGGTGTGGGTTCGAACCCCGCTCTCACCCTTTCTCCGATGTTTGACTGGAAAATCGAACGGTGTCTAGTGTTTTGGATGAGACGATAAACCGAGGTCCCGTGTGCAGCACGCACTTGGCGCACTGAAAAAGAACCCGTGGCAACGAGAGTGTTGGCCTCTGGCAAAATTTTGCGAAAAGAAATCCACTCTGATAGGTACACAAATATATAAGCATGCACTCAAGGCCTGACAAGCTTGTTGAGTTATGCTGCTGGTCAGGCATCTGCCTAGCAGATGTGGTGTAGCGTATATGGATTCGTCCGAACGCAGTGACCCCTCCATGAGAAGCTGAAAACTTGATGATAGAGCTGAGGGACCGAGAAGAAGACCACCTCCCATCCTCACACACCCCACCCCCCTCACCACACACATACGCCCACCCCACTTTCCCCTCTCACACTCACCACCATCCAGCCTCCTCCACGGTTCGGTGCGCCGTTTGCTCCAGAGCAGTTCTTCAGGGGAAGGTGTCGAGGGTGGGCGGAGCCCTTCCCAACGCTCTTGTTCCTCTGCCGGTCTCTGGAACTTGGCCAGGTGCGCCCTCAGCTCAGCAGCGGACTGGGCGCTCTGCTCCAGGGACATCTGACTCGGGTGACAGCGAACGATCAGCGTGGACTGCAACCGTGCCGTGTAGCTGCCGCTCCCGGGTCTCCCTGAAACGTAGGAGGCGTGGAGTGTTTAATGGTGTGTGTGGGGGTGGGGGGCGGGGGTGGGGGGGGGGTGGAGGGGGGAGGGGGGGGGGGCGAGGGGGGAGGTGAGGGAGGGGGGTCTGATGGTGCAAGGTGTTACACTGTCTTATGTACTCAGAGAGACAGATTGGGGCAGAGACAGACAGACAGACAGACAGACAGACAGACACTGCACTCCCACTGGCATTATCCACATGTTGGGTGAGTTTTGTGGATCAAAATAAAAAATTGATGGCGATTGTGAATCTATGGTGTTTGTGGTAATGAGTAAGTGGAGTGTTGCCCTGGAGGAAACGCATCCGCCTAGGAAGCGAGAGAATCTGAGCGCACTGGTTCCAAGCATACCGGCAGTCACCAGGATTTTCTCCCCTCCACTGGACCGTGAGTGGTGGTCTGGACGCTCGACTTTCGGAAGAGATGATAAACAGAGGTCCCGTGTGCAGCATGCATTAAGCGCACGTAAAACCCACGACAACAAACGTGTTGTCTCTGGCAAAGTTCTGTAGAAATTCCACTTTGATAGGAAAATGAGTAAAATCGCAGGCAGGAGAAAAAAAGAAAAAAGGGTGGCGCTGTCAGTGTGGCGACGCGCTCACCACGCGGAGAGCAGCTCGAATTTCACACAGAGAAATCTGTTGTGACAAAAAAGGGTAATACAAATACAAATAATTAACATTTTGTGCAAGTGCTAGTGAGACTTGATTAAACAATTCATTTGTGTAACATATCTTATTGTGCAAACCTTCATGTATTAACTTTGTGAAATTGATTTGGTTTAAGTGGTGAGGAGGTTCTTTCAATATAAAAAGCACAATCTAGAACGTTGTTACGCATTCTCCAAGGCACTTAAAAGCTGATGACCCCGTCCAGAAACTGACCAGTGCATCAGGTTTATACATCGTCTGTCTGCATTCCCCGGTGTTGTTGCTGCTGTTGTTGTTGTTGTTGTAAGCAGAAACGGTGTTGCTTATACAAATGAACCCGCACCCACTGACCCATCCTTTAAACTGAGACTGCAACAAAACAGAACGCAACAAAGGAAAAGGAGACAGCCAGCCAGCCAGCCAGACACCACCCCCCCCCCTACACCCTCTGGCTTGTCCTCCTCTCCCATACCCAAATGCCCTACTTTTCTGTCACAACAAGCAGTCATTAATTCTCAATAAACAAACACGCACTACACATCAGGAATGCTTACACAAACACACGCACATACACACACACGCACGCACGCGCGCGCGCACGCACACGAACGCACACAAACATACGTGTACACACACACACGTGTACACACGCACACGCACACACACACACACACGCACGATCATTTTTACATGCATGAACAAACCTCCCCTCCACCCCTCCCCACCACTCCCTTTTACCCCCCTCCTGCCCTTAACCCCCTACCCACCCCCATTGTTTTCCTCTCTGTATATCTAACATCACCATTGGGAGGAAGGTGGCAGAATGGTTAAGACGCTCAGCTGCCAATACAGAGAGTCCGTGAGGGTGTGGGTTCGAATCCCGCTCTCGCCCTTTCTCCTAAGTTTGACTGGAAAATCAAACTGAGCGTCTAGTCTTTCGGATGAGACGATAAACCGAGGTCCCGTGTGCAGCATGCACTTGGCGCACTGAAAAAGAACCCATGGCAACGAGAGTGTTGTCCTCTGGCGAAATTACGTAAAATGAAATCCACTTTCATAGGTACACAAATATGTAAGCATGCACTCAAGGCCTGACTAAGCGCGTTGGGTTATGCTGCTGGTCAGGCATCTGCTCAACAGATGTGGTGTAGCGTGTATGGATTTGTCCGAACGCAGTGACGCCTCCTTGAGAAAGTGAAACTGAAACTAACATCGCCCACATGAAACGGAAAAAAAGTTGTAAACTGGTTAAAACTTTGTAAAAATACACTCTACATTTCTCCCCCTACACTCTTTCCTTGGCCTCTTTACGCACATTCGAGAGAGGAAAAAATGTAGAATATGTATTACAGAGTTTTCAACCGATTTACAAACTTTTCATCTTCGAAACGAAACCAAAATGGAAAGAGTGCAGGTGAAGAAATGTAGATATTGCCCGATGTTCTGTAAAACACCTCTGCCCCTCTCTTCTTTCTGTTGACCGTGTCTCTGTATGGGCGATGCTAAACGTTCAGAGATGAAAATGGGTAAGGGGTGGGTGGGGGTGGGGGGGTTGGGGGGGGGGGGGGTACAGGGGCAGAAATGTGAATATTGCTGTAACATCTTTTGTCTCGCTGATCATGCAGACCCGTGATGAAAGAATCTTCAGAAGACTTTACTGTAAAAACTATAAAGATGTGGACTGCTAAATTCGATATCTGCAACGTGAGAGAGAGAACAGACATCGACACATTGAATGCTTCATCATGTTGAAGACAGGTGCATAGGAAAAGATTGATGAGTACACACACACACACACACGTTAAGATGGGCAGCGAAAATGTAGTTTGTTGTGTGAATCCAACATGTTCCTCTCTCACTCTCTCTCTCTCTCTCTATATATATATATATATTCGGGTGGTGTCAGTGTAGTGTGTGTAAAGTCCCCCTCACCTCCCCAACTTTCCATGTCATCTGAGTATGTGTGTCGACGTTACCCTAACCCTTACCCCCACCCCCCACCCACACACCCCGTCCCCATGTGACAAACTATGCATAGTAGTCAGTCGTGTCCGGCAAGGACCATCACAACATAGAGTGGAGTGATGGCCTAGAGGTTACGCGTCCGCCTAGGAAGCGAGAGAATCTGAGCGCGCTGGTTCGAATCACGGCTCAGCCACCGATATTTTCTCCCCCTCTGCTAGACCTTGAGTGGTGGTCTGGACGCTAGTCATTCGGATGAGACGATAAACCGAGGTCCCGTGTGCAGCATGCACTTAGCGCACGTAAAAGAACCCACGACAACAAAAGGGTTGTTCCTGGCAAAATTGTGTAGAAAAATCCACTTCGATAGGAAAAACAAATAAAACTGCACGCAGGAAAAAATACAAAAAATGGGTGGCGCTGTAGTATAGCGACGCGCTCTTCCTGGGGAGAGCAGCCTGAATTTCACACAGAGAAATTTGTTGTGATAAAAAGAAATACAAATACAAACATCAGAGGAGGCAACTGCTGTCCCGACTATCTGGGCTAGAATTTGATTACAGTGGAAAGTGTCTTGTCCACGTTACGTCCCCACTTTCTCGTCCAAGAAGAGTTTAGGACAGTCAGCGTTGGGGTGGTAGCCCAACGCCAAATAGTCCTCAAGGCTGCAGCACTAAGAGCCAGTGCAATCTTGTCTCCTAGTGTGAGAGTCGTAGTCCTTCATAAAGAACTAGCTAACAAACTAACCAATCAACCAAAAACACAACCAGTTAACTAACTCATTGACTGACTGGCTGAATAATCAGCTAAGTAATGAATACAGATTGACATAAGTTTACATTTGGGCCAACAGCAAAGCGAGAGCTGTATTATCAATGGTTTCTCCAGTCAATGGGAAATCATTTACAGCTTAGTCTTTTGTGAAGGACTATGACTCTCAAACTAGGAGGCAAAATTGCACTGGCTCTTAGTGCTGCAGCCTTGTGGGCTAGTTGGCCTTTGGGAACCATCCCAACGCCGACTGTCCTAAAACCCTCTTGGCCGAGAGAGTGGGGATGTACTTGGGCAAGACACTCTCCACTATAATCAAATTCCAGCCCAAGTAGAAACAGCAGTTGCCTCCTCTGCTGTAACTGATGGTCATAGTCGGACACGACTGACTATCATATATAATGACTAACATGCACTGTCAACTCCTTACCTTGACTGCTCAGATTTGTGAAATCGGTCTCCAAGATCGGGGTCAGTCTTCCTTTGTCCTGTGTGGGGCGGCCCGGCACGGTGCCTTCCTGGGCCATCTTGGCTGAATAACAAGGAGGACAGACAGAAAGACAGATCGCTGGGTGTGTTCGGTTGTGTGACGGACAGAGAAGGAAGACACGGGACAGTGTGAGTGCACTACTGCTCTCACTTTGCGAGCACAACTCACCATGGGTTTTTTTGTGTGTTTTTGTGTGTGTGTGTGTGTGTGTGTGTGTGTGTGTGTGTGTGTGCGCGCGCGCGCGCGCGTTTTTTTCTTTTCTTTTTTTTTTCACATCGTGTTTCTTTCATAACCATCTCTTCCTTCTTCCTCAAGTTTTGAGTTTCTGTTCATTGTTTCTTATTGTCTGTTCTTTTTTTTTTTTTTCTCTCTCTCCTGTACATATTTCACGTGTGCGTGCGATCGTGCGCGCGCGTGTGTGTGTGTGTGCGTCCATGTGTGTATGTTAGAGAGAGAGAGAGAGAGAGAGAGAGAGAGAGAGAGACAGAGACAGAGACAGACAGAGAGACAGAGAGAGACAGAGAGGAGGGGTCGGGGAATTTGGGGGGCGGGGAAGGGGTGTGTGTGGGGGGGGGGCTAAGGGTGTGTGTGTGGGGGGAGGGGGGCGGAGGGAAATTTGGGGGGGGGGGGGGGGGGGGGCGATAGACTGCTGAATCAAGCGAAACGGGAACGGCGGGAAGGCCGTGGATGGGACAAAGAGTCCAACTGTGAGGGGGTCATTGAGGGTGACGGCACAATCAAAGAGCAGGCGACACCGGAATGGGCCAATCTGACTTGCGCCCTCAAAGACCACTGAGTGACACAAGAAGAAGGGTAGGGGGATGCAGTGAAGGGGGTGGAGGTGGGGTGGGGGGCGGGGGATGGGTGGTGGTGGATGGAGAAGCAGGTGGTGGTAATATTCGAACTCACAAAGTTGAAGTCCAGGACCAAACCCCCTGGGATTCGAACGCGCGAACCAGTGTCAGGCTCAGTTTCAGTTTGTCCAGGAGGCGTCACTGCCTCTGTTTGTCTATCTGTCTGTCTGTCTATCTGTCTGTCTGTCTGTCTGTTTCTCTCTCTGTGACAAATCCATTGACGAAAAAATGGCCAAGCCTTGAGTGCATTCATATCTTAAGAATACATTAAGAATACTAGTTATTACCTGCAGTGTGTGGATGTATGTATGAAACGGTGTATGTGATATTTTTTACATTTGTATCTTCATAATATTCGTAAAAACTGTTGTTGACTTTTACAGTTATGGTCCCCATGTTGTTTACTTGTCTATGTTGTGATAATGCACCTGACCAAAATTTCTCCAGTTGGAGATAATAAAGTTATTCTTATCTAATCTTGTCTTATCTTTGTTATCAGAGTGGATTTCTTCTACATGATTTTGCCAGAGGACAACACATTCGCTGCCATGTTTTTTTTTTTTTTTTTTTTTTTTTTCAGTGCGCCAAGTGCGTGCTGCACACGGGACATCGCTTTATCATATCATCCTATTGACTAGACGCTCAGTTTGATTTTCCAGTCAAACTTTGGAGAAAGGGAGAGAGGGGGATTCGAACCCAGACCCTCACGGACTCTGTATTAACAGATGAGCGTCAGAACCATTCCCGGCACCTTCCTCCTTGCAATTAAAATGAGCATGTGAACAATGAAATGAATAAACAAATGAACAAATAAATAAATAAATGAACACCCCCCCCCTCCCCCGACGATCAATAAATGAATAAACAGATGAAAAATAAAGTTAAACAAATAAACAAACAGACAAACATACCAATAAATAAATGGATAAATGAACAAAATTAATTAATAAAATTCAAAAC
>NC_134896.1:7393441-7408441 GCF_041734735.1 Babylonia areolata | reverse complement strand
CAGCCTCAGACCTGTCCATTGTGGGATGCTGTCTTCCCTAAGGGCATCTCTCAGCCTCAGCCCTGTCCATTCTGGGGTGTTGTCTTCCCTAAGGACCGCGCTTAGCCTCAGACCTGTCCATTGTGGGATGCTGTCTTCCCTAAGGGCATCTCTCAGCCTCAGACCTGTCCATTCTGGGATGTCTTCTCATATCTTTTCTATGCTGTTGATGCCTTTTTCAAGCGTTCCACTAACCTAACAAGCTCCTCTTCTTTTCCTGTAAGGGCGTCAATGTCATCAACAAAACGCGTTTGTGGGTTGTTCTGCCTCCAGTGCTGACTGATCCATCATGGTCTTCTAAGGCGTCAGTCAACATTCTCTCAAGGAAGATGTCCGCAGACGGCCTTGCCTGACTCCAACTGTTATCCTGAAATATTCTCTTATACTGCCGTTGTAGCACACTGCGCTGGTGGCTTGCAGAGGCTGTCTATGACCTTGATCAGGTTGGCGTTGTGGTCATACAGCCTCATCATGGACCAGAAGGCTGTGTGCCGTATCCTGTCAAAAGCTTTCTGGAAGTCCACGAACACATGGAAGAGATCCTGTTGGTGTCGTAGGTGCCTCTCACACAGTATCCTCTGGTTGGAGATCTGTTCTGTTGCGTTGCGCCCTGCTCTGAAACCTGCTTGGCCCTCAACGATGATCTTTTCTACTTTTATACCACGATCAAAAATAACTTTCAAATTCTTTAAAAAAAATTTTTTTTATAAGAAATCTCGCATTGTACTTATATAAAGTTAAGAGAAATGGTATTGTCCTAATTTCTATAGTTTAATTGTGTAAGCAGTTAAATGCTTATTGCCAGTTACGGTAATGTATGCATATCTTGTTATCGCCCCTCATTCATATGGGACTATGGCTTTAATGAATAAATCATCTACGTCTGCGTCTCTCTCTCTCTTTCTCTCTCTGTGTGTCTCTCTCTTAGTTGTCTGCGTTCAAGTCCGAGTGCAAGTGGGTGCGTGTGTGTGTGTGTGTGTGTGTGTGTGTGTGTGTGTGTGTGTGCGTGCTTGTGTGTGTGTGTGTGTGTGGGGGGGGGGGGGGGGGGCGAGGAGTTGGAGGTTGTTGTTGCTGTTGTTGCTGGATATTATGGATATTATTGACGAGCTTTTACCCGATGTTGTGTGCCATAATGTTTCCTGCTAGAACCTGTCAAACGCTTTATTGAAGCCTATAAAGAACCGGAATTGCTCTGTCTGGTGTTGGAGTAGTTTTTCCTAATGTGTTCGCTGGTGAAAGATGTGTGTGATGGAACTCCAGCCTTTGCAGAATCAGAAATGTCCTGCAGCAATAATGGAATCTACTTGCGGCTATAAACGGTTGTACGATATTACCAATATGCTGTTTCGCTCGAGGCTAAGCTGCCAACATTTTGCATTGTGTTGTATCACATTTTTTAACACATATTTCTTCTTGTTTCTGCGCTCTCTCCTGGGACATCGCGTTGCTACCGTGCAGCGCTATCCATTTTTTTCTGCCTGCAAGAATAAAAAAAATGGCA
Source organism: Babylonia areolata (assembly GCF_041734735.1). Classification (NCBI taxonomy): domain Eukaryota; kingdom Metazoa; phylum Mollusca; class Gastropoda; order Neogastropoda; family Buccinidae; genus Babylonia; species Babylonia areolata. Next base: position 7,406,901 of record NC_134896.1, on the reverse strand, counting down.
ATGTGGATTTTTTACATCATTTTGACGGGGACAACCTATTTGTTGCGTTGCCATTGGTTCTTGTACACTTGTAAATGCGATGAGTGCATACTACACACAGGACTGTGATTTATCGTCTCATCCGAACGAATAGCGTCCAGACCACCATGCAAGGTTTAGTGGACGGGGTGGAAACACTGGCGTGTGTGGGATTCGAACCTGTGTGCTCAGATTCCCTTGCTTCCTTGACGGACGCGTTATCACTAGGCCACCACCCACCACTTTTCAGCAGCAAGCGACGCACTGCGGTCTATGTGACAGAACTATAACTGTATTCTCGCACCCCCTCTCCCTCCCTCCCCATCCCCTCTCTCTCGGTCTCTTTGTCTATCTCCGTTTCTCTCTCTCTCTCTCTCTGCCCGTTGTATCTCTCTCCCTCCCCCCGTCTCCCTTTCTCTCCCTGTATCTAACTGCAGTCAGGCATATCACAGCAGTTGTCATTGTCAGTCCAGAACGACAACCCGCACGATCTACCTGTGTCCTGAGGGAACGCCAATACATCCCAGTGTACACAGACATCGGAGATTCTGTGGGTCAACCGGAATTCTGAGGGAAAGGTTCGAAAACGTGCGGGAAAGGCATTGTCTTCTGAATCAAGGTAAGAACAGACAGTTGAACAACTCTTCATATTGGAACTCATCAAGACTGTTCAAGTTTAAAGAAAAAAAGAAAAAAAAGATGCAAAAATTACGGTAGGCATAACGATTCTGAAAATGTAACTTACAATAAATTTCACAATAATCACAGCCATACACATGCAATGGTCACAGTTACAGGCATAACATAGGCATGAAATATCGTACCACGATTTAACATATGCATAATTATAATAATGATATGCTATTCAGCAGTTGTTTTTGATGAAGAGGTCATATCACGAACACATATAACATCCATTTTATTGATGATCAATTATTGTTGTTTGATAGATGAATTGATTTTGGAATAAAGCTGCTGTGTGTATGCGTGTATGTGTATGTGCAAGTTTAACTCTGTGTGTGTGTATGTGTGCGTGTGTGTGTGTGTGTGTGTGTGTGTGTGTGTGTGTGTGTGTGTGTGTGTGTGTGTGTGTGTGTGTGTGTGTGTGATCGGTGAAGCAGCTGGATCAGAAACTAAAATGCAGTGCACCACGATGTTGACGGACTGTCTGCTGATGATTATTTTCCCTTCGGGTAAGTCACTGTCTTCTCCTTCTTCTTCTTCTTCTCGTCCTCTCCTCTTTCTTCTTCTTCTTCTTCTGTTTGCATGCATATTGTTATATGTGGAAATGCCCCCAAAAAGAACACAGACACTTTTAAATCTAACCAAATACAAAATTGCACAGCCATGGAACACTTGTATTATTTCAGAAAAAAAAACATGCTTAATGAACCAACACAAATACCAAATATGTCTAATGGCTGCATGCAACTGAGGCCCATAAAGAAGAGCAAAATAGTTATATACTGGAACAAAACAAAACAAACCAAAAAAAAACAACAACCCCCCCCCTCCAAAAAAACAAACAACAAAAACCAAACAAACAAAAAACAAAAACAAAAACAGAAAAAAACAACAACAAAAAACAAACACACACACACACACACACACACACACACACACACACACACACACACACACACACACACACACACAAAACAAAACAAAAACCCAACCCAACCAACCAAACAAACAACAAGGAAAAAAAAAAAAACCCGAAAAGAAGGAAATACCAACTTCTTAAAAACCACCAGTGGTATGCTACAACCATTCATGTACCATGGACAGTTTACGGTTCACAAAAAAAGGACCACTTTTAAAAGCAGGTATGTTTTCATGAATGTTATAGAAATAATGGACAGGTGGTTTAAGTACTGCAGGCTGCATTATGGTGTCACATCGGCCTCTCATTGAAGACACACAAACGCCTGTTTTACGTGCACGTGCACCACGAGCAGGATCTGTTCTTGACGTAACGTTGTGTCAGACTCCGGTGAAAAACAAATCATGCAGAAAACGAACCTGAAGTAGTCTTCTTCTTTTTTTTTCATGAAAAACATGTCTTTTTTTTTTTACACGTAAGAAAAAACGAGATTGCACTGCCTCTTAGTGCTGCAGCCTTGGGGGGGCTTGTCAGCCTGAGGAAACCAACACAACACCAACTGTCCCAAAGCCGTCTTTGCCGAGAGAGTGGGGATGCAACACACTCTCTACAACAGTAAAAATTATAGACCAGACAGTGGGGACAGCAGTTGCCTCCTCTGCTGTCTTGATTGTCACAGTCGGACACAAGGCAAGACAAAAAGTATATTTCTTGTGCCCACTGGGGGTACTGAAACATTACATACATACTTCCGTTTTGCACAAACATGCAAATACACATTAATAACTAATTTCCCTTCAGCCATTAACAGCACTGTTGTGTATATCAACAGAAAAAAACAACAACCAAACTTATCGAAAAGCCCTACAGACGGGCGCAATAGCCGAGTGGTTAAAGCGTTGGACTGTCAATCTGAGGGTCCCGGGTTCGAATCACGGTGACGGCGCCTGGTGGGTAAAGGGTGGTGATTTTTACGATCTCCCAGGTCAACATATGTGCAGACCTGCTAGTGCCTGAACCCCCTTCGTGTGTATATGCAAGCAGAAGATCAAATACGCACGTTAAAGATCCTGTAATCCATGTCAGCGTTCGGTGGGTTATGGAAACAAGAACATACCCAGCATGCACACCCCCGAAAACGGAGTATGGCTGCCTACATGGCGGGGTAAAAACGGCTATACACGTAAAAGCCCACTCGTGTGCATACGAGTGAACGCAGAAGAAGAAGAAAAAGAAGAAGAAGAAGAAAAGCCCTACAAAAAGAAGAAACAAATAATACATATTTTAATTATATTCATTTGCTGGATGTGTGCAGTACTGATCAGCTCTTCCTCACTGACGGACGTGGCCCTGAAGAAGCCAGCAGTGCAGTCCTCCACGTATGGGAAAAGGCCAACAGCAGACAAAGCTGTGGATGGAGACAGGGGAACCTGTCAGCACACTAATAAGAGACTAGCCGGAGATCAGTGGTGGTACGTCGATCTGCAGGTGTGTGTGTGTGTGTGTGTGTGTGTGTGTGTGTGTGTGTGTGTGTGTGTGTGTGTGTGTGTGTGTGTGTGTGTGTGTGTGTGTGTGTGTGTGTGTGTGTGTGTGTGTGTGTGTGTGTGTGTGTGTGTGTGAAAGAGAGAGAGACACATAGGTCATCAATGGACTTATTTATTTATTCATTTACCTATACAGCCGTTTAGTCATTTATTTAGTCATTTAGTAATCAGTTTATCTATTTACTTTTTGCGTTTTTTTTGTTGTTTTTTTTCAATTGTTACTTAACACTTTGTTGTGTCATTTGTTTGAAAGGGTTACTATGAGGTTTCATCTGTGGAGATCACAAATCGTGTCAGCTGTTGTGGTAAGTATATATTAATTTTATTTACCTGTTTTGTGGGGATGAGGTGGTGGGGGCGTGTGCTTGTGTGTAAGCGTGCACTTACATTGTTGTGTTGTGCTGCATGCATTGTATTGTATTGTATTGTATTGTATTGTATTGTAACAACAACAACTACAACTACTACTGGTAGAGTTGAGTGTTGGCCCTGTGGCAATGCGTCCACCTAGGAAGCGAGAGGATCTGAGCGCACTGGTTCGAATCCCACAGTCACCAGTATTTTCTTCCCCTCTAAAACTTGAGAGGTGGTGGAGATAAGCCGAGGTCCTGTGTGCAGCATGTACTTAGCGCACATAAAAGAACACTCGGCAACAAAAGGGTTGTTTCTGGCAAAATTCTGTAGAAAAATGCACTATAATAGGAAAACAAATAAAATTGCAGGCAGAAAATGATACAAAAAATGGGAGGCGTAATCAGTGTATCGGCGAGCTCTCTCTGCTAAGGGCAGCCCGAATTTCACACAGAGAAATCTGCTGTAACAAAAGAGAAATACAGTAATGTACAGTGCAATAGTGGTTAAATAAAATGTAGCTTTTAATCTGGCAACAAATACAAGCAAACGACGACAGTCATGAGATTGCCCATGAGTTGGATGGAATACAAGCCTTATGAACAACGTGTAGAGGGATCCTTTGTTTTGTGCTCTCTCTCTCTCTCTCTCTCTCTCTCTCTGTGTGTGTGTGTGTGTGTGTGTGTGTGTGTGTGTGTGTGTGTGTGTGTGTGTGTGTGTAGCTGTGTGGAAGAAAGAGAGAACTTTTTAATGTAGGGTCACCCATCTGTAATTCCATGGTTAAACGTGCTGCACACACATTTATAAACCAAGCCTTGTGCAGGATGAACTAGAATAATCAGTAAGGACATACTGATGATATAACTTAAATGAGTGAGAAGAATATGTGTGCAAAGTAAAAGGCAGGGTGGTCGAAATCATGCAAATGATGTTAAGTCTTGATAGCAGGGATAGAATCATGTTCTTTAACTCACTCAGTACGGCCAGTCCTCTCTTCTCTTCTACACAGACCCCTCGGATGTCCAGTGGGTGTCTGAATGACCCAACCTTTAGCTTCCGTCGTCAGAATTGTGGTATTCTTTGTCAACATTCACCTCTTCAGTACAAGAGCCTTCCGCTTGTAATACTTTGATGATGGTAATTGGGCTGAAACGCTGTTAACATCGTCTCTTTCGCCGTTCGTATGGAGAGAGTTAAACTGTTTGATGCACAGATAAAACCCATGTTGCTGAAATCATAAGAACTATAGGTAATTATGAAAAACACTGGAATGAATTGATTATTTGTATGTCTCCCTTTTTAAATGTAAGTCCCAAACTCCTATCGCAATGGTATACGATGATATAGGCAGGTATCCTCTATTCATTGATAGCTGCATTAGCGCACTGTGATACTGGTTCAAACTGAAACAGATGCCCATAACGAGAATTCCAAAACATTATCAAATTATGAGTTTTAACTTGATGGCCAGCTGCCAATTTCTTTTTTTAACAGGTGCCTGCAGTTAAACATTTGGATGTTATGGATTTTCTGAAGTTGTGTATTATTAAGATATAAAAAAATCCTTAAAGTATCTAAAGAAGGTGTGGGGAACGTTTATAAACTGGACTGGTCAAGCAAACTATGTATTACTAATCGTTATGAATTATACATTTCCTTTAAATCGTTGTTGTAGCCAGAAAAAAAAATCTGATCCTGTCATGGTTTCAATCAGGTCGCTTTCAATCAGTTCAAATTTGGAGTAAACGTACCTAAACCTAACCAGCTTTATTAATAGTTTGAAATATATTGTATAATTTGTGGAGATAATAAAGACAATTTTCGTGTATTGGCAATCTGTCCACAGTATGATGTTTTGAGAAAGAAATACATATCTAAATATGTGCACAGTTTAAGGATTCCCCATTACACCACTTCAAAATGGAAAGACCATTGTGATAAGATATGTAGCAATGTTTATCTTCTATGCATTACAGACACAGACACAGAAACACACACACACACACACACACACACACACACACACACACACACACACACACACACAGAGTAAGAGAGCGAGAGGTTTGTTTTTATTGTTACAGTAAACACTCTGGAAAACGCCAACATCGAAGTGTTTTTGCTGAGACCTGAGAATGACTACCCTGTGAAAATATACACGTGTCGCCGGCCCGTTGGACCAATAGCAATCAACGAAACGAAGCATCTGCAGTGCTACCAGCCAATCATAGGGCGCTATGTCAGAGTGATCCTGTACAAGGAGCAGACCGTCATGAATTTTTGCGACGTGAAAGTCTTCGCCAGGGTCCCAGGTGGGTTAAACGTGGTTTAGTTGAACACGCACATCAGTGCTGTCAGCTGATGTTTACAGCTTCAGTATCAGTTTCCTGGAGGTGTAAGAGCATGCGGACTGATCAATATATGCTACACTATATCTGCTGTATGGTAAAATGGCAGCAGATGGCTGACCTCAGCGAAAACCAAACTAATCAAGCCCTGAGAGACTGCCCTATGTTTGTGTGAAACATTAACATAAACACCAAATGGAATAAGTAAACAAAATCAACAAATGAGAAAATATAGTAGAATATAATGACCGGAAAGATATTGAGTAGGTTAAATTAATGGTTATGTGTGTGTGCATGTATCTGCAATGTGGACATACAAATACCTAGCGCTATGCTCCATGCTTAACAATCGGCTTGTATCACATAGTGACAAAATCTTACAGTTCGGCCAACAGCAAGGTGAGGGCAGTAATTCTGCATGATCAGTGGTATCTGAACTGCAATGGCTGTTGATCGACAGCTTGGCCATTTGTAAAGGACTGCAATTCTCAAAGTGCGAGGCAGAATCTCACTGGCTCTCGGGGGCTAGTTGGCCTTTGGGAACTATCCCACTGTCCTAAAGCCCTCTTTGCCTAGAGAGTGAGGATGTAACTTTGGCTATGACTCTCAAACTGGGAAGCAAGATTGCACCGGCTCTTAGAGCTGCAGCCTTGGGGGCTAGTTGGCCTTTGGGAACCATCCCAACACTGACTGTCAGAAAACCCTTTAGGCCGAGAGAGTGGGGATGTAACCTGGGCAAGGCACTCCATTAGAATCAAATTTCAGCCCAGATCGTCGGGAAAGCAGCTGTGTCATCTGCTGTACTTGTGGTCATAGTTGGACACAACTGACTGTCATAAAGCTTTCCGTGCTGTGAGCATCCCACTGCCCTCCATGGATATTTCTAGAATGTAGCTCAGTTCAGTTTATATCAGCTCAGTGCAGGCTGTTAGTGAGATCATCCTAACTCATTATAGTTTACATAGTTCAGACGATCTCAGTGCAGTGTAATGAACTGAATGATTAAATTATGTTCCTATTTACTGATCATGATGAATATAATAATAGTAATAATGATAGCAACAACAATAAGAACAACGTTAGTGATAAAAATAATGATAATAATGTCGATTGTGATGATGCATTTCAGTAGAGTTATGCAGTGTGTGCTAACTAATTTCCTTAATGTAGCTTACCAGACAGCATCTAGGACAATATGATTACAAATGGTGTGTGTGTGTGTGTGTGTGTGTGTGTGTGTGTGTGTGTGTGTGTGTGTGTGCATGCTCATGCTGAGGCATTCTTCAAACAGTCTGTTTTGTGAATTTGAACCCGCTGTCCTGTCCACAGCCTTTGTCAGCAGACTGTACGTGCGCACCAAAGGCCGCAAAGCGGAAGGTGTCATGCTGCGGGAAATGACGTCACGCAACGTCGTGGAATGCCTGGGTTGGTGCAACGCTGATCCAACTTGCAGCGCCGTCAACATCAGAGTCCCGACGTGGACCGCCAAGGGCTGGAGCCACGTGTGTCAGCTTCTGGCCTTTGGCGGCGTTGGTCAGCCCGACACCACCGTCCCCGACCCGGACTGGGATTTTCATGGTGTCGGGGACGTGCAGACATCTATCGTCTGATCGTATCGTTTCTGTCCTGACTGGGTCTTTTACAGTTTGAAAGACATGTGAATGCCTGCCGATGGTACGACTCCTACCAAGACTTATCACGGGCGGACATGTAAAATACTAATAATCTGACCGATTAACCACCTGTTTCCTTCCTCCCACTACTGACGGGACGTAGACTTTTAGAGAACTTATGTCAGCATAATATGTGTCGTTGTTTTTCTTCAATGCATTTTCTCCAAAACATCAGTCATGTGACCAAGTTACCACCCCCTTCCTCCTTCCCACTACTGATGTGATGTGGATCATTGTCCTTGTTTTTCTGACATACATTTCCCCTGACCTGACAGACTGTTATGGCATATGATGTATATAGTCATGTATCAATTTTAAACAACAGTATACCAGAGTGATTTTCACAATTTTCCTTAAAACCATTTTTTTCATATTGATAACGAAATGTAAAGCACTTTAAGCAGTATTTCTGGAGAAATGAGCAATATAAATGTCTATTATTATTATTATTATTACGAGTGACCCGTGGCATTCGCTCATCTGATTTTGAAATGAATGTTTGATATCACGTGATTGTCACTGTGGATTGTGATATCAAGCTTTTTAGAATCCACCCTGCTGATACAACTTCTGTCTTTCCTTGGCTAATATTCGCTGCTGTCCAGGCTGTCCATATGTATAAACAGCCGTTCTTGGCTTTCAGTCAGGATGCTGTGGTCGTCAGCAAACAGCAGTTCCCTTAGGTCTTCTGGGTCTGACGTTGGTGTCTTTGGTGATTTTGTCCATGCATTCGATGAACCAGTTGGAAGTTCCGCTTGTGGTCCGTACCACAGTTTGCTGTTGACGTAGATGGCCCTGATGTTGTCCCTTCACACCCTGCAGTTCACCACCTCACACAGCTTGTCCCTGTGCAATACAATGACGTGTCGTTTTCCTGTGTCATCAGTCGAGGACTGTGACAGTCATTTCCTTCATATCTATTACTGAAGAAAGACCGTGTCCCGTGATTCTGTGGTGAAAAACTGCAGGTTTGAATGGTTCCCGTTATGTCTACTTCCTTGACCCTGAGAAACGACCTGTTTTACAAGAATAAAAAGCACACCGGTTGGTGTTGTGGAGCAGGTATCATTGAATTCCATAATTCCTTTCACCTTTGAAAGACAACTTGTTTTACAAAGATGAAACGTACATTGCTTGGTGTTGTGTTTCTGTTTTACACATGACTGTTTGTGGTTAATCTTGCACTCTTGTGAACGGACCTTTTGTATCAAAATAAATTCACTTCATCTTTTCTTCATCAGAATGGTGTGTAGTGTGTGTGTGTGTGTGTGTGTGTGTGTGTGTGTGTGTGTGTGTGTGTGTGTGTGTGTGTGTGTGTGTGTGCTTGCGTGCGTGCGTGCACGAGGGTGTACGTGCCCACGCAAGCATGTGTGTGTGTGTGTGTGTGTGTGTGTGTGTGCGTGCGTGCGTGTGCGTCTGCAAGAAGAAACAAATATAATGTAATAATCCCAGCGTGGAGAACCCATTTCATAAAGAATTCATGTGCTTTCCTTCTTCATCTTCGTTTTTTCACTCGTCGTGTTTTGTTTTCTTCACGCTTCTCTGCTTGTCTTGGAGAACAGGTTGTCATCCTTACAGTCTGGCAGGTCACGCTGCGTCCGCTGCACGAATCATGTGAGATTTGTTCTGATTCCAGTGAGTCCTTGTCCATGGCAACTTGCCAGACGAATGTTTCACCTTGTTGCAAAGCTTCTGGAAATGTATCGATTGACAAGGTAGCTCTCCTCTACAATTCTTTCATTCACTTAGACAATGCAAGATCTTTCATACACAATATTTCTTTTATTGACTTTTCGCCCGCTTCAATACAACGCAACTTCGATTCACAGTTCTGAACCTGCAGAACTGACACGTTGATCCAATTCTCATTCTGTGCTCAGTCAGCTTCCTACTCAACCCACTCAACAGAACTCAGTCCGTCCGTATCCAGTCTGTAAACTCAATGTTCAACATCTACTGCTTCACTTCAAGGCAGAATATCATCCCCTGCACGTTTTACCAGGTTCACCAATTACTGCAGAGGCACAGAGGAAGAATCTGTAATGAAATATTTCGATGGTTCTGCCCAAGAAGATGTGTCTAACTCAGATACTATCTATTTCAGTGAAGTGAGAAAGTTCAGTGCCTGTTAAAGCAAAAGGCATGTAACAGGATTTTCGAAAAGATCCATGGCCTGTACCAAACAATGTGACAGACGGTGAAATCTGGTGAAAGAGTCAGTAATCACAAATACTTGGGAACTGATTTCGATGATTAGTTTCTTTTTTTACAATTTTTTTTCTCAGTATGCATAACAACTCCCATCCACTATTTTTTTTGTGCACATGAATTAAGGAATATCGATATTAACAAGATTCTCTAAAGTCATGATTTGTTGCACTGAGTTGCTGCTCACAGTTTAATTCATGTGATGGTAAGGAACTGGAAGTTTTGCTGTACGATATGAGTGAATGTTAAATGACATTGCGGTCCTCTGCAATAAAGTTGTGGGAGTTGTGGGAGTGGGCATGGGTGTGTGTGTGTGTGTGTGTGTGTGTGTGTGTGTGTGTGTGTGTGTTGTTGTTGTTGTTGTTGTTGTTGTTGCTATTTTATTGATTGGATTTTACCCGATGTTTATGGGCTATAAATTCTCCTGCTAGATTCTGCCAAATGCTTTGATGAAGTCTATAGAAAGCTGGAATAGCTCTCACTGGTGTTGGAGTTGTTGTTTTCAAAGTGTTTACACGTAAAAGATGTTTAGATGGTACTCCAGCCTTTCCAGAATCAGAGCTGTTTTTCAGCAATAATGGAATCTGCTTGTGGCTATCATCGGTTGTGAATGACAACACGGTGCTCTTTTTGTCGCAGATTGTGCAAGATTGTCAATACTGTTTCGCTTGAGGCTAAGCTGCCACTATGTTTCATTGTGTTGCATTACATGTTTTCACAACACCTATCTTCTTACTCCCCAGGGGAATTGCGTCACTTCAGTGCAGCACCACCATTTTCTCTGCCTGTAAGTGTACTTGTAAAATTGAAATCAATACTGGTTTATCTACATCATTTTGCTGGGGACAACCCTTTTGTTGTTCTAGCTACTTGTTTCAGTTTCAGTTTCACTTTCTCAAGGAGGCGTCACTGCGTTCGGACAAATCCATACACGCTACACCACATCTGTTGAGCAGATGCCTGACCAGCAGCATAACCCAACGCGCTTAGTCAGGCCTTGAGTGCATGCTTACATATTTGTGTACCTATGAAGGGGATTTCATTTTACGTAATTTCGCCAGAGGACAACACTCTCGTTGCCATGGGTTCTTTTTCAGTGCGCCAAGTGCGTGCTGCACACGGGACCTCGGTTTATCGTCTCATCCGAAAGACTAGACGCTCAGTTTGATTTTCCAGTCAAACTTAGGAGAAAGGGCGAGAGCGGGATTCGAACCCACACCCTCACGGACTCTCTGTATTGGCAGCTGAGCGTCTTAACCATTCTGCCACCTTCCTCCTAGCTACTTGTACATGCATTAAGTGCGTGCTACACACAGGACCTCGATTTATCGTCTCATCCGAATGACTAGCGTCCACACCACCACACTCGGTTTAGTGGAGTGGGGGAAATCACTGGCGTGTGTGGGGTTCGAACCTGTGCACTCAGAGTCCCTCGCTTCCTTGGCGGACGCGTTGCCACTGGCCCACCATCCCACCACTTTTCAGCAGCACGCACGCGCACTGCGTTCTATGCGACAGAGCTGTGACTATTCTCGCGCCCACCGCTCTCTCCCCCCCGCACCCTCCCGTCACTCTCTTTCGCTCCGCCTTTCTCTCTCTCTCTCTCTCTCTCTCTCTGCGCACCCCACCCCAACCCCCCCGTATCTCTCCCTCCTCCCTCCCCCTTTCTCTCCCTGCATCTAACTGCACTCAGACATATCCAGTGCAGCTGTCATCGTCAGTGCAGCACGACAACCCGCACGGTCCACCTGTGTCCTGAGGGTATCGCGAAATCCGTCCCAGTGTACACAGACATCGGAGATTCTGTGCTTAGCCTGAGTTCTGAGGGAAAGGTTTAAAAACGCCGGGACGAGCTATTGTCTTCTGAATCAAGGTAGGAACAGACAGCTGAACAACAGTCTTTATACTGGAACTCTTTTGAGATAAACTAAAATTGTAAAGAAGAAACAGCAGCATGCAATAATCACAGAAAATGCTAAAACGGTTATTCGGAATTAATCACATATGCAATAATCACAGCCATACACGTGTAATGATCACAGTTACACGATAGGTATTACATATTATCATGATTAGGTACACACACACACACACGCATCTATCTATCTATCTTACACACACACACACACACACACACACACACACACACGCATATATACACACACCACATATATATATATATATATATATATATATATATATATAGAGAGAGAGAGAGAGAGAGAGAGAGAGAGAGAGAGTATGCCATTCACCAGTTTTATTTTCAATTTAGATGTCATGTCACGGATTGACAAAATAAATATTGTTGTTTCATAACTGATTTGATTTTGGAACAAAGCTGCTGCTAATCTCTGTGTATGTGTGTGTGTGTGTGTGTGTGTGTGTGTGTGTGTGTGTGTGTGTGTGTGTGTGTGTGTGTGTGTGAAGCAGCCAGATCAGAAACCAGAATGCAGTGCACCACGATGTGGACATACTGTCTGTTGCTCATTGACCTCACCTCGGGTAAGTCACTGTCTTCATCATCATCATCATCATCATCACCATCTTCCTCTTCTCCACCTCCTCCTCTTTATACCTCTTCTCCCTCCTCCTCCTCCTCCCCCTTCTTCTTCTGTCCCTCAATCTCACAACAATACGGCACAATTCATGATGGACCTGACAACCAGTTCTCACCATTTCTCTGTTCCTCTCTCTCCGCACGTCGCTCAGTTTCAGGTCTGTCCATTCCGGGGTGTTGTCCTCCCATCTCTTTTTTTTCTCTGTCTCTCTAACCCCTTCCTTGCACCTTGCAGGATTGTCTCGATGTGCAGCTTATCTTGAGTCGTGCCTGTACCACTTCAACTTTCATCCCTGTGGCTGAAGATCCGATGCTTTGCCTGACTTTGATTCTCACTGGTTGATAAATGATGTACTTTGTAGGAGTCATTGTCACATTTAATCAGATTAATGTATTGCTGTGATTATACAATTATTCATTGAGATTGTAAGCTTTTTTCAAACATTGTTCACTGAATATCATCAAATAAGAAATGAAAAGAAAAGCACACATGGATGGAAATCAAATCTGGACAGAACTGAGGTCATCCGAGATGTCAGTTCAGTTCAGTTCAGTTCAGTTCAGTTCAGTTACTAAAGGAGTGTCACTGCGTTCGGAAAAACCCATATACGCTACATGACCCGCAGCGTAACCCAACACACTGAGGCCTTGAGGGAAAACAAAATGAAACGAAGTAAATAAAATAAGATGCATAAACATAGACTGATGTCATTAAAAGAACAATTTAACAAGAGAGGCAAGGCCTTCAAGACTCACTTGTGATACACTTTAAAAAAAATCAAATCGTTAAAATGTGTTCTGTATTTGTTATTATAAAGCTTCGGGTTAAAAAAAAAAAAAAAAAAATCCTAACGGCAGATTCGAATCCCGCGAGTTCGGATGAGATGAAACTGTCTTACCCATTACACTATCGTGGCTCCTCAACTGACGTTCAAAAATATAACATTTAAACATGCTTTTTTAAAGGGCGATAAATCGATTGCGGTATTCGCAGTGAGAACGCTGTTTAAATCATATTATTCTGGTGTATCTTGGAAATTCAAAAAATCTTTAAGGGCAATTAAAAATTCTTTTTAAGTCCGCGGTAAAGGAGACGTGGCTATCGCCGCAACCACACTACAACATTTAGCCGTTTTCTCTGGATCTAGATGACACGGT
>NC_134896.1:7375941-7388441 GCF_041734735.1 Babylonia areolata | reverse complement strand
TGCATTCATACAGACACACGCTACACTAAACAAAACTAATAAGGCCGTTGCATGTTTAGCATTTGTGGTGTGACCATGTTTAACAAATACATATTGCTGGTTTATGTCTGAGGACTGTGGGTTTCGGGATGGGTTTATGTCTGGTGGGAAACGAGAGGCCACTGGATTACTGTGGACAAATTGTTGGGGATGGGGACTGGCCACACGTCTATCCACGCTGGGATGGGATGGTCTGACCTGTGGGTGTGGGGGGGAAGGTGGGGTCGGTCACAGAAGGCCGGGAGTGATGGTGAACTAAGGGAGGGACGTGGTCCATGGAAGGGACTGAAAGGGGGTAGTTTCCATCAACAGGACCACCCTGTTGACGCAAATTTCAGATTAAGAAAACTCACATGGTCATACTGCCCGGGACATGCAGGTGTTAAGGGGTTGGGTTTATGTCTGGTGGGAAACGAGAGGCCACTGGATTACTGTGGACAAATTGTTGGGGGTGGGGACTGGCCACACGTCTATCCACGCTGGGATGGGATGGTCTGACCTGTTGGTTAGGGGGGGAAGGTGGGGTCGGTCACAGAACCACCCTGTTGACGCTGGGCGTATGGGGCGGCAGCACGAGCATTACTGAAATTCTGGGTTGATGATAGATGGTCTTGTTATGGGGGACATGGAATGCACGTTGCTGCCAACTGACGGCATTATCACAGGAGGCATGGGGATCAAAGAACTGATGGGGGTAGGGATTTTGTACACTGGTAGAAAGGGGGGCAGAGTTTTGTGAATCATGATGATTCGTGTTGGCAGGAACAGTCTGTGCACTAAGTCTGTTATCTCTGTATAGTTTCTGATCTGTTCTCGTAAAGCGACTGGTCTCCTGTCTCAGTCCGGCATCACCAACACCAGACCTGGACCGAAGTTCCCGTGCCCTGTGGCTGGTCTGCTGCTGATCCCTGGACACACTGCGTTCTGCCTGGATGTCTGTGTGGGCTGGAAGTGTGTCCGCCAGCCAGTTGATGACAGTGCGCTTCATTTTGGTAGCGAGCAAGGCAGTACCTTTGAAACTGGGGTGCATCAAGTCCTGGTACATTGCAAGCTTTGGGGCACCTGATGTTATGACTAAAGAGTCGGTGTTGTCAATTAAAGTAGTACCAGTCATTTGACATGCTTTTAAAAGGTTTCTGTTGGAAGGGAAAATGGAATTGTTCAGGTTATGTCTGCCTTTAGCTGGCATTAAAGAACTGAAGGCTATCTTAGAAAAAGGGAAAATTTCACAGCAGAGCTTTGCTATCCCCACCCAGTGTTCAACAGACACTTACTTAATCGTACTGTAAGTTGGCTGGTGAAACAACCAGCGCTCTAAGGTAGACATACACGGAACACAAATCTTATGTATATTGTAGGAGCGTAGTGCTAGTCTCTTAACATCCACGTGTTTGATAGTTGAATCACCAATGAGCAATGCTGTTGCACGCTCATTCACTGAGATGTCACGAAGCACTTCATATGGTGAAAGATTATAGTTGGTTTCACGAGAAGAAATATCTTTTTCATACTTTGTGTCACGGGAAAACCTTGAGATGTCAGAGTCAGTAATCTGACCACGGACTGTCTGTTCAATTAAAGGGGCGAAGTAGTTGGCCAATGGGGGGTCGTCCTCAGAATTTTGGGACTGCGGCAGAGAGTTCTTCAGGTCGGAGACGGGTGTTGTGCTGTCACGTGATTCCACGGGCCTGGTACCGTGGTCGTCCGGCTGACCATCAGTTGCCGGGGACATGGCTGGGTGAGTGGAGGTAGCACTGATCGTCGTGGGTTTGTTGACGCTGTCATGGGGACTGGAGGGTTGCTCTGGCACTGCATCGCCATCCTGGGTGGTAAAACCAAGACGCTTCTCATCCACAGTTTGAGGACTGGCGGCAGGAGAGACTGACTGACTGCTATCAGAGACAGCAATGACTTCAGTACTTTGCCTACACTCTGAAGTTGGTTCCTGGATATCACACTGTGTGCCTGTGTCGACCCCTGTAGGTCTAGATGCCATGTCCTTTAGTTCGGA
Source organism: Babylonia areolata (assembly GCF_041734735.1). Taxonomy (NCBI): domain Eukaryota; kingdom Metazoa; phylum Mollusca; class Gastropoda; order Neogastropoda; family Buccinidae; genus Babylonia; species Babylonia areolata. Next base: position 7,386,391 of record NC_134896.1, on the reverse strand, counting down.
ATGAAGATTTCCAACCCTGGATTTCAGAGATTGGTTGCGTTTGGTAATCATTTCAATCGATTCTTTTATTTGTGACATTCTGACTTCTAGATCGTCAATTCTTGAGAAAATGTGACACATTTTATTTTTATAATGATTTTTAGTTCGTTTTTGGTAGTGGTTTTGGCATCTTCGATTTGTGAGAGAAATGATTCTTGAGTGTCATCCTGTGAAGTCTTCAGACCGTCAACAACTTCTCTTAGTTCGTTGAACTGTTGTTTGTAAGAGTTCAGCAGGATCGGTGAGACTTTGCTGAGTCTTTGGTTGAAACACAGAGTGCGCCTTCGAATCCTTTTGCGTTTCCTGCCAACAGTGGTGGTGGTGGGTGGCGTTGGATTGGGATCCGCAGAGGGAGGAGGTGATTGCGCCAGGGGGGGGAGAAGGGGTAGGGGGGTGCAGGACGATGTGTGAAGGTGTGTGGACATAGGGCAGTATGGCATGGCTGTCACTGCTCGACATGGTTGCTGATGGGAATGAAACAGGTCATGAAGACATCTCGTCAAAGGCTGTTCCGGTGGAGGACTGTCTTTGGGTATCCGACACGTTCATGTCGCCTGTCGCTGCTGGAGGCAGAGAGTGGGGGTTCATCTGGCACGGGGTCAGTGACAAGGGGCCAAAGGGTCTGATGAAAGTCAGAGGCACGTGATGTAGGGATGAGGTCAGAGTGTTGATGTCGTCGTTTTGAAGAAAAGCTGAAACCATATATTACAGCTTCTCACACTCTTCCAGGTCCCAGTGGTAACAGTCTCTGCCTTGACAAAGAAGAGTTCCAGAATTAAGAGTTCTTGAAATACAGGGTGATGGTAATCCTTTTCGACGATTTCCAAAACATCCAAATGGTTGTTTTGGCCAGTTCAGTAGGAAGAATTGTAACCCAGACTAAACCAGGGGATGGCACAACTTGATCATTCTGATCATAATCAGTGACCTGGAACTGTATGGCACTCTCTGTGATGGCTGAGTAACGGCGCAGGAGGATATTCCGCCATACTATCAGTTCTTTTTTTTTTTTTTTTTTTGCTGCCCCATCATCTGCACCGTTTCAGTGGCATTACTCCCACGCCGCTCATTTAGATTCCCCCATACACGGCCACACCCGGGTTCGTCCGTCGCAGTTCCAGCGTCGGCAGTCCACAGGGAACCATCGATGTTAGGTCGCCTGGAGGCCACACACCAGAGGAGACCCTGCACTGCTGCTGAGTCACTTCGGTGGTGTTCAGTGGTGCCTGTTCTGATTTTACATACTTAGGACACCACCTACTAAGCCCCCTACTAACGACAATAATGGCTTAGTCGCGGAGCCAGACTGAGTGAGCGTCCCTCCCAGAGTGGAGACCGCCACCACGTCCCTCAAACAACAGCCCCCGACGAATCCGCCGATACTGACGACATTGACAGGACTCACCCCAAGCACAGAAGTGGAGGGGTATCGAAACTGAGGTCACCATGAGAGCAGGGCATGAAAGGCCACAGACTTGGAGACTATTTTGTTTATATTGATGACGATGAAGGAGGAGGAGGATGACGATGATGATGACGATGTTGCTATGGAGGTCCATTTTGGTTTGGGACTGCGTGACAAGGCTGTACTCTACGCTTCCTGTCATAATGATATCCCGGCGTTAACCAGGCCCGAGAGATACAGACACTTGCAGTGTTGGTCAAGTAATTAGAGCAACACACCCAAAGACGCATCCTTGAAGTGGATGACACTCGACTGTGTGGTCCCAGTCTCCCCATTTAAGCCCACAGCACACTCAACTCTGGGTAGGAGCCGGCCACGGGCCGAAAACCCCACCTCCGCTGGGATTCGAACCCGCGTCCTCCCAGCCGTCAGTCCGCGACGCTAACCACTTCGCCACGGCGGCTGGTCTCATACTATCAGTTCTTGTTCATCACACCAGAAACGTTTTTGTATCACATCAGCTGTACGTTTGAGTTTTTTGTAATCTGAAGTATGATGACTTCATCTGCCTTTGAGTGATCAGTTACAAGTGGGTCAGGCATCGCTGCATGGATTAAAACTCTGACTCATTCTACGCACACACATGACATCGTGTTGACAGGGCCTTACTCTTGGTATCACACACAGCAGCATTTGGGTCATTACACTGTTCACATGTTCTCGGGCTAGCTGTTGAAAGGGGGGCGTTTCCACTGCATAACAGATTCACGTGCTACGCGTCTCTCTGACCCAGTTAAATTCTGAACAGTGTGAAAAAAGTCAATCATTCATTATTCTCTATTAAAATGTTTTATGTAATTGACTAAATAACCGGTCACGATCGAGGAAAAGTAATTATGCATTGACGATCTCTGTACCTTCACGCACAATCTTGTCGAAAATCACATTTTGTATGTTGTCTGAATCCTTCACAATTTTTCATTTAACACGGAGCTTACTAAGCAGCCGTCGCAAACACCACTCACATTCATAGAGAGAGGTGCGAGTGTGTGTGTGTGTGTGTGTGTGTGTGTGTGTGTGTGTGTGTGTGTGTGTGCGTGCGTGCGTGTGTGCGTGGATTCGCGAAATATGAAATTAGCGTTTCTGCTTGTCGCGCGCGCGCGCGCGCGTGTGTGTATGTGTGTGTGTGTGTGTGTGTGTGTGTGTGTGTGTGTGTGTGTGTGTGTGTGTGTGTGTTCGTGAGTATGCGTGTGTAAGTGTGTGCGTGCGTGCTTGCGTGCGTGTGTGTGTGTGTGCGCGCGCGCGCGTGTGTGTGAATATACATTACATCTACAGCAGATGTGGTGTAGCGTAAATGGATCTGTCCACGCGCTCTGACACCTTGAAACTGAAACTGAAACTATCGTTGTTGTTTCTTCCCTCCACCCTTGCAAAGAAGGTTGTGTTGTTCCAATTTTTGCCATTTCCATAAAGCACAAATTGCAGTCTCAGTGTCACAAATCTTTGATTGGGAAAACATTAAACAAAAAAAAAGTTAATGTGCTTTTGCATTATGTGTTACCGAATTCATCAATTAAGTCATTTATTTGTTTATTTACCTTGTTGTTGATGTTGTATTCATTTGTTAGTTAACGTTTTCTTTGTTCATTTCTTTGACAGGGTTACTATGAAATTTCATCTGTGGCGATCACAAATCGCGTATCCTGCTGTCGTAAGTTCATTTCATCTTATCTATTTCATTTTATTATATTCTAATCGAGTTACCTATTTTGTGGGGTGCAGGGGTATGGGGTCGTACTCAACCACAGATCTTGTCACCTGCTGTCGTAAGTTTATTTGATTCTATTTGATATAATTCTATTCTATGTTGTTTTATTTCATTATGTTTGGAAGTGGGATAGATTGAGCGCACTGGTTCCAACCCCACTGTCTCCACTCTTTTCTCCCCCTCCACTGACCTTGAATGGTGCACGCTAGTTATTCGGGTGGGATGAGCCCCGCGTGCAGCATGCATTTTGCGCATGAAAAGAACCCACGGTAACAAAGGGACTGTCCCTGGCAATTCTTTTTTTTATTTTTATTTTTGTAGAAAAATCCATTCTGATAATAAAACACTGTGGCGAAGCGCTCTTCCTGGGGAGAGTATCTAGTATTTCACACAGAGAAATCTATTGTCACAAAGGAACTGGACAATGCAGTATGGTGCAGTAGAAGTTAATTGAAATGTAACTTTTCTCTGGGAACAAATACAAAGGCAGCCATGATATTGTACATGAGGTTAGATAGATTACATACATTATGAACACGTGTAGTGGAGCCTGTATTTTGTACGTGTGTGTGTGTGTGTGTGTGTGTGTGTGTGTGTGTGTGTGTGTGTGTGTGTGTGTGTGTGTGTGTGTGTGTGTGTGCGCGTGTGCGTGTGTGTGTGTGTGTGTGTGTTTTGGAAGTAAGTGGAGAAGTTTTGAAAGAAAGATGAGATAACTGCTCAAATTTTAAAATTACAAAAACGGATAAATCATTCAACGATGTCATCTTTTTTGCAAATATGTTTTGTCTATAATTGCAGAATAAATACCATTAAACCATGTATAGAGCACTTTCTGAATGATTTACGAAGTAAGTATAAAATAGAAATACATATGCATTAAATGGAAATGCTAAACACTGTCTTTGCTTGAAAATAGTGTCAATATATAAAAGCACAACAACAATGAAGGTTTAGTGATGATATCATTGTACTTAAAGTGCAGATATGTGCGAATATCGGATGCGTAAGTATGCTAATACGTTAATGGATATGTATGTGAATGTGTATTTATGAGCAAGCATGTATCTATTAATAATGTTTATCATGACTACGTAATGGGTGTAATATGTCTTCGTATGAGGCTGAGTATACTGTGCACACATATAAACCAAACCTTGTGCAGGATGAACAGCAATAATTAGCGAGGGCGCACTGATGACATAGCTAAAGAATGATGAGTTAAAAGACATTGTGGGCAAAGTAATGTTGAGGTTGATCTAAATCATTTATACAATATGAAATATTGGTAGCAGGGACAGATGGCATTCCTTCAAATGTTTGATGCACAGGTAAAGCCATGTTGCTGAATACATCGGAATTATGTGGATCTATGCATTTTAAAACAATAGATAAAATCAAATTCATTTGCATGTAACCGTTTTAAATGTAACTCCAAAACTAATGCTATGGCATGCAGAGATACAAGAAGATACCCTCTATACATTGATAGCTGCATTTGCGCACTACGATACTGGTTCAGACTAAAGCAGATGCCCATAACGAGATTGACAAAACTACTTTATATTACGAGTGTTAACAGGGTGACCAGCTGCCCAAATGTTTCCTAAAAAAATTAGTGTCTACAGTTAAACGATATTTAGATATATATGATTTTCTGAGGTTTGGTATAATGGTGGTGTAGGAGACGAAAAAGCTTTCCTTAAAGCATTTATATCAGGTGCAGTGGGCTTTTATAGATCAGACTGTTCCAGCAAACTACATAGTTCGTTATGAAATATTCCGTTTATGAAATCATTGTTGCGGCCAGAAAAAACAGTTATCTGATGGGGAAGGGGGGAACTCATAGCTGAAATCAGGTCATCATTCATTCATTAAGTTCACATTTGGAGGAAATAATTTAAAGTAAACCAGTGTTGTAAACAGCTTGCAAAACTGCATATTTTGCGGAGGGGATGAAAACAATTTTCCTGGAAGTGTTGAGAAAGAAATGCGTAACCAAACATAATTATGCACAATCAAAGGATTTCCCTATTACACTACTTCCTTCAAAATGAATACACCATTTTGACTGGATGTGTAGCAATGCTTATCATCTATGCATTACAACACACACACACACACACACACACACACACACACACACACACACACACACACACACACACACACACACACACACACACACACACACACACACACACACACACACACACACACACACACACACACACACACACACACACACACAGAGGTTTGTTTGTTTTTATTGTTACAGTAAACACTCTGGGAAAAGCCCACATCGAAGTGTTTCTGCTGAGACCTGAGAAAAAATCAGAAGAATACAAATGTCATCAGCCCGTTGGACCAATACGAATCGGCGAAACGAAGCGTCTACAATGCTACCAGCCAATCGTAGGGCGCTATGTCAGAGTGATCCTGTACACGAGCAAGACCTACCTGAATTTTTGCGACATTAAAGTCTTCGCAAGTGTCCCGTGTGAGTCAGACGTGGTTTAGTTGAACACGCAGACATCAGTGCAGTCATCTGATTTTTACTCTGCAATGTTGACAGCTTCAGCATCAGTTTCCTTGAGGTGCCAGAGCGAACACACCACACTACATCTGCTGTATAATAAAGGCAACAGATGCCTGACCTTCACAAAAAAAACAAACATGCTAATTAGGGCCATGAGAGCATGCCCCGAGTTTGTGAAAAACATTAACATAAACACGAAGTGAAATAATTAAAGAAAAAAAATCAGAAATATATCAGAATATAGTGATGGGAAAGATAAGTGGTAGGCAAATGGTTATGTGTGTATGTATGTATCTGCAATGCAGTCATACAGATACCTACCACTAATCTCCAGCTCGGCTTACAACAGAGATTGACAAAAACTCACAGTTGGGCCAACAGCGAGATAGGAGCAGTATGATCAATGGTATTTGAACTGCAATGGAAATTGATCTACAGCTTAGCTTTTGTGAAGGACTGCAGTTCTGAAACTGCGAGGCAGGAATTCACTGGGCTCTTGGGGGTTAGTTGGCCTTCAGGAATCATCCCAATGACCCTCTTTGCTCAGAGAGTGGAGATGTGACTTGGGCAGTGACTTGGAAGCAAGATTGCACTGGCTCTTAGTGCTGCAGCCTTGGGGGCTAGCTGGCCTTTGGGAACCATCCCAACGCTGACTGTCATAAAGCCCTTTAGGCCGAGAGAGTGGGGATATAACTTGGGCAAGACACTCCATTAGAATAAACGTTCAACGTCACGTGGTGTAGTTTATGTATTTAGATGATCTCAGATCAGTGTTACAAATCCAATGATCGAATTATGTTGCTTATCGCTTATGCTGCTGATGAAGATGATGATGACGATGATGATGAATATATCGGTAGTACTATAATAGCAAGAACAATAACAACAAAAAGAACACCAACAAAAAGAATAGTAATCATAATAAAAGTGATAATGATAATGATAACAATGATAATAATCATGATGAAGATGATAAAGATGATGCATTTCAGTTCAACTATATAGTCTGTGCTTATCAATTTCACTAATTTATTTTAGCTGAGAGCATCTCCAACAATATGATTAGAATTGTATGTGTGCGTGTGTGTGTGTGTGTGTGTGCGTGCATGCGTGCGTGCGTGTGTGTGTGCATGTGTGTGTGTGAGCATGTGTGTGTGTGTCTGTGTGTGAGCGTGTGCACATGCCTGTGTGTGCGAGTGCATGCATGTTTTGCGTGTATAAGATTTCGGGTGTATGTGTGCGTGTGGGTGTGAACATTGTTGTGTGTGTTGTGTGTGTGTTGTGTGTGTTTGTGTGTGTTTATGTGTGTATGTGTGTATGTATGACACAACATTGTGTGTGTATGTGCATGTGTTTGTGTGTATGTGTGCGTGTGAGTGTGTGTACACTCTCGTGCACGCGCATTCTTCGAACAATATGTTGCGTGAATTTGAACCCGCTGTCCTGTCCACAGCCTTTGCCAGCAGACTGTACGTGCGCACCAAAGGCCGCAAAGCGGAAGGTGTCATGCTGCGGGAATTGACGTCACGCAACGTCGTGGAATGCCTGGGTTGGTGCAACGCTGATCCAACTTGCAGCGCTGTCAACATCAGAGTCCCGACGTGGACCGCCAAGGGCTGGAGCCACGTGTGTCAGCTTCTGGCCTTTGGCGGCGTTGGTCAGCCCGACACCACCGTCCCCGACCCGGACTGGGATTTTCATGGTGTCGGGGACGTGCAAACATCTATCGTCTGATCGTATCGTTTCTGTCCTGACTGGGTCTTTTACAGTTTGAAAGACATGTGAATGTCAGTTGATGGTAAGACTCCCACCAGGACTTTTTAAGGTCAGACATGTAAAATATTAGTCATCTGACTGAGTAACCACCCTTTCCCTCCTCCCATTCTTTTTGGGACGTAGACTGTCCATGAATTCGATGAACCAGTTGAAGTTCCGCTTGTGGTCCGTACCACAGTGTGCTGTTGACGTAGATGGCCCTGATGTTGTCCCTTCACACCCTGCAGTTCACCACCTCACACAGCTTGTCCCTGTGCAATACAATGACGTGTCGTTTTCCTGTGTCATCAGTCGAGGACTGTGACAGTCATTTCCTTCATAACTATTACTGAAGAAAGACAATGTCCAGTTGTGAGAGATGTCACTTCTGGTGAGAGAAAAAGTTCCGTGCATGTTTGATTTATTTCCATTATTTCTTTAATTCTGAAAGACAACCTGTTTTGAGTCAGATACTATCAATCAATCAAATGTTGATCCACAAAATGTTGCTCTGATTATGAGCACTTCACCAGTTCCATTATGGGAATTAACTGGAGCAGCTTTTGACATTCAATATTGTGACATTAAGAACGATGAAAATCCCAATACACTAGCTTCTCGAAACATACCCCCACCACTTAAAAATATATACAGACGGTTCTGTTCTTAAAAATCAGTTTGCTGGTTCTGGATATACTATTCCTGCTTTGAAAATTGAAAAGTCATATCATATTGGAAAAGGCTTCTCAATTTTTACAGCTGAATTAATTACCGTTCTTATGGCATTAACATATCTAATTGATAATATTTTATTTTGTGTCAATTCAAAATCAGTTCTGCAGTCTATCAAATCATGTTGTACCATTAATTATAACATCATTTTTGAAATAAGATTTTTGATTCACTGTATTCAAATGAGGGGAACTAATATTGAAATGTGCTGGATTCCCTTACACTGTCGGCTTATTTCTAATGAACATGCAGATCATTGAACTTCCTTATCGTTTATCACCATCTGAAATGTGTAATATTGTTGACAGAAATATGCTAAATTCCTTTTTGTCTTTAGAAGTTAACACTCTGAAATGTGTAATATTGTTGACAGAAATATGCTAAATTCCTTTTTGTCTTTAGAAGTTAACACTTCTGTCTTATTAAATACGAAATGAACTGGCACGGCTGTTAAGTACATGACATTTAGGTTATTACTAAATGCCCCATACACAAAATATTGTGAAAATATTGAATGCATTTGCAAGGGACGTTTAACGGTAGAGCACGTTTTAACTCGCTGTTTAGAAATGAAACCCTTTTTTGCCTCCAGAAATTACTGAACACGTGTTACAAGTTTCAAATGTTAATATCTTTCTGAAAAAGTTATATATTTCAAAATGTTCTTGATTAAAGTTAGCTAGTTATGTGTTAAATAGTCCAGTTGGTCTTTTACTATAAGTCCCCACATCAACCTCTTTTCAAATAATAATCTACAGAAGTTGTGCATACAATATTTGATTATTGATTAATTTTTGTCCTAATCCCGCTTCCCCTGTCCCCCTTCTCACACACACCCTTCCAATATCATGTTTTTTCTTTCTCCAATCACTGACACTTACCCACTCCATTTTACATTTTGTACTCTCTTTTCCATATTCTGTTCTCTCAGTCTCTCTCTCTCTCTCTCTCTCTCTCTCTCTCTCTCCTCTCTCTCTTCTTTTCCTTTCTTAGCCCCCCACGCCCCCTGCCCCTCCCCTCCACCTCAACTGCCCCCCCCCCCCTTTTTATTCAAATATACAGAAATGTTGATTTCCAATTAATAATAACAATCATCATCATGATGATAGAAATGATAACAATCCAAAGAATAATATTAATAATAATAATAATAACAATAATAATAAATTATTTTCAGTCTAATATCATCATCTTAGATGAAGAGACTATAAATAAATAAACGAACGAACGAAATGCACGTTGATTGGTGTTACTGTACTGGGAGCAGGTATCATTAATTTCATTATTCCTTTTGACTTTGAAAGACAGCCTTATTTACAAGGATGAAACGTACCTTGATTGATGTTGTATTTCTATTTTACACATGACCTTTTGTAGTTAATTAATCTTGCACGCTTGTATACGGACCTTTGTATCAAAATAAAATCAATTCATCTTTTCTTCATCAGATTGTTGTGTATTGTTTGCCCTCTGTGTGTGTGTGTGTGTGTGTGTGTGTGTGTGTGTGTGTGTGTGTGTGTGTGTGTGTGTGTGTGTGTGTGCTCGCGTGCACACGTTAATACATGTGTGTGTGTGTGTTTGTGTACGCATGCACGCCCGTGTACGTACCAGTGTGTGTGTGTGTGTGTGTGTGTGTGTGTGTGTGTGTGTGTGTGTGTGTGTGTGTGTGTGTGTGTGTGTGTGTGTGCGTGTGTGTGTGTGTGTGTGTGTGTGTGTGTGTGTGTGTGTGTGTGTGTGTGTGCTCGCGTGCACACGTTAATGCGTGTGTGTGTGTGTGTGTGTGTGTCTGTGTGTGTGGCTGTGCTGATATCAATATTGTTTTATTTGCTGGCGACCACTGCACCCTTTGAGTGCCATCACTGCCACGCGGCTCACTCTGAGTCCTCCATACACAGCCACTCCTGGGCTCTTCTGACCTCGTTCCTCTCAGCATCGGCAATCCACAGCCATTTTGCCCGTCAGTGTCAAGGGTGTGGGCTGGGGGTCGGGGAGTGGGGAACAGGGAGGACAGGGACACTTATGTGGTTCGTCCGTCGGGATCAGACGGGCGCAATAGCCGAGTGGTTAAAGCGTTGGACTGTCAATCTGAGGGTCCCGGGTTCGAATCACGGTGACGGCGCCTGGTGGGTAAAGGGTGGAGATTTTTACGATCTCCCAGGTCAACATATGTGCAGACCTGCTAGTGCCTGAACCCCCTTCGTGTGTATATACAAGC
>NC_134896.1:7345941-7360941 GCF_041734735.1 Babylonia areolata | reverse complement strand
TGTGTGTGTGTAGATAGATAGATAGATAGATGCACATATGTGTGTGTGAGTGTGTGTGTGTGTGTGTGTGTGTGTGTGTGTGTGGATAGATAGATAGATAGATAGATGTACATGTGTGTGTGTGTGTGTGTGTGTGTGTGTGTGTGTGTGTGTGTGTGTATTCTTTCTTTCCATTTTTTCTCTTTATGGAAGGTATACGAGTCATTTGGCTCTGTCGCCATTCAAAGAATGTTTTTCATTTTGGCTTTAAAACTTAGTTCTTTGCATTAAAAAAAAATCCATCTTCATAAATTTTCTAGATAATACGTCTTAAACAAAGACCAGAAGAATATTTCAATGGGGCTTCGAAAAACAGATTACGTTTTCCTATGGTCAGTTTGAGATCAATGTTTAGAAAAGAGACTTCCTTTGGATCGGAAAATGAATGTTAACGGATAGCCTTTCAGACTGATACTGCTTCGCATGTTGTTGTTTCTCCATCGCAGGCAAAAGATGACCATGAGATCACACTGGGTGGTTCCGTAAATTGCGATTTAGTCCAGTCCAGGCTTTGAAGTAAGTGTCTGTGGCATTGCGGACAGTGGTGTGGTTGGTGCTGTCCATGTGTATGGGAGTTCAATGCCTTCTTCTTGCAATGCTGGCGTTTCAGAATGGCGTTGCCGGTCCTCCGCTCTTCACAGGCAGCGACACCATAACGGACCCGGCTGTGCCATGTTGAGAGATTGGAGGCTAGAGCTTCCTGCGTGTCTGGGTCAATACCACAGCGCCTGAGGAAGGTCTTTAACTCTCTCCATACGAACGACGAAAGAGACGACGTTGACAGCGTTTCACGCAAATTATCATCATCAAAATATTGCAAGCGGAAGGCTCCTATACTGAAGACGTGAATGTTGAAAAAGAATACCACAATTCTGACGACGGAAGCTAAAGGTTGGGTCATTCAGACACCCACTGGACATCTGAAGGGTCTGTGAAGAGGAGAAGAGAGGGCTAGCCGTACTGAGTGAGTTAATCAGGAAGTCTTTGTAGCCCTTCTTCTGGCCCCCGTGGGGAGCGCTTTCCTGCACATGGCTTTCCGTGGAACAGCCTCTTTGAGGAGGAGCTCGTCGATCATGTGGACATGCCCGGTCCACCGGAGTGATGGCCTGGAGGTAACGCGTCCGCCTAGGAAGCGAGAGAATCTGAGTGCGCTGGTTCGAATCACGGCTCGGCCGCCGATATTTTCTCCCCCTCCACTAGACCTTGAGTGGTGGTCTGGACGCTAGTCATTCGGATGAGACGATAAACCGAGGTCCCGTGTGCAGCATGCACTTAGCGCACGTAAAAGAACCCACGGCAACAAAAGGGTTGTTCCTGGCAAAATTCTGTAGAAAAATCCAATTGGATAGGAAAAACAAATCAAACTGCACGCAGGAAAAAATACAAAAAAATGGGTGGCGCTGTAGTGTAGCGACGCGCTCTCCCTGGGGAGAACAGGTATGCGTGTGTGCATCATGGGTGTGTGTGTATGTGCGTGTATGTAGGTATGCGTGTGTGCATCATGGGTGTGTGTGTATGTGCGTGTATGTAGGTATGCGTGTGTGCATCATGGGTGTGTGTGTATGTGCGTGTATGTAGGTATGCGTGTGTGCATCATGGGTGGGTGTTTATGTGCGTGTAAGTAGGAATGAGTGTGTGCGCGTGATTGTGTGTATCTAAAGATTTGTTCCAATCAATGAAAATGTCGATGGTCTATGCAATCATCAGTGGAGATGACGCGTGCTGTAGATTCTTCAGTCGAACCAATTCTCTCTCCATCCGATTCAACGTCCGCCGCCATCAGAGAGGAGCGCTGGAAAGGTTGGTGAAGAGAGTGAGAGAGAGATAGAGAGAGAGAGAGAGAGAGAGAGAGAGAGAGAGAGAGAGAGGGGAGGGGGCAAGGGGGGAGGGGGAGAGAGAGAGAGGGAGGAGCAGAGACATAGAAACAGAGACGAAGACATATACATACACAGACAGACTGGCAAAGAGAGTCAGAGTCAGCCTCAGAAAGAGAGAGACAGACAGACAGACAGTTGACACAGGCAGACAGACAGACAGACAGACAAACAGAGAGAGAGAGAGAGAGGTCTAAAGTACACAATGTGGTGATCACGCAGCGACAACAAAATGTAAAATACAAACGAACTCAAACCTGTAGAACAAAAGTGCTTCTTGTGCATAATAAATTAATTCTAACTTTCATCATTGTTGTCACAGAATTCCTGTCGTATCTTCAGGGCATTAAATATATATAAACGCAGAGTTTACGAATACTGTAAAATGGAAAAACAATTTGGGAAGAGAATGCTGCCTACAAAGTCACAACCTCCAGCCTAACGATGGAAGTTGAAGCTGCGACACATGCCCTCCAGTGGCTATCGTCCATCCATACGCCCGGAAACCAACATGCCATGATTCTAACCGACTCAATGAACCTCATACAGAAAATTGAAAACGGAATGGGAAGCCCAGAGTGGCATAAGGCAATGCGCAACTTTCAGATTAAAAAACTCACATGGTCATACTGCCCGGGACATGCAGGTGTTAAGGGAAATGAGCGAGCTGACAGACTTGCTGGTAACGCAACACCAACGAGCGGCCTACATCTAGGAAAATCGGAAATTCTCAGAAAAGTCAAAGAATACCAAAAAGAACAGGTACAAGGCCATCACACCATCGATCGCCTCAAAGAAATAAAAGCAGAGAGAGGGAGCGGCCGAAAGTCTAACATGAAAGGTAGAGCACGATGCTTTGCAAATCAAACAAATATCGGCATCATTTCCAAACCAACATTGCGCAAATTTCTTCAAAACGGAACAGAGTCTCTGTGGGCCTTTCCAAATACAATAGACTGAGCAACACACTAGACGCCACGTTCTTGGCATCAGAGATCTTTTCCCATCCCTCTTGGCAGCCTCTGTGCGTGTGCGTGTGTGGATGTGTGTGTTTGTGTGGATGTGTGGGTCTGTGTTTTTGAGTGCGTTTGTGAATGCGCGAGAGTGTAAGTGTACACAAGTGTCAGGAGAGATCTGTGTACGGATGTGTGTGTGTGTGTATATATATATATATATATATATATATATATATATCTTTGTATATATGTGTGGGGGTTGGGGGTGGGAGATATGGGCGTATATGTGTGTGCTTGTACAAGTAAGTGTTCATCTCTGTGAGTGTGTGTTTGCGTGCGTGTGTGTGTGTGTGTGTGTGTGTGCCGTGGAAGCTGCGATACGTAGGCTAGAAATGAGTGTGTGGAGGAGGGGGTTGGAGGAGGTGCAAGGTAATGTGTGTGTGTGTGTGTGTGTGTGTGTTGGAGCTCATGTACGTTTATATGTATTTGACTGTACTTTCATATCTGTGAAACTGCATGTTTGGTGCATTTCTGTTATGCATGTGTGGGTGTATGTGTGAATGTGTGTCGTCATATTTTACATTCATTCGCTTAATTATCACCATTGTTGTCTTATTTATTTATTTATTTATTTTTTATTATTATCATTTTATTAGTATTACTATTATTATTACTACTACCTTTTTCTATATTATAATTATTATTTATTTATTTATTTATTTATTTATGTAAGCTTATCTATTATTTATTCCCCCCCCCCCTTTTTTTTTTTTTTTTTTTTTCTCAAGGCCTGACTAAGCGCGTTGGGTTACGCTGCTGGTCAGGCATCTGCTTGGCAGATGTGGTGTAGCGTATATGGTTTGTCCGAGCGCAGTGACGCCTCCTTCAGCAACTGAAACTGAAACTGAAACTGTAAACAGAACCGGCTCCGCAACTGAGCCACTATTGTCGTGAGTAGAAGGCTTAGTAGGTGGTGTCCAAAGTACATTTAATCCAAACAGGCACTACTGAACACCACCGAAGTGACTCAGCAGCAGTGCAGGGCCTCCTCCGGTGTGTGGCCTCCTGGCGACCTAACATCGATGGTTCCCCGTGGATTGCCGGCACTGGGACTGTGACAGACGAACCCGGGTGTGGCTGTGTATGGGGTACTCGGAATGAGCGGCGTGTAATGCCAGTAGTAGTTGTGCAGATGATGGGGCAGAAAAAAAAAAAAAAAGAAAAAAAATCTACGGCAGGCCTGGAAAAAAAGACAAAGAAAAGACAGTGTCGACGCGGTCTCCCAAGGGAGAGCAGCCCTAATTTCACTTGAGCAATGCGGTCAAATAGAAAACATCAGCACATACAAAAAAATGATGATGGCGATCTCCTCTGTTGTGAGGACGCTCACTCAGTCTGGCTCCAGGACTGATACATCGTCACAGGGGGGCTTGGCAGGTGATGTTCTGCGACTCAGAGTGAGCCGCGTGGCAGTGATGGCACTCAAAGGGGGCAGTGTATATATTGTATATATATATGTGTGTATATATATACAAACATACATAATATATACAAACATACATACATACATACATACACACATAAATTGATAGATCTACACTTACAGATACACAGAGACACAGACACAGAGACACAGACACAGACACACACACACACACACACACACACACACACACACACACACACACACACACACACACTTAGAGTAAACAATGAACAACTATCTTATGAAGAAAAGAAGAAGTAAATTTATTTTGATACAAAGGTCCGTTCACAAGTGTGCAAGATTAATAACAAACAGCCATGTGTAAAACAGAAATACAACACCAATCAGTGCATGTTTTATCCTTGTAAAACACGTTGTCTTTCAAAGTTAAAAGGAATAATGGAACTCAATGAAACCTGCTCCAGATACAATGACACCAATCAATGTGCGTTCCATCCTTGAAAAACATGTCTTTCAGAGTTAAAGTAGTAGGTATAATGGAAATGAAATCTGCGCAGGACTTTTTTTCACCACAGAACCACGGGACACTTTCTTCAGTAATAGATATGAAGGAAATGACTGTCACAGTCCTCGACTGATGACACAGGAAAACGACACGTCATTGTATTGCACAGGGACAAGCTGTGTGAGGTGGTGAACTGCAGGGTGTGAAGGGACAACATCAGGGCCATCTACGTCAACAGCACACTGTGGTACGGACCACAAGCGGAACTTCCAACTGGTTCATCGAATGCATGGACAAAATCACCAAAGACACCAACGTCAGACCCAGAGGACCTAAGGAAACTGCTGTTTGCTGACGACCACAGCATCCTGACTGAAAGCCAAGAACGGCTGTTTATACATGTGGACAGCCTGGACAGCAGCGGTGAACACTATGAAGTGAACATTAGCATTGGAAAGACAAAAGTCATATCAGCAGTGCAGACTCTGATAAATAATTTTATTTAATATCACAATCAGTGGCGCGGCTACGGCTGCTCAAACAAACCAAAACGTTCAGGTACCTAGGGAGCATCTTTGCTAGACTAGAGACTAGAGTCCAGAAGGAAAGCTATCAGTACCCTCTGAAGCACCCAACCATACCTGTGAAAATCAGAGCCAAACTGATCAACACAGTCTACATCGCGCCTTGACCTTCAGTGTCAGACCTGGACCTGGACTCCGAACAAAGCCCTGGAGTGGAAGCTCCCAGCGAATGAAATGAGATGTCTCCGTCCAGTGGCTGGCAAAACCGGAAGAGCCCAGGTCAGGAGCGACGACATCAGAAAGATGGTTGGTGCTACACCTATCGGCCAGTGCACAGCGCACCAAGACATGGAGTGATTCGGTAATTTCCCTTTCTGGTTCACGATCGCCTGACAGGTTTGAAGTTACCGCTCCGTGCCTGTCAGTGCACACTCATCCAATATATCGGCCTCTCGCTTCGGCAGTGACAGTGACTGTGTATCAGTGTCTTGCCTTTGTACCCCAAAGTGCTGTGTACAACAGGGAAGAACTTCTGCGTTTGGAAACTCGGGAATTCTTTTCTCTGGGTGTGTACAGTGGACTGCATCAGCTATCAATTCACTGCCGATATGGTCTGTCGTGTGTGCACACGCCCAGGAAGAAACGTCCCAATAGTGCCAGTACAAGAAATCAAGGAATGAAAATAACTGATGTCTTGTCGAGTTCCCGTGTGCACGATGTGAAATCCGGTCAAACTGGTGCCAACCTTGACAATCTGACACGTATTCCTCCCTCACAAGCAGGTCAAGACAGCGATCGTGACTCAAACAGTCTGTGTGCAGCACTGCTCAATGCTCAGTCCGTGTGTTCCACACAAGAAAAAGGAACTGAAAAAGCAAATTTTATCATTGGTTTTTCCGTTAATATGTTATTCCTTTCGGAGACGTGGTTGAACCAGACAGGTGATGAAGCCAAGTGCGCTGTAATGTCACACCCTGGGTACGGTTTCCTATCGTTTTCACGCACCAGCCAGGTTGGAGGACTGGCCATGGTTTTCAGACAGTCTCTCCCGTTACGTGTCGTGGACGACCCCTTTCAGTTTCATCCACACAACATTCCAACTGCTTCATGCTACACTTGCTCTGCCACAGAAAACGAACCTTGCACCACGTGTCTGCACCGCCTCCTCCAAACCACAGGAACAAGCTTTCAGACAGTTTCTTCTTGCATCAATTCCCTGACTTGTTGGGTATTGCAGCACCCTTCTCTGGCTAGTCTTTGATATTCAGGGACTTTAATGTGCATTGTGATAGTCCTGATGATCTGACCATTGTCATTGACATGTTCGACATGCAGCAGTCTGTGTGCTCTCTCACTCATGTTCATGGCCATAGACAGGATTGACGTGTATACACCCAGTGAGAATGTACTTAAGTCTGTATTAGTGTATCAGGCCATTGTGTACGATAGTCTCTGTGTTTTGGCACAGTTCGATTCTTATCTTTCCCCTGCCCCTCAGAGAAACGAAAGGTGAAGGGTATAGGCTTTCAGAGAGGAGCTTCGTGATGCCCTGGCTCGAGCACCAGAGCCTTCCTCTGGAGATCGTGACAGTATCCTCCAGCCTGTGGTAGACAAATATACACCTTCAACAGCGCGGATAGTGTCTTCCCGCCATACATCCTCCTGGTTTGACTCTGTCGATGAGAAGGCGAGAGAAGCAAAACGTGCTTGGCGTCAGGCTGAAAGACGCTGGCATTCCACTGCTATGTACATCCACAAGCAGCTGTATAATGCAGCAAAAATAATTGTGACGAACATTGTACTGTCCGCCAAGACTGACTATCACAGTTGTCAAACTGAACAAAGTGAGTCATGTAAACAGTTGTTTTTCATAACCAACCAACTGCTTGAAACAAAGAGTCTGTCATGCCCACTACTGTGCCACCTTCACTGCTTCTTCCTCAAATTTTTGCTGACTATTTCAATAACAGAATGCAGAAACTCTGTGATAGCATAGACTATCAATCCCAGAAAATTAGCGACATTTATAAGGCTGGAGAGGCCTCTGGTCATTCCTTCAGTTGTTTTGAACCTGTGAGTAATAAATGCATGAGGAAGGTGATTTTGAGCTGTACACCAACCCCCACTCCCCCCCCCCCCCCACCCCCCAAAAAAGAAAACAGTGATCTCGATGCTCTTCATACCACCCTTCTGTTCCAATGCCTTCGAAATCCTACCTGCTTTGACTCATGCAATCAATAACTCCTTATCATCTGGAAATTTTATTTCATCATGTAAACTACCATTAGCCTGCTAAAGAAACCTTCCCTTGACGTCAATGACCTGAAACCTATCATCCAGTGTCTAACCTATCCCTAATTTGAACACAATTTAAAAGATAGTACTTCACCAGCTGTCCCTCTATCTGAACTTCCATCTCTTCAGTTCTTGTGTTCAAACTACGTACCACCCGTTTCACAGTTTTCTTTTGAAAATTACAAACAATCTTTTCCTTGCACGGGATTTACGTTGTTTGATTTTTTAAGCCCCATTTGACACGATCGTCCATGACATCCTGCTTCATAGGCTCAAGCATGTCCTGGGCATTCAAATCATGGCTCTGTCTTGGTTCAGAGCATATCTGTCTGACAGGACTCAAACAGTTGTGGAATGCTCGAGTTCAGCGCCATCATGTCATGGCATTCCACATGGTTCAGTGCTGAGGCCTGCTTTGTTTGTTCTCTAGTCACGGTCACTTGGCCACATTTCATTTCTAAATCAGATGACTGAGCGCCAACAGTCACTTGTAATAAATTTGAAAAATAAGAAAAAATCACTGTTGAACGAAATTTTTACCATGCATTTTTGAAAAACTAAAAGACAAAATCTGATTGCAAGTTGTCACGTGACACCAAACACTCATTTCTGAATCCAATGACTCAACGCCAAGGGTAACTCGTTATAAAAAAGAAATCCACAATTCAACAAAAATTACAAAGCATTTATATATCACAGACAAACTCTGAATTCAACAAGTCTTGGAGAAAAACGGATTGTACCAAAGTGACGTAAAAATGAGAAAAATTCAGCACATTATTAATAATGGTATTATAAATTTTCATAATTGGTATTTAGGGAAATTGCGGACATTGCTCAAGGGTACTGCTGTTTCAAAACTGATACTTAACTACATAATATATTCATACTGATTCTTAACTACATATATTCATACTGATATTCAGTACATTTATCTCATGCTGATATGTAGATACATATATTTCATGCTGATACTCAGCTTCGTATAATCATACTGATGCTTAGCTACATATATTTCATGCTTATACTTAGCTAGATGTATTCATACTGACAGTTAGCTACATATATATTCATGCCTTAAAAGTCTCAATCAGGCTGGGGAAAATATAGGTAGGAAAAACAACAATAATTATGCTGATATATTTCACTCCTGTAAGTAGTGGGAGGGTGTGGTTTCACCATCAGATGACTAATATTTTACATATCTGCCCTTAAAAAGTCCTGTTAAGAGTCTTACCATCAGCAGACATTCACATGTCTTTCAAACTGTAAAAGACCCAGTCAGGACAGAAACGATACGATCAGACGATAGATGTCTGCACGTCCCCGACGCCATGAAAATCCCAGTCCGGGTCGGGGACGGTGGTGTCGGGCTGACCAACGCCGCCAAAGGCCAGAAGCTGACACACGTGGCTCCAGCCCTTGGCGGTCCACGTCGGGACTCTGATGTTGACGGCGCTGCAAGTTGGATCAGCGTTGCACCAACCCAGGCATTCCACGACGTTGCGTGACGTCATTTCCTGCAGCATGACACCTTCCGCTTTGCGGCCTTTGGTGCGCACGTACAGTCTGCTGGCAAAGGCTGTGGACAGGACAGTGGGTTCAAATTAATGCAACATACTGTTCGAAGAATGCGCGTGCACGAAAGTGTACACACACACACACACACACACACACACACACACACACACACACACACACACACACACACACACACACACACACACACACACACACACACACAATGTACACCCACCCCCAAACACACACACATAATGTACATCATCATCATCATTAGTACCAGAAGCAGTAACAGTAGCAGTAGGATTGTTGTTGTTGTTATCATTATTACTGTTGATATATCAAACATTGTCATCATTAACATCAACAACAAGCAACATTATTTAATCATTGTGTTCGTTACACTGCACTGAGATCATCTGACCAACGTTAAATGCACCACGTGACGTTGAACTGAGCAACAGTCTGCACTGACTTGATATAAACTGAACTGAAATAAATGAGCAGATGTAAACTGAACCGAGTTAACTTCCAGAAGTATCCATGGAGGGCAGTGGGATGCACACAGCACGGAAAGCTCTGTGACAGTCAGTGGTGTCGGACTATGACCACCAGAACAGCAGTTGAGGCAGCTGATGACACAACGATCTGGGCCAGAATTTGATTTTCGTGGAGAGTGTTCTGCCTAAGTTGCATCCCCACTCTCTCAGCCAAGAGGGTTTAGGACAGTCGTCTATTGGATGATCACCATAGGCCAGCCAGACCCCAAGAGCCGGGGGAACCTTGCATCCTAGTTTGAGAATCACTTCTTCTTCTTCACAAAACACTGAGCCGTAAATCAATTCTCTTTGCAGTAGAGATAACATTTACCACACAGTTCTCACTTAGGAAAGTCAGGCATCGCTGACTTGTTGTTACACAGTGGATGTGGTGAAGCCTATATGGATTTATTTTAGTCGCATGGTTCATAGTTGAGGGGAAAAGCGGCGGCTTATTGTCCAGATCTTATGGAACTTGATTACCAAAAGACATGAGGAGACTCTTTACTGCTATCAGAGCACTTCAGTGGAGCATGTTTTGATTGAGTGTGCACAGGATCATGATGTTTGTAGTGACAACAGTGCAAACCGAAGATGATTTTAGGTTGAAAAAGCAGAGAAGAATTTGTGCTAAAGCAGGTGACAGTCAGTCGTAGGTGACTGTTGTGTCCACCTGAAGTGGGTAAAGGAGCTGACAGGTAGACATATTATGTTGCTCTAGGAGATAGGACAAATCCCCACCCTTTATCAGCCAGGCACCAGTCCTGGGATGGAACCCTGGACCCTCAGATTGAAAGTCCAAAGCTGTAATAAGTTGGCTGTTGTGCTAGCAGAAGATTGGTGTATTTCATTTTTTTGCATTTATGAAAAAGAAAAAAATACGTATTTATATAAAAAAACAAAAATGTCTGTAAACATTCCCTTTTTTTGTGATCAGATGACATGATGTCCTAAGAGAAGAAACAAAACAAATTTCTTTTAGTATGTGCGAGTGTGTGGGGGTGGTGGAGGGGAGTGTTGATGGGGAGGCAGGGTGGGGAATGCAATGTAAAGCGCTTTGAGCAGTGTTTCTGGAGAAATGCGCTATATAAATGTCCATTATTGTTATTATTATTGATCGGTCCGCACGTTCTGACACTTCCAGGAAACTGAAAGTGAAGCTGCCAACACTGCAGAGTCAAAATCAGCTGACAGCACTGATGAGTGAGTGTTCAACTCAACCACGTTTACCTCACCTGGGACCCTGGCGAAGACTTTTGCGTCGCAAAAATTCAGGAAGCTCCCCGACTTGTACATGCTCACTCTGACATAGCGCCCTACGATTGGCTGGTAGCACTGCAGATGCTTCGTTTCGTTGACTTTTATTGGTCCAACGGGCCAGCGACAGTTGTATACTTTTTCAGGATAGCATGTCTTCGGTCTCAGCAAAAACACTTCGATGTGGGCATCTGCCAGAGTGTTTACTGTAACAATAAAAACAAACCAACAAACGTGTGTGTGTGTGTGTGTGTGTGTGTGTGTGTGTGTGTGTGTGTGCGCGCGCGCACGCACGCACGCGTGTATGTGTTGTAATGCATAGAAGTTGAACATTGTTACACACCTTGTCACATTGGAAGCAAGTGTGGTAAAGTGGGAATCTTTAAACTGTGCATATGTTTGGACCTGTATTTCTTTCTCAAAACATCGTATTGTGGACAGATTGCCAAAATATGAAACTTGTCTTCATTCTATCCACAAAATATACAGGTTTTTCAAAATATTATTTATAACGCGGATTAGCTTTAAGTACGTATACTCCAAATTTGAACTTGATGAAAGATGACCTGAGTTTAGCAATGACTAGAGCAGGTAAATATATTTTTTTCTGGACACAACAATGATTCAAAGGAACGGTATAATTCATAACCATTACTAATATGTAGTTTACTTGACCAGTCTTGTTCATAGTAGTCCACCAATCGTTGTTTCAATGCTTTCATCAGGAAACCTTTCTCATCTCCTATGCCACCATTATACCAAACTTCAGAAAATCCCAAAGTATCTAAACATCGTTCAACTGCAGAAACCGATTTTATAGAACAGATTTCGGCAGTTGATCATAGTTTAAACTTGTTTTGAAACTATGGGCATCTATTGTGGTCTGGACCAGTATCGCAGTGCACTAATGCAGCTGTCAATGTTTAGAGGATACATACCTTTTTCACCGTATATCATTGAGTTCGGAGTTTAGGGGCTTAATTCATAAACGGTGACATATAAATAAGTTAACTGATTTCAGTGTTTGGAAACGCATAGTTCCTCATAATTCTGATGCATACAGCAACATGTGCTTTATCTGTGCATGAAACAGTTTAAAGAACACAATTCTGTCTCTGCTAATAAGTTTAAACATTGATCTCATGATTTCGATCACCCTTCCTTTTGCTTTGCCCACATAATTAAAAAAAAAAGAAGAAAATTCTGGCTGGTCATTTTTATTTAGTTATATCATCAGTATGTCCTTACTAATTATTCTTGTTCATCCTGCACAAGGTTTGGCTTATAAATGTATGTACAACACGTGTAACAATAGAAATACAGGTGAGTGACCTTTCACTAAAAAACAGGATTTGTCCAGGTGTTGCCAAAGGTACTTTTACATGCGCTTAGTGCATGCTGCACACAGGACCTCAGTTCATCATCTTAGCCGAGTGACAAGTGTCCCAACCAACACTTGTCTAGTGAAGGAGGAGAAAATACTGGCGATTGTGGGATTCGAACCATTGTGCTTTGATTCTCTCACTTCCTAGGTGGACGCGTTACCACTAGGTGAACACTCCTCTCCACCAGTAATGGCAGTAGTAGGTGTTGTTGCATGCAGTACAGCACAATAATATATGTGCCCTCTTTACAAAAGCACACGCCCCTGATCCCTACAAAACAGGTAAATATGATTGAAAAAAACAAAACAAACAAACTTACGACAGCAGGCGACACGATTAGTGATCTCCACAGATGAAATTTCATAGTAACCCTGTCGAACAAATGACGGAACAAAGCATTAACTAACAAGTAAAAAAAAAAAAAAAAACACTATATAACTAACCGACTGACTGACTGACTGAATAAATAAATAAATGAGTAAGTTCGCTGATGATGTATGTGTGCAGAAGATCATTTGTTTTATGTTTTCCCAATCAAAAATTTGTGACAATGAGACTGCAATTTGTGCTTTATGAAAAAATGAAAAATTGTGACATGGGTGGGGAGAAGAAACAACAACTATAGTTTGAGTTTAAGATTCGAGGTATCAGAGTGTGTGGACAGATCCATATACGCTACACATCTGCGGCTGATGCCTGCCATTCGCCAACGTGCTGATCAAGCCATGAACATCGACAACCGTAGATTCAAACACATACATTATTTTGAGATTGTATTCATTCAGGAGTTGGTAACTTTCAGAATAATACAATTTTCTAATGTTCTATGAACAACTGTGCTTAATAAATGCTTTTATGAAATTGCAGCTAAGTACACTTTAAAAACTGTGTAGTTTAAGTATCAGTATCATTTTCGAGGTGTCAGAGAATTCTCACTTTACCATGTTCACTCCATCACATGTATAGATGAACTTTTGAACTTTATTTTTTCAAAGGTAGAAAAAAAAGCAGATGCCTTAACTTGGACAGCACGCTGTCAGGCCTTAGGAACCTGACCTTGCTTCGTTTTAAACACTAACATCAAATAGAACACAGATATAAAATAACTGGACATCAGAAAATAAAAAAAAGAATGCACACACACACACACACACACACACACACACACACACACACACACACACACACACACACACACTCACCTGCAGATCGACGTACCACCATTGACATCCGGCTAGATTCGACTTGAGAGTGTGCTGACAAGTTCCCCTGTTTCCATCCACAACTTTTTCTGCTGTTGGAATTGTATTGTAAGTGGAGGACTGCACTGCTGGCTTCTTCAGGGCCACGTCCGTCAGTGAGGAAGAGCTGACCAGTACTGCACACATCCGTCTTCTTTACACCATGTCTCACTGTCAGTCGTGTCCGACTATGACCATCAGAACAGCAGAGGAGGTAATTGCTGCACCAACTATCTGGGCTAAAATTTGATTATTGTGGTGTCTTGACCAAGAGGGCTTTTGGACAACTGGCGTTTGGGTGGTTCCCAAGGGCCAACTAGCCCCAAGGCTGCAGCACTTACAGCCAGTGTAATCTTCCCTACTAGATTGAGAGTCATAGTCCTTCACAAAATACTAAGCTGTACCTCGCTTGTAATATTACATTCACACATACACAAAATCGTTTTTTATGTGTAAAAGATAAGACATGGTTTCCATGTTAAAAAAGACAAAAACAAAAAATAACCCCCCCAGGAACTTTGCTACAGGGGTTCTTTTGCTTTGTTTTGTTTTTTAGTTTGCTACAACATTTTCCCCCCTTGCATATACGGATATATTTTCTTTTCGGCATCGTCTCCATTACAAGTTCACATGAAATTCAACACCAATAAAGCAGAATTGCAACCCACACCACCTTTAGCGATAGAGGTCACACACACACACACACACACACACACACACACACACACACACACACACACACACACATGTATAATATGATAATATGGTGACACTTTGCAAGGGTGTTTTTCATTTAACAAATAACTGAGGAACAAGCAGGAAAGAATGTATGAAGAAGACAGAAAACAAACAAACAACAAACACACAAACAACAACAACAACAACAAAAGGAATAACAGACATAGATCCCAGAACATGACATTTCCAATCTCAGCTCACAGCACACATTAACAGTCTCATGGATCACAGGGAACATACGAGTCACAACGAACCAATCAATACAAGATTTGTCAATACAATGTTTCCACACCTGTGGAAATACCTCTGACCCTATATAAAAGATTAAAATTCATGTTCCATCACTAAATCTAAATAAGATAGACATTTAATAAATCCTGATAATTCCTTTCCATTGGGTGCATTTGTTTTGTTCTGTTGAGTACTTGCGTTTGAGTTCAGCAACGAATGCGTGTAAACCAGGTTTAACCTTATCAATTCTGCACTTATATATAAAGAACTTTGCCCATAAAACTATCAAATCAAAAACATCATCTGTTTTAGTTTTTTCGTCAGTGTCAAACAAAACAAGTTCAAAGTGAGGGACACAGTTTTCACATTTTATTTTAACTTTATTTTCAAACTGAAGCCAAAAAGTTTGTATAACTGAGCAAAACCACAAATAATGCTGTATTTAATC
>NC_134896.1:7328441-7340941 GCF_041734735.1 Babylonia areolata | reverse complement strand
TGAGGTTGTGAGTGAGTTTCAGTACTTGAGACTGAAACTTAATTACAGTAATAGAATGCATGTTGCCCAGAAATACCTGTACGACCGTGCCTCGAGAGCAGCGTTTGCACTTATGAGGAAGACTAATCAATTAAAATTCCCTGTTGATCTAATTATCGACTAATTTGATAAAACAGTTCTTCCTGTACTCACATATGGTTGTGGAATTTGTTTGGGGTTTTGATTTTTCTGGTATTGTGGAAAAACTTAAACTTTATTTAAATTTAAATTTAATCTAAAATTTAAAATTCTACAAATTAGTTCTGAAACTTAGCCAGTCCACCCCATTTTATATGGTATTTGGTGAAACTGGTAAGCCCCCTGTGTTTGTATCTGTAAAAAAACAGAATGCTTTCATTTTGGTTTAAGTTTGTTACTAACCTAGGTAATTCAAAACTGTCTTCGATTGTTTACAGATGTCTCTTCAATTTATACATCACAAAGATACACCAGAGCCAGTATCTTAAATGTATTCACACTATCTTGAATGAAACTGGATTAAGTAGCTTATGGTTAAACCAGCACAATCTTGAAGTACATTCCACTTTGTTCAAAGAGAAGGTTGAATGTTGTTTAAAAGTTCAGTTTTTTGCAAGATTGGCACAGGCATATAAATAATGATACTGTGTGTATTAATTATAGGATGTCTAAGCCGAAATTGGGTCAGGACGTTTACTTTACTGTGTTACCAAACATCTCCAATAATGCTTTGCCTGTTAATAGTCAGCGCTTCAACAATTTATCAAGAAACGAAAGAATCTGTGATAAATGTTCCACAAACGACATTGCTGATGAGTTTCACTATTTGTTTGTATGTCCTTTCTTTGAAAGTGACAGACAAAAGTATCCATCTGGATATTACAGAAACCGCCCAAACTCCCTTAAATTCCACTGTTTTCCGAAAAACAATATTGTCAAAACTAAAAGCACTTGTTTCTTCTGTTTGTAGTTCCTTTCGGTAAAGTTACGTCTGTTGTTAATGGATGAGGATGAATTATTTATATGTGTATACTGTCTGTGCCTATTGGTCTTTTGTTTATTCTCTTTGTTCTTTTGACATTACTCTTATTGTCTGTATGGCATATCTAAGATATGTATGTATGTAACGTTTCGATGCTACCAGGGGGCACAAAAAATGACTTTTTTCTTTGCCTTGCCTTGCAGACTGACTTGCCAAACTCCCACAACTTCATTGCACAGAACCGCAATGTGAACATAATACACACAAAATGAGTGATGTAGAAAAAAAAGAAAAAAAAAAGAAGAAAGAAATAGGATCACTCATTCAATCACTCAATAAACCCACTAACAAGTTCAAAACCAAACAAAAAATGTTTCTATCAATAGACAAAAACATTAACGAAAAGAACCACATATACAAGAAACTTTGGAGAATCTTAGAGTTGATATCGATATTCCTTAATTTCGGTACAAAAAAAAAAAAAGAAAAAAAAGGGAATAGTGGACGGAAATTTCTTGACCATGTTGTCAACATTTTTTTGTTTGTTTGTTAAAAAAACAAAAACAAAACAATCAAACAAACAAAAAATATAAAAAAAAACAAACGAACACCCCCCCCCCCCACCCCCCCCCCCCCCCCCCCAAAAAAAAAAAAAAAAAAAAGAACAGGGGATAATATTCTGCCTTAAAGTGAAGCAGTAGATGTTGAACACTGACAAGATTTTCGAGACAGGGAACGGACGGACTGAGTTCCGTTGAGTAGGTGTTGAGTTGAAGTTGACTGTGCACAGAATGAGCATTGGATCAATACAATACAATGCAAAATATTGGCAGCTTAGCCCCGAGCGAACCAGTATTGATAATGTTGCACAATTATACTGACCTAAAGAGCACCATGTTGTTATTCACAACAGATTATAGCCGCAAGGAGATCCCATTATTGCCTCTGGTTTCGCAAAGGCTGAAATACCATTGAACAGATCGTTCCCCTGCCTACGCTTTGAGAACAAAATCCACTCCAACGTCTGAAAGAGCTATTCCGGTTCTTTGATGACTTCAATAAAGCGTTTGACAGACTCTAGCAGGAAGCGTTAGAGCCCACAACATCGGGTGAAATATATCCAATAATATCCAGCAACAATAGATAGACACAGACACAGACACAGATACACACACACACACACACACACACACACACACACACACACACACACACACACACAGATACAGACACACACACACACACACACGCACACACACACACACACACACACACACACTATATATATATATATATAGTGTGTGTGTGTGTGTGTGTGTGTGTGTGTGTGTGTGTGTGTGTGTGTGTCTCTCTCTCTCTCTCTCTCTCTGTGTGTGTGTGTGTGTGTGTGTGTGTGTGTGTGTGTGTGTGTGTTGCTTTTTACACAAAGCATGGACGCACGCACATACACTCGGACGAGCGGAGACCACTATGAATTTAAAAGATGATTAAATTTTGATCGTGGTATAAAAGTCTTCTGGAATCTTGACTTGAATCTCTCTGTCCTGTAACGTCGGTTAGATGGAAGAAGTTCGTAACACTTTGCTTAAACGTGGCCGTTATCTTTTATCATTTGTCTGGCCTTTAGTACCACCCGTATCTCATAACACGTTTGCAAACTGACCTGCCTCACCCCCACAAAGTTATTGCACAGGACCGCAATGTCATTCAACATACACTCACATTGCATAGCTGATCTTCAAGTTCCATACCAGCACATGCAACAAAATGTGAGCACCGACTCAGTGCAGCAAATGATAACTTTGGTGAGTCTTGTTGTTAATGCCATTATTTCTTAATTTCTGTAAAAAAAAGAAAACAATGAAAAAAAGGAATTACTTGTGAATATTGTCAACATTTTTGTAACAAAGTTGTTGTCTAAAACAGATTACTCACTCTTTCAACAGTTTCATCACATGTGACAATCTTTGGTACAGGCAGTGGATTTTTTGAGAAAATCTCGAAACATTTCTTGTAGCATGAATTGAACTTTCTTACTTCACTGAAATAGACAATGTCAGAGTAAGACACATCTTTTAAATATTCGAAATATTAAACACAGGGATCTCCTCTGTGCCTCTGTTGTCATTGCTGAACTTGGTAAAGCGAACATGGGATAATACTCTGCCTTGAAGTGAAGCAGTAGAGGTTGAACATTGTGAAGGGTTTACAGACTGGAGACTCTGTGGAGTAGTTGAGTAGGAAGTTGAGTGTGCACAGAATGAGCATTGGATCAACATCTCAGTTCAGCATGGTTCATGGCAAGGAGTTGAGATTGTACTGCACTGGAAGCGGGGAAAAAGTCAATGAAGAAAGAATACGAATAAAAGATCCCGTATTATTCATGTGAATAAAAGGGCTGTAGAGGAGAGCTCCCTCTGTCAACCGGTACGTTTCAAGAAGCTTTGGAACAAGGTGAAACTTTCGTCTGGCAAGTTGCTATGGACACGGACACACTGGAACCAGAACGACTCGTGCAGCGGACGCTTCGTGACCTGCCAGACTGTGAGGATGACAACCTGTTCTCCTGGAGAATAACAGAAAAGCACAAAGCACACATGAATAGTTTATGAAATTCATTTCCTCGTTTTCAGATTATCAGATTACAAGTGTTTCTTAGTGCACAAGCAGACACGCACGCGTGACCCCCACCCCCACCCCCAGCCCACTCCCTCACCCCTCCCTTTGACGCTTTGACACTTTAATGTCATTGGCCATGAGGTCCTTATAACATGGGTGAATGCATCAACATACTTCCAATGTATAACAAACAATTATGATAAACGAATCAAATTCCAGTCCAGACAGTCTGGATAGCAGTCGCCCCCCCCCCCCCCCACGCCCCCCCCCCCCCCCCACCCCAACTCCCCCCCCCCTCCTGTTCTGGTGGTCGTTGTCGAACACGAAAGACTATCACCCATTAGAATTGTATGGTACTGTTTTGTTTTATTTTGCATTGGTTCGTTTTTTACTGTACTGTAGTATACTATAGTGTACTGTAAAATATTGTTTTGTACTGTACTGTACTGTTCTATATTGTATCGTATCGTATCGTATCGTATTATCAAACAACAAAATAATTCGACCCAATCAGTCTCCTGTGGACGCAAGAGCGAGTGGGAGGCCAACCAACACCTGGCAGAACATCGAAGGACGACTCAAGACCCTGAAGCACATCAGGGGTCACTAATCAATGGCTGGCCCAAAACAGACAAGAGTGGCAGTTCTTCGTTGCTCCGATTCGCAGACCAATTCTGAGTTTAACTCCGAGAATATTATCAAATTCATTACGGACCAAGTATTGTTCTTATTTCAAGTGCATATGCTTTAGTAACTTGACAATTAAGCATATAATTTTTGACTGCAGCTTGATGAAGCCTTATGTACACCAGAGTGTGTCTTCACAAGTGACTGAGAACGTTGATGTTTTTGACTTTTTGTATTCACTATCAGTTGTTTCGCTTGTCAGTTTAACGATTTATCTTTTACGAAGTCCTTTAAGTAATTTCCTGTAATTGTATTTAGGTCTTTGTTTTCAGATTTCACCCTCAGTTCACCCTCATTTGCCCAGTTTCCCCCAACTATCATTCATTCAATATCTCCCACCCCTTAAAACCGATAATACTCAAATGTATTCATAGATACTTTAACTCTTTCCATACGAACGGCGAAAGAGACGACGTTAACAGCGTTTCACCCCAATTAGCATCATCAAAATATTGCAAGCTGAAGACGTGGATGTTGACAAAGAATACCATAATTCTGACCACAGAAGCTAAAGGTTGGGTCATTCAGATACCCACTGGACATCCGAGGGGTCTGTGTAGAGGAGAAGAGAGGATTGGCCGTACTGAGTGAGTTAACAAAATGTCTTCAATCATCGCTATGTGTGACGGGACATTAAACAAAATTCCTCCTCCTTGTTGTTGCCCTTGAGGTCAAAGGACATAATGTGATGTAAGTAGGTAAGTAAGCAAGTAAGTAGTCTCACAGAGAGACCACTACCTTGACATGACTGTGGAAACTGAAATCCTTTGAGACTATACTAACGGAGACATATCTCTGACGTCCGTGGGAAAGAACACGAAAGCAAATGAAAAATAAAATGTTTGGTTTAAGTTATTACCTGCAGGTGGGCACTCCATCTCCTGCTCACGTCAGTATTAGATGAACGATTTTGTAAACGTTGCTCACTTATAGGCTTACATCAGATACTGACTTAAGCTTACAGTTAGACCAAAACCAAAGTGAGAGCTTCTTCTTCTGCGTTCACTCGTATGCACACGAGTGGGCTTTTACGTGTATGACCGTTTTTACCCCGCCATGTAGGCAGCCATACTCCGTTTTCGGGGGTGTGCATGCTGGGTATGTTCTTGTTTCCATAACCCACCGAACGCTGACATGGATTACAGGATCTTTAACGTGCGTATTTGATCTTCTGCTTGCATATACACACGAAGGGGGTTCAGGCACTAGCAGGTCTGCACATATGTTGACCTGGGAGATCGTAAAAATCTCCACCCTTTACCCACAAGGCGCCGTCACCGTGATTCGAACCCGGGACCCTCAGATTGACAGTCCAACGCTTTAGCCACTCGGCTATTACGCCCGTCCAAAGTGAGAGCAATATGAACAATGGATTCTCCGTTGCAAGGGGAATTAGGTTACAGCTTAGTCTTTTGTGGACTACGACTATGAAACTGTGAGATAAGATAGCACCATCCAAACGCCTTCTTCGCTGACAGAGCGGGAATGTACCATTGGCAAATGCACTCTCCACAAAAATCAAATTCTAGCCTAGTCAGTCGGGACAACAGTTGCCTCCTCTGCTGTTCTGATGGTCATTGTTGGAACACATGACTGTCCCCTTGTCAACTATATTGTATGCACTGGCTACGAGTCCTCTTGCTCACTGTTCATGGATGGTTTCGCTCTCAGGGACAGCTGGGAATACATTAATTTTGTTCAGTGTCAGCTCAGTTTGTGTGTAGTAGAACGGTTTCAACATGTCCGTGACGAATCACAGGATTCTCTATAGACATCTGATTACATCCAGAGAATCGACTCTCTCTCTGTCTCTGTCTATCTCTGTCTGTCTCTGTATGTGTGTGTGTGTGTGTGTGTGTGTGTGTGTGCGTGCGTGTGTGTGTGTGTGTGTGTGTGTGTGTGTGTGTGTGTGTGTGTGTGTGTGTGTGTGTGTGCGCGCGCGCGCGCGCGCGCGTGTGTGTGTGTGTGTGTGTGTGTGTGTGTGTGTGTGTGTGTGTGTGTGTGTGTGTGTGTGTGTGTGTGTGCCTTTGAGTGTGTGAAAAAGAGACAGCTTGAGACCGGGCGTTGCACAGAAAGGCAGAGAGAGAGAGAGGAGGGAGCCAGAGACAGAGGCAGAGAGAAAGAGAGACAGAGACAGAAAGACAGATACAGAGACAAACAGAGAGACAGACTGAGACAGAGGCACAGTCTAAGATTGACGCTGAGGCAAAGACTAAGGCATGGAAACAAAAAGACAAAGCCAAAGAGAGGAGACATATGAACACAACGGATTCAATAATGCACACTAACTTCAATGTCGCAGAGATCAGAGAATGCTCACGAGTCTTTGAAAGGCGAGAAACAGTGAATGCACATGTCGACACATACACATAAATTATTTTTAAACCACTTTCTTCCGACAATAACAAACGGGTATTCAATAAAAGTCTCTCATTTACAGTTTACTTGTCTCTGTAGCCATCTGTCTGTCTGTCTATCTCTCTGTCTCTGTCTCTCTGTTTCTGTCTCTCATTGTTTCTCTCTCTCTCTCTCTCTTTATGCATACAATGTTATTTTGTGGAGAATTGTGTATTTTCTATACCATTTATTTGTTCTTGTTGTCGTTGCCATGCGATGTGTATGTATTTTTTCCCACTTTTTTCAGTCTTCTTGTATTTTCTAGATTAGTTCACACGTTTTCTTTACGAAGGTAGGATGAAAACAGGCCGATAAGTGTCTATTCCTTTTCCACCAATATACAAAAAGTTTCGATTTCGAAGTTTCGATTTCGTTTTCGTTTTCGATTTTGATTTCTCTCTCTCTCTCTCTCTCTCTCTCTCTCTCTCTCTCTCTCTCTCTGTGCATGAGCGTCAGTGTGTGTGAGTTTGCCAGTTCTGGCATGCAGCAGTTGTTTTGGCAGTGCTTTTTTCGTAAATAATCACATCTAACACATTTACCAAGGAGATTACGCAGATGATTTGGAGTATATGAGGGAATATTTGTGTATGTGAATGCGGTGGGCGTATGTGTTCGTGCCCAAGCGTAGGTGGTGTGTGTGTGTGTGTGTGTGTGTGTGTGTGTGTGTGTGTGTGTGTGTGTGTGTGTGTGTGTGTGTGTGTGTGTGTGTGTGTGTGTGTGTGTGTGACTTTGTCCCTTGCGTGTTTGTATGCGCGCGTAAGAATCAATAAGCACAGAGCTGGTGACAATGCCTCTGGTTTGACCTTACATTGCACGGCAGGGCTTTGTTAAACACATCCTGTCCTATCAGGCCGGAGAGAGAGAGAGAGAGAGACAGACAGACAGACAGACAGACAGAAACAGAGACAGAGAGACAGAGACAGAGACAGACAGACAGAGACAGACAGAGAGGGACAGAGACATAGAGACAGAGACAGACAGACATAGACAGAGAGAAAGAGAGACAGACAGAGACAGAGAAAGAGACAGAGAGACAGACAAGACAAGACAAGACAAGACAAATTCTTTATTGCGACGATAATAGATAAGCACTGGTGTGCTTCTTTACATCCAGTCCCCGCCTTGAATAGGGTCTACACTACACAATATTTAATAAAATGATAGCATGGTGTTAGTAGAGATACACAACAGAGGAAAAAAATATGCATAAATCAAAACAAAACAACAACCACACACACACACACACGCACGCACACACACACACACACACACACACACACACACACACACACATACACACACACACACACATGACATACAGGCACTAGCATGGTGTTAGTAAAATGCACAGGTAAAAAAAAAAAAGAGACAGAGACAGAAAGAGAGACAGAGACAGAGACAGAGACAAACAGAGAGACAGAAACAGAGAGAGAGACAGAGAGAGAGAGAGAGAGAGAGAGAGAGAGAGAGAGAGAGAGAGAGAGAGACAGCAGGGATGGGGTGTGGTGGGGTGTTGTTAACGGCAGGAGAGACAGACAGATAGAAAGACAGACAGACAGACAGACACTCGACATTATTATTTGACACTGGGGAGTCAGTTTCGTACACAAACAAAAAGTTCAAAGCTGGATGCATTCAGGGAGGTAAAGAGGATTTCACCCAGTTTAACCCACTCAGTACGGCCAGTCCTCTCTTCTCCTCTACACAGACCCCTCGGATGTCCAGTGAGTGTCTGAATGACCCAACATTTAGCTTCCGTCGTCAGAATTGTGGTATTCTTTGTCAACATTCACCTCTTCAGTATAAGAGCGTTCCGCTTGCAATATTTTGATGATGCTAATTGGGGTGAAACGCTGTTAACGTCGTCTCTTTCGCCGTTCGTATGGAGAGAGTTAACCCCCGCTGTTCCCTGGGAGTCCCAAGTGACACAAAGCACTCTTTCACTCCTTCACTCAGCTACTTCTTTCCTCACATGTGGTTAAGACGCTCAGCTGCCAATACAGAGAGTCCGTGAGGGTGTGGGTTCGATTCCCGCTCTCGCCCTTTCTCCTAAGTTTGACTGGAAAATCAAACTGAGCGTCTAGTCTTTCGGATGAGACGATAAACCGAGGTCCCGTGTGCAGCACGCACTTGGCGCACTGAAAAAGAACCCATGGCAACGAGAGTGTTGTCCTCTGGCGAAATTACGTAAAATGAAATCCCCTTTCATAGGTACACAAATATGTAAGCATGCACTCAAGGCCTGACTAAGCGCGTTGGGTTATGCTGCTGGTCAGGCATCTGCTCAACAGATGTGGTGTAGCGTGTATGGATTTGTCCGAACGCAGTGATGCCTCCTTGAGAAAGTGAAACTGAAACTGAATCCTCACATGTCGCTTCGTTGTTTTCACTCCCCAGGGATTGCCTTGATCGACGTCGGTTCATCGTTTCACTAGTGTCCAGACCATAGCTCAAGGTCTATTGGAGAGAGAGAGGGTGTGAGTGTGCGTGTGGGAGGGGGTGTGGGGGGGGTGGGAGGAGGGGGTTGGGGGGGGGGTTGCTTGTGAGAGCAGGATTCCTTCCCCTGCGCTCAGATATGGATAATACATCCACCAATGTTCTGCACAGAAAGGTTTTCAATGGATGGGTGCACTTGAAAAAATCACGGACACAATGAAGCACTCTAGTGCTGTGGTTGTGGGGCTGAGTGGTTTGAGGGAAAGATTTCCCTTTCCTAGTGAACAACGGTGTACTTGGATGTTGTGTCTTTTGCTTTCAAATGGTTAACAACTATTTTACGACGATTTTCCCCACCCCATAAGAAGAAACATTAAAAGCCAATACATATGTTTTGTCAAGAATAAATGGAAGCAGAAACATTTTCTGAAAGAATTTTAGTAGATTATATATATATATATATATATATATAAACATTATATATATATATATATATATATATATATATATATATATATATGTGTGTGTGTGTGTGTGTGTGTGTGTGTGTGTGTGTGTGTGTGTGTGCTTGCTTGCTTGCTTGCTTGTGTGTATCGGTGTGTGTGTGTGTGTGTGTGTGTGTGTGTGTGTGTGTGTGTGTGCTTGCTTGCTTGTGTGTATCGGTGTGTGTGTGTGTGTGTGTGTGTGTGTGTGTGTGTGTGTGTGTGAGAGAGAGAGAGAGAGAGAGAGAGAGAGAGAGAGAGAGAGAGACAGACAGACAAACAGAGACAAACAGAGAGAGAGCGAGTGTGTGTGTGTGTGAGTTCATCTGTCTACATTTCTGTCTCTCTCTTTGTCTCTCTTTATCTCTTAGTTTCCCCCCCATTACAGAGCACAGCTGTGAAATCTTTGACACATCCGCCTTCTCTCTCATTAGTATCTATTTTTTTCTTTAACGTGTCAAATAAGTCCTCCAGTGATGCTAACAAAGCTCACCCACATCCAGTGTCAGACAGTGGACCTGCAAAGCCCCCCCCCCCTCCTCGAGGCTGGCAGGGCTAATCAGTGTTGCTCTCCTCCACTCCCAGACCCCCTTTATAATCAGCTAATCAAGACCCCCCACCAAGTCAAACAGCTCCTTGTCTTCTTCCCTCCCCAGCAGTGCCGCTAGGGGTTCCCCTCCCTTCCACCAAGCCATCTCCAACAGCCCTCCTGCTGTTGCCAGAGGTCAGCCCGTCTCCCTCCCAGGCAGTGCTCAGCGATCAGTGCAGCACACTCCACAGCCACCAGTGTCATAAGAATAAGAATAAGAATAACTTTATTATCTCCAACTGGAGAAAATTTGGCCAGGTGCATTATCACAACATAGACAAGTAAACAACATGGGGAACATAAATGTAAAAGTCAACAACAGTGGTCCGGATCCAAGATGGCGGCTGAGTGAGGCTGTGCGACTTTTGTGCTCCGAAGTTGTGAGGCTTTCAGCGAAATCTATGGCTTCTTTTCTACTGTTACCATAAGCTGTGGTGTGTGCTGTTGTGCTATGGTTCCGAGAAAGTATTTTGGTGGTGTGCGACTATGTAACTTATCGAAAAACTGAATTTAAAGAAGTCTACTTACAATGTGATTGAGTGACACCGCCCATTTTCCGGTTGCAACTTGTTGATAGTTTTCAACTTGTTCTTATGATTTTGCCCGTGCTGTGCCGTATGTGTTTGAACTGCCACCTCTCCCTCTCCACATCCCCGTTGATTCTTCATAATTTGACAGGTCGTGTATAGCGTGCCATCTCTGCATGTAGACTGTAGACTGATCGTTTCTTCAAATGTGTTCGTTTATTCTTCGCTGTGTATTGTGAGTTATAATCCCTGCCGTGCTTTGAGAGGTTTTCCTAATGGTATTTTCAAGTTTGATCCAGGTGTGTATTATTTGTATATTTCTTTCCACTTTACTTCATATCATTTTCACGCCATGAGCAGAGAGAACAGAGAAAAACGACCAGCTACCTCGCCTTTGCAAGTGGAGATGGAGAAGAGGACTTGTTTATCTGAAGACAGTGTGAGTGGTTTTGATGGTGACGAGACGATTATAAATTCTGATTTTCTCTCCAGCACCCTGTTAGAATCGAACCCCAGTAAAGTAAACAACACTGCCTCTGTGCCCCTTGTCAACGAACTGAAAGCCGCACTCGGGGATCCTAACATTCTGGAAATGATTTCCAGAGCAGTAGCTGCCCAAGTCCTGGATCCACTCCGGAAGGAAATCCTTGGTTTGCGATCCACAGTTAAAGAACTTCGCGATGCTCTTGAAGCCAAAGAAAATCAAATCATAAAACTCCAAGACAGAGTGGACGAATTGGAACAATATAGTAGAAGGAATTCCGTTAGGATCAGCTCCGTGCCGGAAACAAAGGGAGAGTCAACTGACGAAGTTGTGAAACGAATCTGTGGAGAGGCTGGTGTCGAGCTGACAGACGACATGATCGACAGGACCCACCGTGTCGGGAAGAAGCCGTCCAACGGGGACACCAGGAGTCGTCCCATCTTGGTGAAGTTTACCTCCTATCGGCATAAGGCCATGCTGATGGGGGCAAAGAAAAATCTTAGCTCTGTGGACTGCAAGAAGTTGTTCCCTGATGCTGACTGGCCCACCCTGACCAGACCCACCCAGCCGTCAGGATCTCGTTCTGCGGCACTTCGGATCTTCGTGAACCACGACCTCACCAAGGAGCGTGCAGAGGTCGCAGAGGTCGCATGGATGGCCAGGAATTATAAGAGACATAAGAAGATCAGTGACACATGGGTACACGATGGAATTATTTTCGTCAAACAAGGAGAAACAACATACAGAATCACCACCAAACGTGAAGTAAGACATTTTGGTATGGACTAGACCACACGTTTTTGCTGAAGATGAAAAATAGATTGTGATGTATCGATGTAACTGTATAAGTTTGACACATTAATGCTGCTTGGTATTACTTCGTTGATTATGTGTGTGTGTGTGTGTGTGTGTGTGTGTGTGTGTGTGTGAGCATGTTAGAGTGCAAGTGTCTGTGCATGTGTGTGTATGTGTGTGTGTGTGTGTGCAAACAGGTATGCATATATCTATATGTATGTGCATATGTTGTGGGTATAGACTTAGTGTGTATGTGTATGATTAACGCTTTTGCACACGTCGTCACCTTTTTCGCATATGATATTCAGTTATGAAGCTAGTTGTAAGACCCCCCCCCCCCCCCCCATCCACCCACCCGTAGAAGTGGGAATGCTTAAAAAGTCAGTGTGCAACATCTTGGTAAATACCATATGGAGTTAACAGTCATTTGTGTTTTCTCAACTTTTATGTGACTTATTATCATGTTACCACTGTGATTGAGTAT
>NC_134896.1:7318441-7323441 GCF_041734735.1 Babylonia areolata | reverse complement strand
GGCTGTGTACTTTGATATATCTAAAGCTTTTGATCGAGTTTGGCATAAGGGACTTCTTCTGAAGTTAAGAGCGAATGGCATACGAGGCAAATTACTTGACTGGTTTTCCGATTACCTCTCTAACCGTATCCAAGCAGTTGTTATAAAGAGTGATAAGTCTGATTACAAAGGAATACCCGCAGGTGTTCCTCAAGGCTCTGTACTTGGTCCACTATTATTCCTTATCTATATCAATGATATTGTATACGACATCCATTCAAACATTAAGCTATTTGCAGATGATACAAGTATGTCCTTAGCACTAAACAACCCAAACATCCGTGCACAAACACTCAATTCTGACTTAGAAAAGATAGATTCTTGGGCTAAGCGATGGAAAGTCAAATTTAATGAGGGGAAAACAGAGTTATTAAATTTTTCTCGAAACACTGACACAATTTTACCTCTTACTTTTGGCATCACACCATTACAAAGTACAGACACACATAAACATCTAGGCGTCATACTCCAAAACAACTGTAAATGGGAGGAACATATTAAAAGTATAATCAATGCTGTAACTATGTTGGTTTCTTGTCTTAAGACGTATAAGTACAAGTTAAATAGGAGAGCATTAGAAATCATGTACAAATCATTCATATTACCACATTTTGACTATGCTGATATTGTTTGGGATAATTGCACAGATGCACAATCAGATTCTCTGGAAAATTTACAGCTTGATGCATTAAGAACCATAACTGGAGCTGTTCGTGGGACAAGCCACCAAAAAATATACCAAGAATCAGGGTTCTGTACACTTAAGGAAAGAAGGAAAAGACACAAACTTGTGCATTATTTCAAGATGGTTAACGGTCTATGCCCTAACTACCTAAATGGTCTTGTTCCTGGTCTTGTTTCAGACAATAACTCTTACCATAGACGCAGGTCATTGGAACGCACCGTACCAAGATTTCACACCGAACTCTATCGGAAATCATTCATACCATCTACTACTTATCTCTGGAATTCTCTACCTGATTATGTTAAAACCAGCAATTCCTTAAGCCAGCTTAAACATTACCTATGTGCTAACGATGCTGTAGTGCCTAGCTATTATTACTATGGTAAACGGAAGGAACAAATCATTCAATGTCGACTTCGTCTAGGGATTAGTGACTTAAGAGAAGATATGTTCAACAGACATTTAATAAACGACCCACTTTGTGCTTGTGGCACTGCAAGCGAAACTGCTGAACATTATTTATTATTTTGTCAAGACTTTCATTTGGCTCGGGCAAACACAATCTTAAATTTATCTCCAAACTACATTCACGTTAAAATTCTGTTGCATGGAGATCCTGTTCTCCAAAATCATACAAATATATTCATATTTCAAACTGTCCACCAGTTTATCTCCGATTCAAATAGATTTTAGCTTAGAAAGTATTGTGAAGAAAGAGTACAACATGATTCTATTAGTAAAATATATGTTGAATTTTTTTGACTGACCAAATATTCAAGGTGAATGGATTGGCCAATGATCTGTTAGAATTTCTCCTCTCCCCTCTGTTCCCCCTCCTCCACCACCTTACCCTCCATTCTTCTAAATTTTCTTCTTCTTCTTCGTGTTTTTCTTCTATTAGGCCAATTACTTTGGTGATAATAAATTTAATCTCATGTTAATATTGATATTAGCATTATTTTACTATATTATGTACTGTTTGTTTATTTGTTTTATTTCATTATTACATTACTTACTGTTTATGCATGTTATTTCATACAAGTCATAATATGGTTCATCTGCCGTCATGATAAAATTGAAGTGCAACGTTGTGAGCACAGTATAAGCTTTAAGCTTGTTGATGCTCTTTTGTCAATCAATGCATTGTAATCATGTGTATTGTTGAATAATTAAAGTTTATTTAAACCAACAGCTTTTACGAATATTACGAAGACACAAATGTAAAAAAATATCACATACATACATCCACACACTGCAGGTAATAACTGGTATTCTTAATGTAAAAACAGAGAGGATTAAGAAACATTATTTTGAATATAATTATAAGCATAGCCTACTATATTGCACATTGATTATAATAGACAGATAAGATAAAAATAGAGATAAATTGCGGAAAACCACAACCAGATAATCAGCACACACCCGCACCCACCCACCCCACACACGCGGTTTATTTGATTAAACAAGAGTAATAAACATATATTCTCAAATAAAAGCATTTCACATATTCACTTTTAAAACATTGCAATTAATTATTACATCGTAATTATTAACAGAAATATATTTAGAATATGGACGTTAGCATTAGACATATTCCATTGTACATTCATTATGCATATTGTACATCATTCATCCCACATATTGCACATTCAAAATAACCAATTGTCACGTTTTTAAGCTCAGTAAACACACACACACACACACACACACACACACACACACGCACACACACACACACACGCACACAACTAGAACAAGGTACAACCTATCATGTACGGACTTTCACACGTCTCACATGAGAGTGCGCGCACGCGCGCGCGCACGCACACACGCACACACACACCACACACACACACACACACACAGTTCTCAAGAATTTAAAAGGTGGATTGAACGTGGAATAAAAGTCTTCAGAGCTCTGGATTTCAACTTAAAAGTTCTGTAGCGTCGTCTTGATGGAATAGCTCATAATACTTTGCTAAAATATGGGTGTCGTCAGTTGCTATCTGCCTGCTTTTTTTAACCACTCGACTTTCATACAGCTCTTGCATACTAGCTTGTTTCACTCCCACAATTTTACTGCATACACTCAGGACATCGTTCAAAACACGCTTACTCCTCACTCCTAAACTTCCATACCAGCACATAAATGAAACTGTGAGCACGGACTCGATACAACATCGATAATAACTTTGAAGAATAGTTGAATTTATACCAACATTTCTAAGCTTCTGTAAACAAAAAATTCT
Source organism: Babylonia areolata (assembly GCF_041734735.1). Taxonomy (NCBI): domain Eukaryota; kingdom Metazoa; phylum Mollusca; class Gastropoda; order Neogastropoda; family Buccinidae; genus Babylonia; species Babylonia areolata. The sequence goes on along the minus strand of NC_134896.1, from coordinate 7,320,468 downwards.
ACATTGACATTTCCTATGAATGGAATCAGCATTTCTGTCAAAAGTCAGCTTATTGTCTAAGATGGTCCCTAAATATCTATATTCATTGACCCTCTCTACTGTTTGACCATCAATAACAAGGTTAGCTACAGGAAAGGGGTCTTTCCGAAAATCTATTAACATTTCTTTTGTTTTCAATACGTTGAGATCCAGATAGTTGTCCTCACACCAAGAACAGAACTTTTTAATTTCACGGAAATTCAACACCCCCTCCTGGCCCTGTGTACCCCATCCCTGTACACAGCCCCTTCACCCCCCTGGACCCCACCACAGAACACTGGGTGATCCCTGTACTTATCTCAAGTGGTCCATCCCTGTACACACCCCCTTCAGCCCCCTGGACCCCACCACAGAACACAGGGCGATCCCTGTACTTATCTCAAGTGGTCCATCCCTGTACACAGCCCCCTGGACCCCACCACAGAACACAGGGCGATCCCTGTACTTATCTCAAGTGGTCCATCCCTGTACACAGCCCCTTCAGCCCCCTGGACCCCACCACAGAACACACGGCGATCCCTGTACTTATCTCAAGTGGTCCATCCCTGTACACAGCCCCCTGGACCCAACCACAGAACACAGGATGATCCCTGTAATTATCTCAAGTGGTCCATCCGTGTACACAGCCCCCTGGACCCCACTACAGAATACACGGCGATCCCTGTACTTATCTCAAGTGGTCCATCCCTGTACACAGCCCCCTGGACCCCACCACAGAACACGGGGTGATCCCTGTACTTACCTCAAGTGGTCCATCCTTGTACACAGCCCCCTGGACCCCACCACAGAACACTGGGCGATCCCTGTACTTATCTCAAGTGGTCCATCCCTGTACACAGCCCCCTGGACCCCACCACAGAACACTGGGCGATCCCTGTACTTATCTCAAGTGGTCCATCCCTGTACACAGCCCCCTGGACCCCACCACAGAACACAGGGCGATCCCTGTACTTATCTCAAGTGGTCCCCAGCGTGGTGAACCTGCAGTGTCATCACCAAACAGTCTACTCCAGACCAGAATTCAAGAAAGGGCTGACTATCTCATCATCAGAGACTTCAACTTAGGCAATTGAAACCAGAGAAAACGAACACTGGTCAGTTCTGTTACATCCAGAAAAGAAGTCTCCCCTCATTTAACCACAACAGATCTGTCATACTGGCTTGACACCCTGTCTCCCAACCCCATCTCCAGATAAGATAAGATAAGATAAGAATAACTTTATTATCTCCACCTGGAGAAATTTGGTCAGGTGCATTATCACAACATAGACAAGTAAACAACATGGGGACCATAACTGTAAAAGCCAACAACAGCCCCAACAAATATTACGAAGATACAAATGTAAAAAATATCACATACATCGTTTCATACATACATCCACACACTGCAGGTAATAACTAGTATTCTTAATGTAAAAACAGAAAGAATTAAGAAACATTATTTGAATATAATTATAAACATAGCCTACTATACTGCACATTGATTATAATAGACAGATAAGATAAGAATAAAGATGAATTGCGGAAAACCACAACCAGATAATCAGCACACACCCGCACCGCACCCCCCCCCCCACCCCACACACGCAGATAACTTGATCAGACAAGAGTAATAAACATATGTTCTCAAATAAAAGCATTTCACATATTCGCTTTTAAAAACATTGCAATTAACTATTACATCGTAATTATTAAACAAAAATATATTTAGAATATGGACGTTAGCATTAGACATATTCATTGTACATTCATCCTGCATATTGCACATTATTCTTCCTACATATTGCACATTCATTATAACCAATTGTCACGTTTTAAGCTCAGTAAACACACACACACACACACACACACACACACACACACACACAAACACACACACACACACCACAACTAGAACAAGGTACAGCCTATCATGCACGGACTTTCACACGTCTCACATGAGAGTGCGCGCGCGCACACACAAACACAGAGTTCTCAAGAATTTAAAA
>NC_134896.1:7290941-7303441 GCF_041734735.1 Babylonia areolata | reverse complement strand
TATTTTTTTCTTTGATAACCCCGATGAAAAAGACACTTATTATCGGCATATCATGTGATCATCACTTCGGGTTTCAATTTGCTAAAGACATCCAAAACTTAAAAATGTTTACGCATGATTGAAATAACGAAACGGATGATTGACCAAGGAATGAGTGAAATGACTGACTGACAAACTGACCGAATGAATGAATCAGTCAAGTAACCACACACACACACACACACACACACACACATATATATATATATATATATATATATATATATATATATATATATATATATATATATATATATATGAAATGCTTGATAAAAGGTGCACATGAAATATAACTGTAAAATTTGCCTGAAAAAGGGCATACGTGAAATTCATACATATGTTACAATTAAAGAAAACTTAAAAGATATATAACATACACAGACAGTTCACTTTACCTTCGTTTTTTGCTGGTCATCAAAGCTTAATGGAAGGGAGGTAACAACGGATGGAATTATCTCCCTTAGATCGTGTCTCAAGGCAAGAACTGTTCTTGCAAAAGTCACCTGGGGGGATCTGGACAAATTCTTTTTTCTTTATTTTTTTTCGAAATCGAGAAAGTTTTGTTATATAATATGTAGCTATCTTCACACTGTCATTATTGATAAACGTTTACAAGATTGTTTATTTGTTACAATTGTCTGAAAATTCTTCGCGACTGTTTTTTTCTTAACCAAAGAGAGAAAAAGTGTGTGATTTTGAACAAACAATGTCAGAATTATTATGTAAAAGCCTGTCTGCATGCCGTGATATGTACATATGGGTTTCACTTTCGGTATCCTCTCCCTGTCTGTCTTCCTGTATGTGAGGGGGGCGAGGGGGGAGGGGGAGATGTGTGTGTGTGTGTGTGTGTGTGTGTGTGTGTGTGTGTGTGTTTGTTTTTGGCTTTTTATTGTTGTTGTTTTAAATAGTTTTTCGCAACAGAGGAGTCGTGTTAAAGACTATGATCCGTGTATCGATGATCTGTATAATTTGATCAGTATTGTACAACTGCTCACATGATCTGTATAATTTGATCAGTATTGTACAACTGCTCACATGATCTGTATAATTTGATCAGTATTGTACAACTGCTCACATGATCTGTATAATTTGATCAGTATTGTACAACTGCTCACATGATCTGTATAATTTGATCAGTATTGTGCAAGTGCTCACGGTCTTTCAATGACGGTGCCTGTTGATGTGTTTTATACATCCAATAAAGTGGACTGATACGTTTTTTTCTATGATTTGAATCTGTTGTTGAGCATCTCCGTGTGTGTGTGTGTGTGTGTGTGTGTGTGTGTGTGTGTGTGTGTGTGTGTGTGTGTGTGTGTGTGCAGCAACAATAAAAGAACAATTTCGACCACGATGTCGATGATCGTGATAACCATAAAATGGTGACGATTACTCAGATAATAAAGGCAATTCGAAGGCACGCATCTGCTGCTTATAACAATGCAGTACGATAGCATCTCATTCATTCTTCTTTTTTTTTTTTCTTATAACAATCCTGCTGCTACAACAAGAGCTAATACGTCCGACGCCGAAACAGATGTTTATAGAATGTGTGACACAATTCTACTTTATTACCACTGAAAAAAAATGTTTACTTGTTTTCGGACAAAAAACAAAACAAAACGAGAGACGGACCAGTGCTGTGAATTCACAAAGACTAACGCTGTGACGTGAAGGGTGAAAGGTGTTATATAATATTTACATATATATAGTGATAAGAAACTCTAGGGAGAGCTGGACAGTACAAGGTCTTCAGAGAAGACGCCCACCTAATTCAAGTGTTTCGGCCCTTAACTCCTTACACTCTAAGGGGTCCGGGCCGCACCCAGGTCATGACTCCTGGATGCCCTTGCATTGCGCCGTTTTCTCTTTTATATATATATATACATATATGCGCGCGCACACACACACACACACACACACACACACACACACACACACATTACACGTGCAAAGGGGTAAGGTTAAACAAGATAGATTGTTACTGAGAACATAACTCACTCGTGCATACACACACTTCTTCCTCATCTCTCTTATTATGAAATTGAAAAAAAAAAAATGATTAAGTAACTACAAAATTAATCTATCTCAGCAAGTGCTACTGACAGCTGTATTGGTTCGTTGAGGTCAAAGAACGCCTGCACAAGGACCTCAGTGACCATCCGCTTGAACTCGTTCACTGCTTGTTCATGCTGGTCGACTCATTGCCACTCTGTGTCTTGTTTCAGCAGGTTGCGAAGAGGTGTCGTGACATCAGAGCGGTTGGGAAGGAATTTTCCCAGGTAGTTTACCATACCCAGAAAACGTTCGAGTTCTTTGCGACTGGAAGGGCTGGACATTGCTTTGATGGCCTCGATCTTTAAATCATCAGGTTTGATGCCATGTTCTGTGATGATAAAGCCGACGAATTTGATTTCTTTCACATGGAAGCTACACTTTGAAGGCTTCAGCTTGATATTCCTTGCTCTAGCAGTGTTCAGGACTTGCTTAAGTCTTGCATCATGGTCCTCTGCGTCTTTGTCAGCAATCAACATTTCATCCATGTATGTCTCGACGCCTGGGATTTGCTCAAAAGCGTGGTGGAATCGTTTTGCAAACACTTCTGCTGGTGAATTGAGGCCAAATGGTAATCTGAGGAATCTGAATCTCCCGAACGGCGTGTTGAATGTTGTCAGGTCAGCACAGGTCTTGTCCAGACGGATTTGACAGAACGCTGAATTTGCATCCAAGACACTGAAGACTTTGTTCCCGCTCTGTCTGCTGGCTATCTTTTCGATCGTTGGCAGCTGATAATGCTCTCGCTGAATTGCTCTGTTCAAATCTCCGGGTTCAAGACAAAGGCGAAGTCCTCCTCTTTTCTTCTCGACGATTACAAGGGAGTTCACCCAGGCTGTTGGGTGGTCGACCTTCTCAATGACGCCTTCATCTTGCATTCGCTGAAGTTCTTTTCGTAGATCTTCTCGTAATGCGGCTGGTACTTTTCTGGGTGCATGTACAACCGAGCGAACTGACTGGTCAACTCTGATTGTGTATTCTTCTTCCGTGTTTCCGAGACCTTCGAAAACGTCTGCGTAGGATGCCAATGTTTTGTCGCTGATGATGTCAACAAGCTGAATGAGTCCCAGTGTTTCACACGTCGCCAGGCCAAGAATTGGTTTTGACCGAACATCCACAATCTGGAACTCTATCTTCTTCTCTTGTCCTCTGAGAGTACATGGCAGAAGGGCTTTCCCAAGAACAGGCAGTGGCTCTCCACTGTAGGTAGTGAGGCGGGCATTTGACTGTTGGAGAGGGCCTGTCTGTAGCTTGTGAAACAGATCACTAGGAAGGACACTGACTTGGGCTCCTGTGTCGAGGGTGAATGTTATTTGACGATCTTGGACTTTTATCACAGCTGTCCACTCTTTTGAGGCTTTGCCCATTTCGCTGCTTACCTTTCCAAGAAAGAAGGGTTTGGACTGAGGCAAGTCTGGGTTTGTTTCTTCAACACTGTTGACTTGTTTTGACTTGCAGACTGACTTGAAATGGTTCTTTTTACCACAACTGCGGCACGTCTATCCAAAAGTAGGGTATTTTCTGGGTGGGTGCTGATTTCCACAGTAATAACAGTTGCCTCTGTCAAACGCTTGCTGCTGTTTTTCTTGCCTTTGCCTTTCTCCTTGCTTAGTCAGACTGTTAAGATTGCTTGTCGAAAGGAAATCTTTCCTGCTTGCTTCTTCAGACATCAACTTGAGTTGCGTTTCTGTTGCTTCAGCAGCTCTGCAAATGTCTTCTGCTTTGTTCAGCATCAGATCTGCCTCTCTGAGAAGCCTGTCTCTCACTTGATCACTTGTGATTCTGCCGACAATTCTGTCTTTGATGAGCGATTCTCTGAGAGTCCCAAATTCACATGATTTTGATTTGAGCTTCAAGTATGTTACAAACGCATCAAACCTTTCTCCTGCTTACTGACCTCGAGAGAAAAAGATGTGCCTCTCAATGGTAACATTCTTTCTGGGGATGCAGTACTTCTCAAATCTATTCAGGATGCAGCTGGCAGCATGAAAGGATGAAGCCGTGTCGCAGTCAGAAGGTGCAGTCTTCAGATTCCCACTGAAACGTATTGTAGACCTCAATAGCCTCAGGTCCAATGATGTGCAGCAATGTGCTGCTTTGAATTTTCTTTGTATTTGCTGTCAAGTCCACTTGCTGTTGAATAGATTTCAAATGATTGCTTGAAGCGTCAAAATGTTTCAACCAGGTTACCAGTCAGTAACAGCTGCTGTGGTGGTTGTAGGTGATCCATGTTTCTGACACCATGTAGAAGTCTTGCATACAGACATATCATGCAGTCATTCTAGCAATATTATAGATGTTTACACCTTGGTGTCCAGTCAAACTCTGATCCTTTATTCTCTCAAATCAGTTTCTCTGTGTTTCACACATTCGATGCTTGTTTACAATGATAAGTATTCAGATCAGGATAAGAGAGATAATTGACAATACACGTGCAAAGGGTAAGGTTAAACAAGACAGATTGTTACTGAGAACATAACTCACTCGTGCATACACAAACTTCTTCCACATTTTCTGTAAACCGTGACGGTCTGAGTTTGAAATCCATGTCTCATCCCTTTTCTCATGTTTGAAATCATACAACGACACACCAGTCCAATGGGCAGGAAGCATAGGGCGCACTGAACAAGATCCCATGGCAACACAAATCATACAACGACACACCAGTCCAATGGGCAGGAAGCATAGGGCGCACTGAACAAGATCCCATGGCAACACAAATCATACAACGACACACCAGTCCAATGGCCAGGAAGCATAGGGCGCACTGAAAAAGATCCCATGGCAACACAAGTGTTGTCCTCTGGCAAATGTTGTGCAGAAGAAATCTATTCTGATTGGTACACAAACATGCATGCACTCACAGCCTGATGTGTTGGGTTATGCTGCTGGTCAGGCATCTGTGTGGTTGATGTGGACGTGGTGCAGCATATATGGGTTTGTCCTAATGCCACCTTCTTGAGAAACTGGCATTACTTTGAATGTACTGATGGGGATGGTTATTAATTAAAATGATTGACTGGTGGTGGAAGGAGATGGCTCAGGTAGTGGTTGTCAACCTGGAGGATGATTTTGTCGTTCAATGAGGGAAGCATTGAGCCAGGTTTTTAGCTGAGATGCTTATACTGTAGTTCTCATCTTCGTTTTCAATCTTCGTTTATTCATTTCATTCTATCATTATTTTGAGGTCGCGCTGACACCGCGCCACCTTCCTTCCTTCCACCCCCCTCCTCACCCCTACTCCCCAGTCGGCCGCCTTTGGTCAGTGACGCCACGTCACCAGTCCCAGCTGTTGAAACACGTGGGATTATGTGATGTCTGCTGCAATCCCTGTGCTGAACTAGATGTCAGCGCGTTCGAAATATGATAATGTCGGCATGTCGGAACATCCCAGTAAGGCGGTCTGTCTTTCAAGTTCCCCCCCCCCCTCCTTCCCTCTCCCTTCTCTTTGTGACGTAAACGGGTGAACTTGTCACAGAATGTGTGCAGAAACAAGTGGGCTGAATTGTAGCAAAACAAATCAATCTGTTGAACTGGACGAATCAAGATTAAGCAGTGAATCTGTCAGTCATTCATATAGCGTCATTAGGACAAGCAAAGATTGGTTATTTCAGTTCAACTAGTTGGGGGAGTGAATGTTGTAGCTTGCATTAGTATGCGCAGTATGTTGTGGGAAGGGATAAAACCAGTCAGCACAGCCAGTTCTCAGCTGTCTCCCAGAAAAACTGATGGACACAGGCTGACTGACTGATCTGTGATGTGAGATGCAAGGAAATCCTTGTTGGGCTGTGTGCTGCTTGTAGATGCTGCTTGTAGGTGCTGCTTTAGGTGTAGGGTGAACTTTTTACTGTGTGCTGCCTTAGTGTGTGTTGCTTTTGCTAAGTAGGGTGAACTGCTTAGTGTGTGTGCTGTATTGTAAAGTAAGCACTCTATAAAAACCACTCCATGTGGCCCTGCTATGGAAGCGAGGAGAGAGTGAGTGAGTGCATCAATTATTCAATCCTATATCCCCCTGTCTGCTCCCTTCTCTCTTGGAATAGAATCGAACCAACTACACTCTCAAAAACAGTTTTTACAATGGAAAAAGAAAAAAAATTGCATATAAAGTCATATGCATGCACATATAACTACATGCCTCTAAACTGACCTTTCCATTAACATATCACTAGAGTATTAAAACCAATCTGACTTGAACACTGACATAATCATACATAACACACAAATTTTATATAACAGGCGGAGAAAACAAAAGAATGCCAGCAGGCAACTTATATGTCCAAGGTACAAATGAGAATACAGCACTGCAAGAATGCACAATCATGAAGTCCAGAAGAAGAAATAATCATGGCTTTCATGTAAAAATGGATGGAAATGAAATAGCATGGCAGACTATAATAAATGACAGAAAAGGAAAAGTGACGGAAATAAAAGGATAAATTTTTAGCAAAGGATTTCCAGAGGGTGGGCTTAGTACTTATCCGGAAAGAGTCCCCGACATTCCCACAGGGGCACACACACTGCATGTGGACATTCAGCACACTCAACCATCACCCGCAACGATCCAAACATCAAGCAACAGAGGCTCATGAAGTCGTACTGTATTGTGTTTATTCAGACCAAAAGCAAAGCGTTTGTCTCTGAGAACACTCTGGGGTTTGTCCCAGCGGATGTCCATTTTCTGGACCACAAGGACGACAAAGTGGTCAATCAAAAGAGAAATGTAAAGACGTCTATTTGAAACTGAATTTTGTCAGAGTTCTACCATACAACCTTTTCAGCAAGGGAAACCCTACAAAGTGCGCATCATGCCAGCTGGTATAGTTTGTGGAACAAACATTCACAACCTGTCCAGCATGGGAGGCCCTACAAAGTGTGCATCATGCCAGCTGGTATAGTTTGTGGAACAAACATTCACAACCTGTCCAGCAAGGAAACCCTACAAAGTGTGCATCATGTCAGCTGGTATAGTTTGTGGAACAAACATTCACAACCTGTCCAGCAAGGAAACCCTACAAAGTGTGCATCATGTCAGCTGGTATGGTTTGTGGAACATACATTCACAACCTGTCCAGCAAGGGAACCCTACAAAGTGTGCATCATGCCAGCTGGTATGGTTTGTGGAACAAACATTCACAACCTGTCCAGCATGGGAGGCCCTACCAGGCATGTAACACATCCGCTGACACAGCTTGACAGGTCACTGAAGCACTCAAGCTACCCCACCACGACAAGGTACCAGTTTCATGGGGTGGTAACATATGTACACATATCAAATTTATTCACGTATTCATTTGTCAAAATATCATATACAAACAAAAGTGCTCACTTTGTAAAACACAATATATAAGCACTAATCATTACTGAACAGTTTGCAATTTTAAGAAGTGTAAATAATGGATTCTGTTAAGCATATAAATCTCTTTTTTTTTCTTAAGTTACAATTTTTATTGACACATCACTGTCTCTGCTGATTAACCATAATTCCATGCCTACAACACCAGTACAAGGCAGTATCCCTTCTACACACACACACACACACACACACACACACACACACACACACACACACACACACACACACATATATATATATATATATATATATATATATAATTTTTATTCCACACGATCAACTGACATATTTGATATTATCTCATACGAGTTCAACAGCCACAATCATAAAACTGATTTTTTTGTTGTTGTGTGTATTACTTTAGCTATGTGATACAACTTATGGAAAAAAAAAAGTTATTTGTATTCCAATCATTATCATTATTATTATTATTAAATGTTAGGCTATAGATCAGAGAAGGCTGCCAAACTGGCAGACAAAACGGTCCACACTATCAAAGATTTGTTTTCATTTACCCTATATCAGCCCCATCCATAAGTAATATGCAGCTTCTGTTCAAACGCTGTCACTTTATGGCTCGATTAAATGTTATTGTGCTGGGCTCTAGACGTAAGCAGTGAGATGCGTCATACTTGTTTATGTCTGCTCCACTTCCTTTCCTTTTTATTCTTTGCTCACGTGAACAATGTGCGCCAGTGCAATAACCCGGAGTTTGGTTGTCAGTGTGTGTGTGTGTGTGTGTGTGTGTGTGTGTCTGTGTGTGTGTGTGTGTGTGTGTGTCTGTGTGTGTGTGTGTGTGTGTGTGTGTGTGTGTGTGTGTGTGTGTGTGTGCAGTGCGTGCATGTGTGAGTATGCACAAGTTTTTATATTGATATGCACTTGTATGTATTCTAATTTCTACTGTATCTGTGTTTGTGAATGATTTTCGATTTATGTTTGTATTTGTTATGTGCTATCCCCCCTATATTCCTTGTGACCCCGGTACACTTGGTAATAAAGACATATTGTATTCTATTCTATATCTATCTGTCTAGCAGTAACACAACAAACACTGGAATGAAGATAAACATTTGACAAAACTTGTACACTATACAACATCTTTAAACGTTTTCATTCACTCATTTCGTACTAACCAAACATTGAAACCTCCACCCACGTTTCCATTCCTCCAAAGCGACACGACGCTATCCCACGATGCTTTGCGAGTTGGAAAAATTGCAAAGAAAAGATATCAGACAATTTTTACGATTTAATTTTTTGTTAGTTTCTTATTCAGTAAACATTCCTTAGCATTATTGATAATATCTTTAATATTAAATATATATATATATATATATATATATATATATATATCAGCGTGTCAAAGCGCATGCGTATTCCACAGGCAAGATGGAAGCAGCACTGTCGAAGGCAGGTAAAAATTTTTTTTATCTAATACGCTTGAAATGAAAAGTTTTTAAAAGTTCATTTTTTGAAGTCGTTCATGAAAATTATGCTCCAGGTGCTTGCACAATGACTAATGCATTTAAAATGTAGCCTGTCATCGCGAACAATCCAAACGATTTCCAAGCCTGAAATCGAAACTTGCCTGAATGATTCATCCATCTGGCTTGTCCAGTCTGCGTTGATCAACATTTTCACATGGGTCGTTTTGGGGTTCATTGTTTGTTTGGTACGGACGATAAAGATTGTGGGCACGTTTTGGGTCGATTATATATATATATATATATATATATATATATATATATATATATATATATTTCATTGTTGTTTTGTTTGTGACGAGGATGAAGATCAGTCTATTTCTGGTTTGAATGAAAACATGCACTCCTGTTGTAATTCGGAAGGAAGTGAACAAACTGAAGTGCAAGAAGAATGCACGAACGGATGTTGCATGCGCGTGTGTCGTCAAGGACGCTCCTATCTATTTAAAATGCTGACATTTGGTTGAATGTAAACAGTGTAACGCTTTCACATTTAGGGAAAAGCAAAACGGCCTATCTATGCATGAACTAATATTTTATAAATTATTTTGTAGGGTGATTTAGATTATTAATAAGAAACATTATATTCCTTCATATCTTGAGACTGACTCCCCGTTGAGATGACAATTTCAATGCAACTGGCAAATGTTTGCAACTGTATAACAACTAAACTACAAAACAGGTGTTCTTGATATTTTCACTAAAATGAGAAATTGTTTCTTATGAATATGTATGTCATTGTGTAAAGTAAAAGTGCGAAAGTTTTGTAAAAAAAACAACAAAAAACCCCAAAAAACCACAACAACATATTATAACATTAAAATGAATTTTTGAGGGAAAAATTATTTAAAAAAAAATTGTTTGTGGTCTAACAAGATGTGTAACATCATTATAATTGTATGGGAAAAAAAAACACCCTGATTTTTTCCTAATTTGTAACAAAATTTGGGGTCAATGGACAAAGTATTTCAGAGAAAATGACAATGTTAAAGTTTACCACAGACACACAGACACAAACACAAACACACACACACACACACACACACACACACACACACACACACACACACTCACTGACAACCGAACTCCGGGTTATTGCATTGACGCACATTGTTCACGTAAGCCAAGAATTAAAAAAAAAGGAAAGGAAGCGGAGCAGACATAAACAAGTATGACGCATCTCACTGCTTACGTCTAGAGCCCAGCACAATAACATTTAATCGAGCCATAAAGTGACAGCCAGCTACTTCAGTCTGTCACCTGATAATTCGATTCATTTAATCATAAATGTGGTCGGTCCTGTATCATTTCCGACGTCATGAAATATAAAAAGAAACACCCAGGTAAGTCCACCCACAAATGATTCCATCAACATACATGAGCTTCAGTAATGTTATGTGGGATGAAAATGTTGTGCGATTATAGGAGTCATTCAGTCAGTCAGTCAGTCATTAAGTCTGATTGGTCATCAGTCAATTTCAACAGAATGAGACAAAACATATATCACTCGTTTATGAATCGAATGCAAAAGGGACGGATGAAATGGTGTTAACAATGGGCACACTCATGGTTATAAAGTTACCAGCAGTCTCGTCATAGCAAATTTTGTTAGGCACTCACGCGCGCCAACGCGCATATCACACACACACACACACTCACGTGTGCACTCACACACACACACACACACTCACAACTGCACTCACTCACTCACACACACACACACACACACACACACACACACACACACACACACACACACGCACACGTGTACAGACATGAAAAAAAAAGGGCGTTAAATTCTGAGCAAGAAACAACACGAACTTCGCGCACGTTTCTATCTGTTTGTCCACCTCTGTTCTCTCTCCATCCTTCTTTCTCTCTTTGTCTGTCCATGTCTCTCGCTCTCTCTCTGCGTCTCTCTCTGTCTCTCTCTGTGCGTCTCTCTCTCTCTTTATCTGTGTGTGTCTCTCTCTCTCTGTGTCTGTCTGTCTCTGTGTCTCTGTCCGTCTCTCTCTTGGTCTCTTTCTCTGTCTGTTTCTCTTGGTCTCTCTCTCTCTCTCTCTCTCTCTCTCTTTCTCTCTGTGTGTGTCTGTCTCTGTCTGTCTGTCTCTCTCTTGGTCTCTTTCTCTGTCTCTGTCTCTGTCTCTGTCTCTCTCTCTCTCTCTCTCTCTCTCTCTCTCTCGTACACGCTCTCTCTTTGCATCTCTCACATAATGATAGCAATAACAGTCTTGTGCGGCACAGCCGGCTGCCAGGCTAGCAGCTGGAGGTCGTGGAAGAGCCGTGCAGCCCCGGGAAGACACAGCTCTTGAACGGCACGGGCAATTTCCGGAGCAAGTCCTCCTTCACCCGGCTGAAGATCTTGCGTTTCCTGGCCCGGTACTTGAGGGCGGAGTAGGTCACGTGACGGAAGACCTCCTCCACCTCCTCCCGGCTTTTGGCCGAGCACTCGATGTAACAGTCTGCCCCGATGACCCGGGCCACGTACTGACCCTCCTCGTTGCTCACGTGCTGGGAGTCGGCGGGGTCATTGAGGCTCCTCCTCTCTGAGTGGTGGTGGTGGTGGTCACGGGGTCTGAGGTCGTTCAGGGCCTGGCTGGAATATCTGCCGATTTCCTGTGCTTGTTGGAACGATTCGAGGTCTTCCCGAGTTTGGTAGGATGACGCACGGTCCTCTAGTGTCCACGCAGACAAATATGAGTGATCTTGTGTCTGCCCAGTGACCCTGGCGTCCTTCTGTGTCTGTTCAGGGACTGTAAGGTTCTCATGCGTCAGTCCACGCTCCCTGCAGTCCTGAGGTCCTGTGAGGTTGTCCTGTATGGGCTCAGGGACCGACCTCCTGAGGTCCTTCTGCGTACCCACCAGCAGCACAGGCAGACGACGCTGGCTGTGACGCTGGATCTCGGGCAGCCAGCAGTGCAGCACGTTGTAGAAGGACTGGCGGTCACACAGAGAGAAACACACCACCACCACCTCGCTTCGCTCGTACGTGAACGCTCTCAGGCTTTCGTGGTTCGTCTGCACACACACAGGGAGAGAGAACATGAAGGGGTGTTGACCGCTTGGGTGTCTCCTAAAGTGTATAATCTATCTATATCGAGAGAGAGAGAGAGAGAGAGAGAGAGAGAGAGAGATGGACACATGCCCACCCACAGAGAGAGAGAAAGAGAGAGAGAGAGAGGGACACATGCCCACCCACACACACAGAGAGAGAGAGAGAGAGAGAGAGAGAGAGAGAGAGAGAGAGAGAGAACTTGTACGGGCTGTTGACCGTTTGGATTCCTTCTGATTTTCCCCCCTTTTTTCTTTTCTTTCTTTTTTTTTCTTTTTTTTGTGTTTTTGCGGACAAAGCATGCAAAATATAACGAGAGAGAGAGACAGACATACAGACAGGCAGACAGAGACAGAGACACATATATATATATATATATATATATATATATATATTCGTTTATTTACTTATTTACTTGTTAATTGATTGATTAATTGATCTATTTATTTATACTCAATACAAAAATGAATTTAACGCAGAGAGGTAGACAGACAGACAGACAGACTAGCAGTGCTTTTAG
>NC_134896.1:7268441-7270941 GCF_041734735.1 Babylonia areolata | reverse complement strand
GGGGGGAAGAGAGAGGGAGAGAGAGAGTGGGAAAGAGAGAGTGAGAGAGAGAGAGTGGGAAAGTGGGAGGAGAGAAGGAGAGAGGGGGGAAGAGAGATGGAGAGGGGGAGAGAGTGGGAAAGAGAGAGGGGGAGAGAGAGTGGGAAAGGGGGAGGAGAGAAGGAGAGAGGGGGGAAGAGAGAGGGTGAGAGAGAGTGGGAAAGAGAGAGGGAGAGAGAGAGTGGGAAAGTGGGAGGAGAGAAGGAGAGAGGGAGGAAGAGAGAGGGGGAGAGAGAGTGGGAAAGAGAGAGTGAGAGAGAGAGTGGGAAAGTGGGAGGAGAGAAGGAGAGAGGGGGGAAGAGAGAGGGGGAGAGTGGGAAAGGGGGAGGAGAGAAGGAGAGAGGGGGGAAGAGAGATGGGGAGAGAGAGTGGGAAAGAGAGAGGGAGAGAGAGAGTGGGAAAGGGGATGAGAGAAGGAGAGAGGGGGGGAGAGAGAGGGAGAGGGGGAGAGATAGTGGGAAAGAGAGAGGGAGAGAAAGAGAGTGGGAAAGAGAGAGAGAGAGAGTGGGAAAGGGGGAAGAGAGAGGGAGAGGGGGAGAGAGAGTGGGAAAGAGAGAGGGAGAGAGAGAGTGGGAAAGGGGATGAGAGAAGGAGAGAGGGGGGGGAGAGAGAGGGAGAGGGGGAGAGAGAGTGGGAAAGAGAGAGGGAGAGAGAGAGTGGGAAAGGGGGAGGAGAGGAGAGAGGGGGGAAGAGAGAGGGAGAGGGGGAGAGAGAGTGGGAAAGAGAGAGGGAGAGAAAGATAGTGGGAAAGGGGGAGGAGAGAAGGAGAGAGGGGGGAGAGAGAGGGAGAGGGTGAGAGAGAGTGGGAAAGAGAGAGGGAGAGAGAGAGTGGGAAAGTGGGAGGAGAGGAGAGAGGGCGGAAGAGAGAGGGAGGGGGAGAGAGAGTGGGAAAGTGGGAGGAGAGAAGGAGAGAGGGGGGAGAGAGAGGGAGAGGGGGAGGAGAGAAGGAGAGAGGGGAGAAGAGAGAGGGAGGGGGGAGAGAGAGTGGGAAAGTGGGAGGAGAGGAGAGAGGGCGGAAGAGAGAGGGAGGGGGAGAGAGAGTGGGAAAGAGAGAGGGTGAGAGAGAGTGGGAAAGGGGGAGGAGAGAAGGAGAGAGGGGGGAAGAGAGAGGGAGAGGGGGAGAGAGTGGGAAAGTGGGAGGAGAGAAGGAGAGAGGGGGAAAGAGAGAGGGAGAGAGAGAGTGGGAAAGTGGGAGGAGAGAAGGAGAGAGGGGGGAAGAGAGAGGGAGAGAGAGAGTGGGAAAGAGAGAGGGGGAGAGAGAGTGGGAAAGTGGGAGGAGAGAAGGAGAGAGGGGGGAAGAGAGAGGGAGAGAGAGAGTGGGAAAGAGAGAGTGAGAGAGAGAGAGTGGGAAAGTGGGAGGAGAGAAGGAGAGAGGGGGGAAGAGAGAGGGAGAGGGGGAGAGAGTGGGAAAGAGAGAGGGGGAGAGAGAGTGGGAAAGGGGGAGGAGAGAAGGAGAGAGGGGGGAAGAGAGAGGGGGAGAGAGAGTGGGAAAGAGAGAGGGAGAGAGAGAGTGGGAAAGTGGGAGGAGAGAAGGAGAGAGGGGGGAAGAGAGAGGGGGAGAGAGAGTGGGAAAGAGAGAGGGAGAGAGAGAGTGGGAAAGTGGGAGGAGAGAAGGAGAGAGGGGGGAAGAGAGAGGGGGAGAGAGAGTGGGAAAGGGGGGAGGAGAGAAGGAGAGAGGGGGGAAGAGAGAGGGGGAGAGAGAGTGGGAAAGAGAGAGGGGGAGAGAGAGTGGGAAAGGGGGAGGAGAGAAGGAGAGAGGGGGGAAGAGAGAGGGGGAGAGAGGGAGATGGGGAGAGAGAGGGAAGGAGAAAGGGAAACACTCAAACACGCAGAGAGAAAGACAAACAAACAGACAGACAGACAGACAGACAGACAGACCGAGCAACACAGAAATTGGGACAGAGAAACAGACAGAGAGAAGCTAGAGAGTGACAGACAGACAGACAGGCAGGCAGGCAGGCAGGCAGGCAGACAGGCATGAAATACAAATAAAACAACACTTCTTTTTTTTTTTTCCTCTCAAGGCCTGACAGCGTGTTGGGTTACGCTGCTGGTCAGGCATCTGCTTGGTAGATGTGGTGAAGCGTACATGGATTTGTACGAACGCAGTGAAGCCTCCTTGAGAAACTGAACTGAACTAAAGACAACAAACAAAACAAACAAACAAACAAACCCGCGCTGTGTCTCTTGCGCACAAACGAACGCACACAATCCGGTGCGTGTGTGTGAGACAAGACCAACGTCATAAATTATATCACCACGAGTGGAGAAGGAAACTCGAGACGACTTGTGGGCTGTTTCAAAGGTAGACATTTCTTCACAATGCAAACGACACCCGATCCAGGGAAAGGGGCGGGTGGGGGTGGGGTGGAGAGGAAGGAATATGTGTGGGTGGGGTGGGGTGGGGGTGGTGGGAGTAGGGGTTAGGGGTTAGAGCAAAAAAAAGATTTCAGGAGACGAG
>NC_134896.1:7260941-7263441 GCF_041734735.1 Babylonia areolata | reverse complement strand
CAGAGAGGCAGAGGTAGAGACAGACAGACAGACAGAGAAACAGACAGACAGAGAGAGAAACAGACAGAGAAAGAACGTTCTGGCAGATAGGTGAGATGCAACCGAGCGTGAACTGAACAGTAAAATATATATTGGTCCGTGACATTACTGCCTGTGTACATGACCTACATGGAGAGAGAGACAGAGACAGACAGAAAGACCTAGACATGGAGAGAGGGGAAGGGGAGAGACAGACAGATAGGCAGACAGAGAGACAGACAGGGAGACAGACAGAGAGAGAGACAGACAGACCGAGACAGTGAGAGAGGTGGGGGGTGGGGGTGCGGGGGGTCACAGGGAGACAGGCAGAACAGGGAGTCAGAGAGAGAGAGAGAGAGAGAGAGAGAGAGACAGGCAGACAGACAGACAGAGAAAGAGACAGACAGACAGACAGACAGACACAGAGAGGGGGAGTCACAGAGAGAGACAGAGAGGCAGATGTAGAAACAGACAGACAGACAGAGAAACAGACAGAGAAAGAACGTTCTGGCAGATAGGTGAGATGCAGCCGAGCGTGAACTGAACAGTAAAATATATATTGGTCCGTGACATTGCTGCCTGTGTACATGACCTACATGGAGAGAGAGACAGAGACAGAGACAGACAGAAAGACCTAGACATTGAGAGAGGGGAAGGGGAGAGACAGAGAGACAGACAGATAGGCAGACAGAGAGACAGACAGGGAGACAGACAGAGAGAGAGACAGACAGACCGAGACAATGAGAGAGGTGGGAAGGGGGGGGGGAGGGGTCACAGGGAGACAGACAGACAGACAGAACAGGGAGTCAGAGAGAAAGAGAGAGAGAGAGAGAGAGAGAGAGAGAGAGAATGAATGAATGAATGAATGAATGAATCTTTATTTTCCAACGGTGAAGATATTAGTACTCTGGCCGACTTACACATCTGCCGTTGTTCTAAGAGACACACAAACATGTACGCATATAAATGTAGTTATACTTAATGCTTAATACATGTATAATGTACGAGTTTTAACACAGCGTCAAACTGAGAGACACAACATCGCTCACATCTGTACGGAACGGAAGCGAGTAACACACACACGCACACACACACACACTAGCACACACACACACACACACACACACACACACACACACACACCAAGGGAAAAACAACAACAAAACCCTAGCATGAATGCTACACGTGAATGATTCAAGTGAAATTAACACAGAAAAGTAATGATAAAATTTAAACACAGATGTAAGAGACAAAAAAGACAACAAATAAGGCGACGGGTAATAGGGATATGAACAGACAGACACATTATGTGAAAGACAAAGAGAGGGAGAGACAGAGGGGAGAGAGAGACAGAGACAGACAGACAGACAGAGAGAGATAGCGAGATGTAAAGATATGTCAGTGTGAGGGAAAAAAAAGAGTTGGGTGAGGATGGTTCACAATTTGTAATACATGTAAGTATACAGAATCGTAGACGTGACCAGACTAGGGTTTGATTTCGTTTGTTTGTGTCCACTGTAAAGAGAAAATCTCTGAAAATAATATTCTATGGCGTGACACGTTATCAACTGATTGACGCATTTCGACACAGTTTGTAAGGATTGTCATTGACAATAATTATTATACCAGATTTTCGGTCTGGCTTTCGGCACGCATGTACTGTCCAAGTTTCTCTTTGAATGTTGTGGTGGAAAAGGGTTCTTTGAGGTGTTTGGGGAGATTGTTCCAGCAGTGCGTGTCGGAATATGCCAAACTCGACTTATAAAGGTCTATTCTTGGCTTGGGTAGAGTAAGAGTCGCATTTCGGGAGTTAGGGTTGCGAGTTTCGTAGCAGACAATGGTTTGGTGAAGAGAGAGAGAGAGAGAGAGAGAGAGAGAGAGAGAGAGAGAGAGAGAGAGAGAGAGAGAGAGAGAGAGAGAGGCAGTCGACCGTGACTGAACAGTAAAATACGTATCTGTTTTACACACACACACACACACACACACACACACACACACACACACACACACACACACACACACACACACAGAATTTTACACACATACACACACACACACACACACACACACACACACACACACACACACGCACACACACACACATTATTTCTTTCTTTCTCTGTTTCTCGCTTTTTTTCTTTATTCTTCTTTCTTTCTTTCTTTTTGTGCCTATCTTTATTCTTCTTTCTTTCTTTCTTTCCTTCTTTTCTTTCTTTCTGTGCCTATCTGTCATTCCTTATTGATTTATTTCATGATTTTCTTCTACAGATAACCAGTACCAGAGATTCAAGTCGTCGATGAAGACGACATGACATCAGCTTGTGCAGACTTTGAAGACGTCCCATCATGGATCTGACGTAATTAACACGTTATTCAAGCCCAGAAGTGTGTAAGTCTACATGACCATCAGTCTTTCGAAATCTCTGTGAACTGGAAAGCTAAGAGGTAAACTGAAGTGTCACCGTTGGGGCGTTAAAAAAAA
>NC_134896.1:7253441-7255941 GCF_041734735.1 Babylonia areolata | reverse complement strand
AGAGAGAGAGAGAGAGAGAGAGAGAGAGAGAGAGAGAAGAAAAACAAAACCCACAAAAAAACACAGCAACAACAGAAAAACGATAACATTGCAAATGATAGTGATCATAGACATTCATATCATTTCAGTTGTATTGTCCAAGTTGTGACCATACGTAATCGTTTCAAAGCTTTATAAACGTCTGTCTGTCCGTCTGTTTTATCTGACTGTCTGTTTTTGTGTGTGTGTGTCTGTCTGTCTGCTTTGTCTGTCTGTCTGTTTGTTTGCCTGTCTGTCTGTTTTATCTGACTGTCTGTTTTGTCTATCTCTCCTGTCTGTCTGTCTCCTATTAGTAATAGGAGAGACAGACAGACAGACAGAGACATAGAGACAGACAGACAGAGACAGAGATAGACAGAGAGAGAGGGGGAGTCACATAGAGACAGACAGACAGAGACATAGAGAGAGAGAGACAGAGAGACAGAGACAGACACAGAGAGAGGGAGTCACATAGAGACAGACAGACAGAGACATAGAGAGAGAGACAGAGACAGACACAGAGAGAGAGGGAGTCACATACAGACGGACAGGCAGAGGGGGGAGTCACATAGAGACAGCCAGACAGACAGAGACATAGAGAGACAGAGACAAAGACAGAGAAGCGGACAGAGAAGGACAGATCTGACAGACAGGTGAGAGGCTATCGAGCGTGAACTGAACAATTCTGCCTGTGCACATGACCTACATTGAGAGACAGAGAGACAGAGACAGACAGACAGACAGACAGAGATAGACAGACAGACAGACAGACAGCAAAAGATGGTTCTGGCAGACATAGATCTAGACACTGGAAGTGACATCACAGGGTGGGGGTGGGGGGAGACATAGATACTGCAAGTGATATCACCGGGTGGGGGGGGGGGGGGGGTAGACATAGATTCTTCAAGTGATATCACAGAGGGGTGGGGTGGGGTAGACATGGATACTTCAAGTGATATAACGGGGGGGGGGCAGGGGGTAGACATAGATACTTCAAGTGATATAACGGGGGGGGGGGGGGGGGGGGGGGAGGGGGGGCGTAGACATAGATACTTCAAGTGATATCACAGGGGTTAGACATAGACACTTGAAAGTGATATCACAGGGGGGGGGGGGGGGGGGGGGGGGCGTAGACATAGATATTTCAAGTGATATCACGGGGGGGGGGGGGGGGGGCGTAGACATAGATACTTCAAGTGATATCACAGGGGTTAGACATAGACACTTGAAAGTGATATCACAGAGGGGGGGGGGGGTAGACATAGATTCTTCAAGTGATATCACGGGGGGGGGGGGGGGGATAGACATAGATACTTCAAGTGATATAACGGAGGGGGGGGGGACGTAGACATAGATATAGACTCTGGAAGTGATATCAAAGGGGGGGGGGGAGGGCAGACTCTGTCTGTCTCTTTGAGATACTTCAAGTGATATCAAAGGGAAAAAACATAGACACTTCACAGAGGGAGGTATAGACACTGGAAGTGATATCACAGGGGCGTAGATATCACCACATGGAGGAAACATAGACACTTGAAGTGATATCACAAGGAGAAGACATAGACACTTGAAGTGATAATCACAAGGAGAAGACATGGACACTTGAAGTGGTAATCACAATTTGAAGACATAGACACTTGAAGTGATACCACAAGGAGAAGACATAGACACTTCACAGAGGCAGACATAGACACTGGAGATGATATTACAGAGGCAGACATAGACAGTTGAAGCGATACCACAAGGAGAAGACATAGACACTTGAAGTGATAATCACAAGGAGAAGACATAGACACTTGAAGTAATATCACAAGGAGAAGACATAGACACTTGAAGTGATAATCACAAGGAGAAGACATAGACACTTGAAGTGATATCACAAGGAGAAGACATAGACACTTCACAGAGGCAGACATAGACACTGGAGATGATATTACAGAGGCAGACATAGACAGTTGAAGCGATACCACAAGGAGAAGACATAGACACTTGAAGTGATAATCACAAGGAGAAGACATAGACACTTGAAGTGATATCACAAGGAGAAGACATAGACACTTCACAGAGGCAGACATAGACACTGGAGATGATAATACAGAGGCAAACATAGACAGTTGAAGCGATACCACAAGGAGAAGGCATAGACACTTGAAGTGATACCACAAGGAGAAGACATAGACACTTGAAGTGATAATCACAAGGAGAAGACATAGACACTTCACAGAGGCAGACATAGACACTGGAGATGATATTACAGAGGCAGACATAGACAGTTGAAGCGATACCACAAGGAGAAGACATAGACACTTGAAGTGATAACCACAAGGAGAAGACATAGACACTTGAAGTGATATCACAAGGAGAAGACATAGACACTTCACAGAGGCAGACATAGACACTGGAGATGATATTACAGAGGCAGACATAGACAGTTGAAGCGATACCACAAGGAGAAGACATAGACACTTGAAGTGATAATCAC
>NC_134896.1:7243441-7248441 GCF_041734735.1 Babylonia areolata | reverse complement strand
GAGAGACAGAGACAGAGACAGAGACAATGACAGACAGTTCAGGAACTCATGAATTTTGCCTGAAGACCACCGGCCTCTGCACAAGAGGTACACGGGTCAGGAAATGGAAACGTACTGATGATGGCAACCAATGGAACACACACAGATAGTATTATAAATGATCGAGAGAGAGAGAGAGAGAGAGAGAGAGAGAGAGAGAGAGAGTGATGGCTGGGGAGGGGGGGGGGAGAGGGCGAAAGAGAGACGGACAGACATAGACAGAGACAGAGAAAGCGAGAGGGGAAGAGAGAGAGAGATGGGGGTGGGGGGGGTGGGGGGGGGCAAAAGAGAGGGAGAGAGAGGGGGGGAGAGAGAGAGATGGGGGAGGAGGCAAAAGTGAGAGAGAGACAGACAGAGAGAGAGAGAAAGCGAGAGGGGGAGAGAGAGAGAGATGGGGTGGGGTGGGGGTGGGGGGCAAAAGAGAGACAGACATAGAGGGGGAGAGAGAGAGAGATCAGAAGAGAGACAGAGATAGAGACAGAGAGAGTAGAGATCGAAAGACACACACACACACACACACACAGAACGAGTGAAAGAGAGAGGGAGAAAGTGAGACAGATACAGACAAACAGGCAGACAGACAGATAGACAGACAGACTAACAGACTGACAGACTGACAGACACACACACACACACACAACAGCAACAGACACACAGAGAGACCAACACGGAAAAACACGATCACAACGGTTGCTATAAACAGGATAATCACATGCCGATTATTCCCAACTGCGTCAATCGGCTTCATCCGTTTTCTGCTGGGCTTTTTGTTTGTTTGTTTGGGCTTTTCGTTTCTCTTTCATTCCCCCACGTTTCAGTTTCTCTCTGAGTGGTGGGCATCACCTTGGTCTTAAGCTGTTCCTTATTACCTGAGTGCATTCATTTCAGCTTGCATGTGTTGCTGAAAGAAGGCGTGCAGGGGAAAAAACCACAACAAACAAGAGAGGCAAGGCCTTCAAGACTCACTTGTGATAAATTAAGTCCCCTAGCATTAATTACAGAGTAATTTCCCTTTTTTTACTATCTGCACCAAAATGTTTGCAAAATAAATAAAAATTCCATGCTTAGCAAAAGAAGTTCCTGTTTGAACAAAAAATGATAATAATGACTCCTCTTGTTGTTGTGCCAGAATAAGAGGTCAAAGTGCCAAGTTTAGAGAATGCAAAAAATATAAATATAACAGTAAATGCAGTTTGCATATAATTAGGCTTCTTTTTTTATTTGTTTGTGCCCCTCTCAGAGGTGCAATATTGTTTTAAACAAGATGACTGGAAAGAACTGAATTTTTCCTATTTTTATGCCAAATTTGGTGTCAACTGACAAAGTATTTGCAGAGAAAATGTCAATGTTAAAGTTTACCACGGACACACAGACACACACACAGACAACCGAACACCGGGTTAAAACATAGACTCACTTTGTTTACACAAGTGAGTCAAAAAACTACTTTGCCCAGCCATACAGTCAGGCCATTAGGTTTGGGTCCTGGCGTTGTCATGTTCCTTATTACCTGGAAGCATTCATTTCAGCTTCCACCTGTTGTTGAAAGACAGTTTGCAGGTAAAACTACTTTGCAGGCCGCTAGGTTTTGGTTGGCACACATGTAATATTCATGGCGGGTTTAGTTCGGAGGATAGATCAATCTGGAACTGTTTCTTTGGCTTCAAGAAACAATTGGTGTGTGTGTGTGTGTGTGTGTGTGTGTGTGTGCTTTATGATATGAAAAATATCAACACAAATGGTGCCACATTAGTAGCTTACGCAGATGACATAGCTCTCTGGAAGAACGTAAACTGTAATATTACAAAAAATACATCAAAACGAAATAAAATTATTAAGCATCTTCAAGATGCCATCGACAACATTGTGGAATATATGAAAGAAACTGGTTTTCTCCTGTCTGCTGAAAAGACTGTTTTCATCATATATATACTGAAAAGTTGATTGAATTTGAAGGCAGGGATGCTATTAAAATAAAGGTAAACGACACTATCATACATCCGAATAAAAAGGTGAAATTTCTCGGTGTTATCTCCCATTATAAACTTTTTTGGACTACACATATAAACTACCTTATTGAGAAGGCGAGGAAGAAAATAGCTCTATTACGTGTGCTTTCTGGAATCCCTGTTATAAATTGTGGCAGTAATCTTATCAATGCTGCAATGGGACCAGTCCGCTCAATTATATCATGGTCAGAAAGTTTATTTCACTGCTTCAAACTCTGATCTTCATAAACTGACAAGTATTGATTCCTTAGCTTTTAAGATTGCACTTGGGTTACCGCGATGGGCTTCAATCGACAAAACATACAAAGAAGCTGGTGTTTTGCCATTACCTGAACACAGGAAATTAAGTATCTGTAAGGTAAGGGCTAGAGCTGTCCCAAATTCGGTTGTCTCTGAACTTGATGAAGAAACATACATCTGTAGAGAAATTCGTAACAAAGCTGTATACACGTCCTTGTTCGATTTTACTAAGTCAGTCTTTGAGAGTTGCAGTTTGTCTCTTTCCCAGATTGCGCAAATTCCGCATTGTTTTCATCCGCCTTGACTGACTGAGCAAGGAAATATTATTTTTACATATGGACAATTAAAAAAGAGTTACAGTCCACTCATTATTGCCTCTCGGGCCAAAGAACTAATTAATACACATTTCAAATATTACCTCCGTGTTTTCACAGATGGATCAATCAGTATTAACTCTGAAGTTGGAGCCGCTTTTGTAATCCCCGAGCTTAACATTAAAAAGAGATTCCATTGAACTAAAGGTTGTTCAATTATTACTGCTGAATTGTTTGCAATTCTGATGGCTTTCACCTTTTTTTTAGTGATATGCCTCTTGTGCCTGCAAAAATTCTTATACTATCTGATTCAAAATCAGCATTGATGGCTTTAAATAATCAATCTTCATCTGAACGAGCAGATATTATGTACGAAATTTTGTATTTAATCCACCAGTTAATTATGCGAGGCTCCGACATTTCACTCTTGTGGGTTCCTGGACATTCTAATCTTCGTGGTAACGAAATGGCCAATTTTTGTGCCAAGGAAGCGGCATCGAACAATTCAGTTTCAATCAATTATAATATTCCTATTTCTGTTTCTGAAGCCTGTACTATTCTTTCAACATATATTTTTTTTATCTGGAGTTTCAGACAGAAACAGTTCTTAGAAAACTCAAATAAAAAGCTCTGGTTGGATCTCTCTCTTCCAGTAAGAAAAGGCACTACCCCCCCCCCCCCCTCCCCCAGGATCAATTTCCACAAAGAAACTTGACACACAGGCTAAGAACTAATGCATGGTTATGCAGATTTTTGAAACCGTCACCACTATGTATTTGTGGTAAGACCCTTGACATCCCACATTTTTTGCTCGAATGTCCAGATACACATTTACATTTCAAACCCCTTCATGATATGATTACGTCCTTTAATCTTCCATTCGCCATGTCCAGTGTTTTTCACCCTAGCAAAGAAAATGGTTGGTCGCAGTTGACCTAATCAAAAGCCATCCAACTGGTCGGTTTTTCTAATTTGTTTCATCCCTTTTATATGCATTTTACAATGCACTACACTACACTACACTGCACTACACTATACTACACTACACTGCACCACAGTACACTACACTACAATATGATACAGTACAATACAATACAGTACAGTAAAGTACATTGCAATACAGTACAGTACACTACAACACAATACAGAACAGTACACCACACAACACGTCACACCACACCAAACACCACACCACACCACACCACACCACACCACACCACACCACACCACACTACACCACACACTACACTACACTACACTACACTACACCACATCACACCACACCAAACACTACACTACACTACACCACACCACATCACACCACACCAAACACTACACTACACTACACTACACCACACCACACCACACACTACACTACACTACACTACACCACACCACACCACACCACACTACACTACACTACACTACACTGCACTACACCACACCACACCACACCAAACACTACACTACACTACACTACACTACACCACACCACACCACACCAAACACTACACTACACTACACTGCACTACACTACACCACACCACACCACACCAAACACTGCACTACACTACACCACACCACACCACACCACACCACACCAAACACTACACTACACTACACTACACCACACCACACCACACCACACCAAACACTACACTACACTACAGTACACCACACCACACCACACCAAACACTACACTACACTGCACTACACTACACTACACTACACTGCACTACACTACACCACACCACACCACACCAAACACTACACTACACTACACTACACCACACCACACCACACCACACCACACCAAACACTACACTGCACTACACTACACTACACCACACCACACCACACCACACCAAACACTACACTACACTACACTACACTACACTACACTACACTACACTACACTACACCACACCAAACACTACACTACACTACACTACACTACACTACACTACACTACACTACACTACACTACACCACACCAAACACTACACTACACTACACCACACCACACCACACCACACCAAACACTACACTACACTACACCACACCACACCACACCAAACACTACACTACACTACACTACACCACACCACACCACACCAAACACTACACTACACTACACTACACCACACCACACCATACCAAACACTACACTACACTACACTACACCACACCACACCACACCACACCACACCAAACACTACACTACACTACACTACACTACACTACACCACACCACACCACACCACACCAAACACTACACTACACTACACTACAGTACACCACACCACACCACACCAAACACTACACTACACTGCACTACACTACACTACACTACACTGCACTACACTACACCACACCACACCACACCAAACACTACAC
>NC_134896.1:7225941-7228441 GCF_041734735.1 Babylonia areolata | reverse complement strand
GTGTGTGAGTGTATCTGTGCGTGTCTGTGTGTTTATCTCTGTGTTGTATGTATGTCTGCGCGTGTGTCTCTGTGTGTCTGTGTATGCATGTGTGTGTCTGTGTGTAGTTGTGTGTATTTGTGTCAGAATAAAAGAGAGAAGCCCCAAAAAGGGTGGAGAAGCAGATAAACAGACAGACAGACAAACAGATTAATACAGAGTGGCTGAGAGAGAGAGAGAGAGAGAGAGAGAGAGAGAGAGAGAGAGAGAGAGAGAGAGAGAGAACGAACAAACGAAAATGTTTTAATGAACTTTGGCCATGGACCACAATGCAAAACCAGGGAACTGGGGGTGGACATGGGAAGGGATATTGTAACACTTGAATAGATGACACAATATCATAATTTTCATGGACTTGACATTAATTCTACTTAATTAGGTCTGAGTATATTATTTCTCCTTTTGATCGCATGGAAAATAAATTTTGATACATGGCAATTTCTCCGCTTGTTGTTTGATCGAACAATTGTACTAAGAGACATATTTAAACAGTCTTGAAGAAATTTTGTCCTTAAATCAGTATATACAGAACAAACAAACAACATATGGTATTCATCTCCAGTTCACCTTGGCAAAAAGGACAATGCTTTGAAACATCATTAATTTTTTTCAGTTTACTTATTAACATTATTATCTAAAGGAAGCACATTAAATCTGGCCTGAGACAACGCCACTCTGAAACAATATTCATCAGCATTTGTTATGTATTTTTCTTTTTCAAATATGACTTTAAATGATCTGTAGCATGAATATCTGTCTCTATCACTAATAGTACCCGACCATTCTTGAATGAAGATATCTATAAGTCTTTGCTTGAAAGTAATAAGAAATCCTTTCACATCACCAACACCTTGTTGCAACCACACAAAATCAAAACCTGTTGTACATAATATTTCTCTAACTTGGTAAGCCCAAAACTGTTTTCCATTTAAATCTAATCCAAGCAACATCTGATAAGTCATGTATGGCAGTCTCTTTTGATCCATCTGTAGTATTCTAAACCAGTACCTTATAAGATTTAAGAACGAGTTTACAAATAACGGATATCTACCAAGGTCACCATAAACCACTTTGTTTGGC
The DNA here is from genome assembly GCF_041734735.1 of Babylonia areolata. Taxonomy (NCBI): domain Eukaryota; kingdom Metazoa; phylum Mollusca; class Gastropoda; order Neogastropoda; family Buccinidae; genus Babylonia; species Babylonia areolata. Next base: position 7,227,322 of record NC_134896.1, on the reverse strand, counting down.
GTTTTCACTGGCACTCCCAAGAATCGCTTACATGCTAATAAAAAATTTTTTTTCTACATTCTCTAGTTTATTCATACCCCAAATTTCAGATGCATACAACAGAACAGGCTGTACCTTTACATCAAATATTTTCAAAAATACTGCATATGTCACAACTCATGACAATCTCGTGTGGAGTGTTTTGTACATGCCCTTCCCCACTCGCTCTCCCCAGCTTGTCTTTTTGTATGTGTGACTCCCGGTTGTACGTTTTTCACGTGCAATCGTGGAGTCATGTGTGTTTGTGTCACTGCTGAGCAGAGTTTAAAATTTCTCTGTTCTGTCAGTGACACTTCTCTAGGCTTTTCGCCCGCGGCCTTCTTGGAGGAAGGTCGTGCCTGTTTGGTTCGGGTTTTTTACCCAGCTGGTTGGCACCTTCATGTGAGGATCGCTTTTCCTCCTGGTGGCCATGCTTCTATGTTCTGTGTGCTCCAGCTCAGAGGGAGTGCCCTGCTGGACGTGTCTCGTCTTTGTTTTGGTTTTTTTTATTTCCAGCGTCAGGGTAGTGGTACCCGGTTGGCAGTTTGCAGCGTCCCACTTCGTGCACCATCTCTTCTTCAGCCTGTGTTGGCCAGGCGGCGTTGTTGCTCCTTCTGCTGCTGACTGCTGTCTTCAGTCCTGCTGCCCTCTTCTCATCACTGTCATCGTTTGTTCACTAGTTTCGTCGTTTTCTGTTTTCATCTGTCTTCAGTTTTTGCCGTACAAGTCATCGTCTTTTCTTGTGTTGTGCAGCGCTTCAGTTTATCTATTCGTCAAACGTCCTTAGTTCATTGTTAGCATTCTCCGGACTGACTGCTGCTGGACGGCCGTGTCTTAAAGCTCTGTGCTTTATGGGTTTTGTGTGTGTGTGTTGTTTATCCATTCTGTCAGCGTAGTTATCATTTCTTGCTAAGATTGTAGTTTTATTAGTCAAGTTCTGTGTGTGACTGAATAAATGTATGTGAACCCTGAATTATTTCAGTCTGTGTTTGTGTTGTCTGGGTGTTAGTGCTGGGCTGGGTTGGGGTTTCTAGTCCGCTCTCTTCTAGAGCGTGACAGCATATGACATTTCTTTATACCTTTAAAAAGCCTTCACAAGGCTCATGGTTCGCCTTTTGCCTTTCACAATAAGATGTTCGGTCCCCCGTTTGGGACTTATCTTTGATGAGAGAGAGAGACAGACAGACAGACAGACAGACAGACAGATTGACAGAGACAGAGACAGACAAACAGACAGAGACAGAGACTGAGATTTAGACAGAGACAGAGGCACAGAGAGAGAATTAAAAAAAAACTTTATTACTCAAGAATAAAGACCAAAGGCATTGCCTATAGACAGATACAGTCAACAACTTTATTACTC
>NC_134896.1:7210941-7213441 GCF_041734735.1 Babylonia areolata | reverse complement strand
AAACAAAGAAAAAACAAAAACAAAAACAATTCACATAATACAACATACATAGAAAACTCGGAGTCAATGACAGAGGGAAGGAGAGACGGAGGTCCCGACAGATTCTATTCTGTTCTTTTCCATTACATCACATTGCATTCTCTTTTCTCTCTAATCTGTTATATTACATTGCATTGCATTCTCTCCTCTTCTCTTCTTTTCTTTTCTCTTCCATTGTATGCCATTCCATTTTATCCTATTCAATACTGTTCTATTCTATTCGATTCTATTGCATTATATTACATTACATTACATTCTGTTCTGTTCTATTCTATTTCATTACATTACATTGCATTCTCTTCTCTTCTATTTTATCCTGTCCTATTCTATTCTATTGTATTATGTTACATTACATTCTTTTCTGTTCTATTCTATTTCATTACATTACATTGCATTCTCTTCTCTCTATTCTATTATATTACATTGCATTACATTACATTCTCTCCTCTTCTCTTCTTTTCTTTTCTCTTCCATTGTATGCCATTCCATTTTATGCTATCCAATACTGTTCTATTCTATTCGATTCTATTGCATTATATTGCATTACATTACATTACATTCTTTTCTGTTCTATTCTATTTCATTACATTACATTGCATTCTCTTCTCTTCCATTTTATTCTGTTCTATTCTATTGTATTACATTACATTCTTTTCTGTTCTATTTTATTTCATTACATTACATTGCATTCTCTTCTCTCTATTCTATTATATTACATTGCATTACATTACATTCTCTCCTGCTCTCTTATTTTCTTTTCTCTTCTATTGTATGCCATTCCACTTTATCCTATTCAATACTGTTCTATTCTATTCGATTCTATTGCATTATATTACATTACATTCTCTTCTGTTCTATTCTATTTCTTTACATTACATTGCATTGCATTCTCTTCTCTTCCATTTTATTCTGTTCTATTCTATTGTATTATATTACATTACATTCTTTTCTGTTCTGTTCTATTTCATTACATTACATTGCATTCTCTTCTCTCTATTCTATTATATTGCATTCTCTCCTGTTCTCTTATTTTCTTTTCTCTTCCATTGTATGCCATTCCATTTTATGCTATCCAATAATGTTCTATTCTATTCGATTCTATTGCATTATATTACATTACATTACATTCTTTTCTGTTCTATTCTATTTCATTACATTACATTGCATTCTCTTCTCTTCCATTTTATTCTGTTCTATTCTATTGTATTACATTACATTCTTTTCTGTTCTATTTTATTTCATTACATTACATTGTGTTTTCTTCTCTTCTCTCTATTCTATTGTATTACATTGCATTACATTACATTCCCTGCTGTTCTCTTATTTTCTTTTGTTTTCCACTGTATACCATTCCATTTTATCCTATTCTATTCTATTCTGCTCGATTCTATTGCATTATTTTACATTACATTCTGTTCTGTTCTATTCTATTTAATTTCATTACATTGCATTGCATTCTCTTCTCTTTTCTTCCATTCTCTTCTGTTCTGTTCTATTTCATTCTATTCGATTCTATTGCATTATATTACATTACATTACATTACGTTCCCTTCTGTTCTATTTCATTACATTATATTGCATCATCTTCTCTTCCATTCTATTCTGTTCTGTTCTATTTCATTCTATTCGACTCTATTGCATTATATTACATTACATTACGTTCCCTTCTGTTCTATTTCATTACATTACATTGCATTCTCTTCTCTTCCATTCTATTCTGTTCTGTTCTATTTCATTCTATTCGACTCTATTGCATTATATTACATTACATTACGTTCCCTTCTGTTCTATTCTATTTCATTACATTACATTGCATTCTCTTCTCTTCCACTCTATTCTGTTGTATTCTATCCTAATCTGCGTGCAGTTTGAATCTCCCCAAACGGGCCAGGGCCCACCACAGAATCCAGAGGGAGAATCTGGCCATTGCACGTCGGATTGAGTCGGTCAGACCTATGTACAGCACTGACAAATGGGTCAGTTCCTTTCTGCTCCGTGTGTGTGTGTGTGTGTGTGTGTGTGTGTGTGAAAGAGAGAGGGAGGGAGAGAGAGAGAGTGTGTGTGTGTGTGTTAGAGAGAGAGGGGTGGGAAGTGTGTGTGTGTGTGTGTGTGTGTGTGTGTGTGTGTGTGTGTGTGTGTGTGTGTGTGTGTGTGTAAAAGAGAGTGGGAGAGAGAGAGGGAGAGTGTGTGTGTGAGTGTGCGTGCGTGCGTGCCTGCGTGTGTAAATTTTATAATATGTGTATATTTTTTTATGCATTATAGAATTTTATATCTGAGCCATGTTTGTGCCTTTCTTTCGCTTACATCCCTAACATATAAGTCTATATTTTAGACATTGACAGAGTCTTTTAATTGATAGACATGAGCTCCACAGAAATAGAATTAGCCATTACTAGTATTATCGATCTTTCAATATTCATATTATTATGGAGAAAACTCCACTCTGTGGTATCAACTTTTC
>NC_134896.1:7203441-7205941 GCF_041734735.1 Babylonia areolata | reverse complement strand
GGGTGAGTTGTAGGGTGGTGGGGGGTAGGTGGGGGGGGAAGAAGTTTCACAGATGATATTTTCATCGAGTTTCATTTCCTTTTTTTTTTTCCAGGACAAAGAGAGAGGCAAACACAAAGACAAAGATCAACACAGCAGGCGCTCGAAAAGTGAAACCAGCTTGCATAAATTGCCGCCAGTACACAACAAGAGAAAGGTCAGTTGTTGTTGTTGCAGCTACTGTTGTCTTTGTCATGCGCCTGTTGTTTGGTTAATTTGGGAATTTTTTTTTTTTCTTCTTCTTCTTTTCTTTTTGGATCAGAAATCTTTGAGATGGAAACGTGTTATGGTGATGTTGTTGTTGTTGTTGTTGTTGTTGGTGGTGGTGGTGGTGGTGGTGGTGGTGGTGGTGGTGGTGTGTGTGTGTGTGTGTGTGTGTGTGTGTGTGTGTGTGTGTGTGTGTGTGTGTGTGCGGATTTGCGTGTGTCTGTGTGTCTGTATGTGTGGGGCTGTGCATGTTTTTGTGTGTGTGCGTCAGTGTGTGTCTGTGTGCATGTGTGTGTGTGTGTGTGTGTGTGTGTGTGTGTGTGTGTGTTTCTGTGCGCGCGCGCGCATGTATGTATGTATGTGTATATGTGTGTGCAATTGTGAGTGCGTATTTGCATGTGTGTTGGCGTGTGTGTATGTGTGTGCGCACGCGCGGTCGCAAGTATGTGTGTGTGTTTGTGTGTGTTGGTGTTTGTGTGTTAGTATGTGTGTGTGTATGTGTTAGTTTATATGTGTGTGTGTGTGTGTGTGTGTGTGTGGGTGTGTAGTGGCTGTGGTTGACGGCAGCTTTAAGTCAATAAAAATGGGGAATGAGATATGAATAATGGGAGGAGGGTGCGTGAGAAGCCTGCTTGACAGGCCCTTGTAAGCCTACTGATGTATGTCGGAAGACCGTGTCCCCCTGTCAACATGGTCGATACCATGCCACGGGGTGTGGGGGGTGGGGGTGGGGGCAGGGGGGAGGGGGAGGAGGGGCAGGGAGGGTGGGGGATGGAGGGGGAGAGGTATAGCGAGATGGTTTGTGAGGGTAGTTAGAGACAGGGAGAGGAAGAGTGTGGGGGGAGGGAGGGAGGGAGTACCAGGGGTTGATTGTGTGTTTGTGTGTGTGTCGATGTTTTACCCTAAAAATACTGTGCTGGCTCTCTCTCTCTCTCTCTCTCTCTCTCTCTCTCTCTCTCTCTCTCTCTCTCTCTCTCTCTCTCTCTCTCTCGCTCTGTCTGTCTGTCTGTCTGTCTGTCTGTGTGCCTGTCTGCCTGTCTGTCTATTTGTTTGTATCTCTTTTCCTTTTTTTTCCGGAGGGGATGGGGGTGTGGGGGCGGGGTATGATTGCTAATATTAATGATACTGTTCCTGTTACATTTTTGACTGTCTCATACTCAGTATTTGTTATCATACATTATTTTATTTTATTGTTGTTGTTGTTTTATTGTTATTATGACGATGATGATTATGATTTAATGTTACTATTATCATCATCATCATCGTCGTCATCATCGCCATCATCATCATCATCATCAGTACTAGTAGTAGCAGCAGCAGCATCTCATTATGATTATCAGTTATCATTATCAGTTATCATTATCATTATCATCATTATCATCAACACAATGCTAAATGTGTTTGTGTGCTGACTGATTCTGTCGTTGCAGCAAGATCCAAAGCTGTACATGTATTACGGGAAGTTTTTTTATGGTTCTGACAATGAAGAGGTAGATTCTTCCTGTCTTTGTCGCTTTGTGTGTTTCCACCCCTTTGTTTTCTTCTCTTTAGCACGTGTGCTCCGCAACAGAAAAAAAGAAAGAACAAAGTATAAACAAAAGCACTGTTGTCTTTGCTGTTCATATGCAAGCTGTATTCCGTATAACCCTGCGACACAAAAAGAAAAGAGATATTGTTATCATATTCTATGCCAAGTAGATGTCTGTTTGTAAGTACAAGTTAGATGACTTCCTCGCTACCCCGCGTATAGAGCATGATTATATTCTGTGTGAAGTAGATATGTCTGTTGTGTAAACACAGACCAGATGACTGCTTTTCCCACAAAACGCATATAAATTATTATCATATTCTATGTAAAGTAGATATGTCTGTTATGTAAACACAGACCAGATGACCGCTTTTTCCACACAACGTATACAAATCATGATTATATTCTGTGCAAAGTAGATATGTCTGTTGTGTAAACAGAGACCAGATGACTGCTTTTCCCACAAAACGCATATACATTATTATCATATTCTATGTAAAGTAGATATGTCTGTTATGTAAACACAGACTAGATGAGTGCCTTAGCCACCCAACACATATAAATCATTATCAAATTCTGTGTAAAGCAGATATGTCTGTTTGCAAAACAGACTATTCGATAATTTGCCACTCCCAAAGATATTATTGTCACGTTTGATATAAAGTAGATATGTTTGGTATGTAAACGCAGATGAGATGACTGTCTTTCCACCCCACACAGACATTG
>NC_134896.1:7180941-7195941 GCF_041734735.1 Babylonia areolata | reverse complement strand
TCTCAGATCTGGATGCTCTCTCTCTCTCTCTCTCTCTCTCTCTCTCTCTCTCTCTCTCAGATCTGGATGCTCTCTCTCTCTCTCTCTCTCTCTCTCTCTCTCAGATCTGGATGTTCACATTTCTTGGGTTCTTTCTTAATCAGATTTTTCGGTGTGTGTTATTTTTTCCTCCTCCTCCTCCTCCTCCTCCTCCTCCTCCTTCTTCTTCTTCTTCTTCTTCTTCTTCCTCCTCCTCCTCCTCCTCCTCCTCCTTCTTCTTCTCCTTCTTCCTCTTCCTCCTCCTGCTTCTTCTTCTTCTTCCTCCTCCTCCTCCTTCTTCCTCCTCCTCCTCCTTCCTCCTCCTCCTCCTCCTCCTTCTTCTTCTTCTTCTTTTTCTTCTTCTTTTTTTTTTTCTTCTTCTTCTTCTTCTTCTTCTTCTTCTTCTTCTTCTTCTTCCTCCTCCACCTCCTCCTCCTTCTTCTTCCTCCTCCTCCTTCTTCTTCTTCTTCTTCTTCTTCTCCCTCAGCTCTATGGAGGGTCAAATCTGCAATGCCGCTGCCATGTCACCTGATTGACATAAAAAGAGAGAAGCAAGTGGAAGCCGGAGGTAGAGAGAGAACATGAATTAAAAGCAGAGCAAGGGAAGTGAAACACTGAGAGAAATAACATACCATTATACCAGTATCATAAAGAACATACCGTTATACCAATATTATAAGAAACATAAACAAAAAAACAAACAAAACTAAGAACATACCATTATATCAATATCATAAAGAACACACCATTATATCAATATTATAAAGAGCACACCATTATATCAATATCATAAAGAACATACCATTATATCAATATTATAAAGAACATACCATTATATCTATCATAAAGAACATACCATTATACCAATATCATAAAGAACATACCATTATATCAATATCATAAAAAACATACCATTATATCAGTATCATAAAGAACATACCATTATATCAATCAATATTATAAAGAACATACCATTATATCAGTATTATAAAGAACACACCATTATATCAATAACATAAAGAACATACCATTATATCTATATCAATATTATAAAGAACACACCATTATATCTATCATAAAGAACATACCATTATACCAATATCATAAAGAACATACCATTATATCAATATCATAAAAACATACCATTATATCAGTATCATAAAGAACATACCATTATATCAATATCATAAAGAACATACCATTATATCTATCATAAAGAACATACCATTATATCAATATCATAAAGAACATACCATTATATCAATCAATATTATAAAGAACATACAATTATATCAAGATCATAAAGGACATACCATTATATCAATATCATAAAGGACATACCATTATATCAATCAATATTATAAAGAACATACCATTATATCAGTATTATAAAGAACACACCATTATATCAATATTATAAAGAACATACCATTATATCAATATTATAAAGAACATACCATTATATCAATATTGTAAAGAACATACCACTATATCAATCAGTATTATAAAGAACATACCATTATATCAGTATTATAAAGAACACACCATTATATCAATATAAAAATTTAAAAAAACATACCATTATATCAATAACATAAAGAACATACCATTATATCAGTATTATGAAGAACACATTATTAAATCAATATCACAAAGAACATATCATTAAATCAATATCACAAAGGACATACCATTATATCAATCAATGTTATAAAGAACATACCATTATATCAATATCATAAAGAATATACCATTATATCAATCAATGTTATAAAGAACATACCATTATGTCAATATCAGAAAGGACATACCATTATATCAATATCATAAAAAAAACATACCATTATATCAATATCATAAAGGACATACCATTATATCAATATTATAAAGAACACGCCATTATATCAATATCATAAAGGACATACCATCCTATCAATATAAAAAAAAAAGGACACACGAAACGAGATACGAAAGGAATGAAACAAACAAAAGAGTGAGTAGAAATCAAACATGCAAACACACACACACACACACACACACACACACACACACACACACACACACACACACACACACACACACACACACACACACGTCTTCAAGCTGTTGAGACCATCGAGAAACGCAGGCGAAGAAACAGCTGAAGGGAAATAACCCCAACCTCCTCCTCACCAAGTCAATTCATATGCCGGCTCGTGATTGTGTCCCTTAAGGCCTCAGTCACTGTCTTGTTTATTGCAAAATATTCAGCTCCCTTGGTTTTCATCAGGTTTTTGTTTTTACTATTAAAAAAAAAAAAAAAAAAAAATAAATGAAAATGATAATCATAAATAATCATGTTGTATTGAATTTTTTAAAAAATTTTGTGATACCAGACCTTCGTTTAGAGACGCTTTGAAGTTTTACTGTCATTGACTATGCAGTCCTTCGTTGAGAGAGAGAGAGAGAGAGAGAGAGAGAGAGAGAGAGAGAGAGAGAGAGAGAGAGAGAGAGAACAAGAACAAGAACAAAACTTTAATCTCCAGGCCTCCGGCCCCTAGAAAGAGGTCAAAAGTACACAGTATGGTGATCACTCAACCACAACAAAATGTAAAATACGTACTAACTTAACCTGTAGAACAAAAGTGCTTCTCGTGCATTGTAAATTAATTCTAACTTTCATCATTGTTGTCACAGAATTCCTGTCGTATCTTCAGGGCATTAAATATATAAACGCATAGTTTACGAATACTGTAAACAGAACCATTCTTCATCAAGTGAACATACGATTGACCTTCAGAGTTCAGATGTTTTTGCCGCAGGTCATTGTAAAGGACACAATTGTTTATAAAATGGTTTTCATCTTCGATTACATTACAACGTTTACATGCGTAATTTGAATTACATTTGAATGTTCTTCTAAAAAATGATCCATTTATTGGGAGCAAACCAAGCCGTAATTTTACTAAACAGTCCCTAAAAGACTTTTTATCCACATATTCAAAATATTGCTCACACTGAAAACCAGTTTTAAACAGTCTGTAGTTATGATATATATCTTTAGACATCTTTATGAGAGAGAGAGAGAGAGAGAGAGAGAGAGAGAGAGAGAGAGAGAGAGAGAGAGAGACGTTTCTTGGTTTTCATTCTGCTTTAAATTCAACGCCTTTGTATTCATTACGTTTTGCCTCCTGACTTCTCTCTCTCTCTCTCTCTCTCTCTGTGGTTACTTATCTAGATATGAAAAATAGCACTATGGAACTGATGAAGTGAAGGTAACTAATGCTTATAAGTATCTTGGTATGATTTTTACAACTAAGCTGAGTTTGACAAGGACAGTAGCAGAAATTTGTAGAAAGGGGAAGAAGGGGGTTATAGAAATCTTAAGGTGTTTACGTAAGTTAGGCTCGATAGATTCATATATATTTTGGAAACTTTTTGATACTCAAATAGAACCAATGATAACATACAGTGCCGAAATTTGGGGACTTTCTGATAACAAAGATTTAGAAAAAGTACATACATTAGCTATTAAACGTTTTTTAAATGTTCCATTACATGCTTCAAATACTGTATTATATGGAGAAAGTGGTAGATACCCATTATACATTAAATCATGTGTGAAATGTATAAAATATTGGTTAAAATTAATAAGGCTACCCACATCGAGATTATGTAAGCAGGCGTATGAAATGTTAGTAAATGAACATGAGAGAGGGAAGGAAAACTGGGTATATTTTGTAAAGAAGACATTAACTGTAAATGGATTTGGGATTGTGTGGATGTGTCAGGGAGTTGGATGTGTAGAAGGATTTGTTTCAGAATTCAAAGATAGGCTAATTGCTTCATATAAACAGAATTGGCACTGTAAAATGGAAAGCACTGAGAAATATAGATGGTTTTATAGTTTTAAAAGTATATTTCAAACAGAAAAATATATCACAGTCGTGACAAACAAGTGGCACCGAACAAGTCTCGCCAGATTTAGAACGAGAACGATTGGTTTGAATGCTTATGAAAAGTGGTTTCAGACTGAGCCCTCGTTACTCTCCCCTTGTCCGATGTGCGGTCATTCAAGGGAGGATGAGTTACATTTTTTGTTTAGTTGTAAAGCTTATGACGATATTCGAGAAAAATGTGTTGTATTTAAAACAAATTCAGCAAAGTATGAAGATATTTTTGGAGTGCTTAATTTAAATCAGGAAACTTCACTACAGTCACTTGCAAAATATATTGCAGAAGCGAATAACATGCGACGAAAAAAACCTCAACAATAATAAAATAGTATCAGGTGTTGCTCATTGTGAAAAGTGAAATCTGTGTTGTCACTCTCATATGGAAAATATTTATGTTATACATTTATATATGTTTTTGTTTTTATTTCTCACTACATACCATTACTTTGAATGGATGGTCGAACTGCACTTTGTTGCACAGATTGATTGATTTCGTTTTGGTTTTGGTTTTCATCAATATTATTACTATTGATGCATGTTGTTATTTGTATTATGAACCCCCATGTCATTAGGGCTGTAAAGCTATTGACATTAAAGTGTTCAGTGTTCAGTGTTCTCTCTCTCTCTCTCTCTCTCTCTCTCTCTCTCTCTCTCACTCTCTCCCCCTAACCCCCAAGGAAGCTGTTCAATGATTTTTAAAGGTATATCTTAATACCAAATATGTATTTCAAAAGACTATGGAACCTAAGCCTGCACTAAGAGGATGACGATGTTAAAAGGAACCACCAATATTAATGATCAGATATCGTCTGTTGCTGGCCGGTAGTTTAGGCCACTGTGGTCAGTGTAAAATAACGCAACACCGCTGGACTCTGTGATGATAACAACTGACATCTGATAATGCTCTGAACGTAGCACCACCACTGACATCCGATAATGCTCTGAACGTAGCACCACCACTGACATCTGATAGTGCTCTGAACACAGCACCACCACTGACATCCGATAATGCTCTCCACTGACATCTGATAATGCTCTGAACATAGCACCACCACTGACATCTGATAATGCTCTGAACGTAGCACCACCACTGACATCTGATAATGCTCTGAACATAGCACCACCACTGACATCTGATAATGCTCTGAACGTAGCGCCACCACTGACATCTGATAATGTGATAGACATAAATAAGAGTGCAGCTTACCACTCGATCCATAAAATGGAGTCATCTTTCTCGGTCATCTTTTTTTTTTCTTTCTTTCTTTTTTTTTTCATTGCGGTCAGGCAATACAGGTCTTGAGTGCCAGACATCTGTTTTGGGACGATGCCAATTATCTGAGAATCGTCAGAATTAGCAGCACAGTAGTTCTCGTAAAAGGCACGTGTTGTGGTTCGTTTTTATCAATAATTAGCAGGCGTTGCTTTGGTGTTGAGCTGAGCAAAGCAAGGTGTTGGGCCGGACAGTGAGTGACCGAGTTAAACCAGCAGACAGAGGAAAAGTGGCGGAAGTCCTGTCTCTCGCCTTCCTTTTCACTGTGTCTGGCTGGCTGGGTTGCTCTCTCTCTCTCTCTCTCTGTCTCTCTCTCTCTCTCTCTGGTTGCTTTAGTGACCTACGTCTACGTCATATACTTTGAAGGTGAAAACAGGTGGTAACAGGTAAAATTATCAGGTCTCATCACCTGCCCTACTCTCTGTGTGTGGGTGTGTGCACTTATAAGCATTTTACGATTTAAAAACAAACTTTAAACCGATGTTCCCAGAATTCAGTATTGTGGTGTATAATATTTGATATCTGTTAAGTTAAATAGTTGATATAATTTCTGTGCAGTTGATCTTTTGATTATCTATCAAATATTCATTAGATTAAATTATATGTTGCTTTTTTTTTCTTTATTCTTTTCAGCAAATCAACATTGAACTGTTTATCAATAACTGGTTTTTGCCCACTTCAGAACCAAAGAAATGAAGTGTCTTTCGTCTTCTTCTTCTTCTGCATTCGTGGGCTGCAACTCCCACGTTCACTCGTTTGTACACGAGTGGGCTTTTACGTGTATGACCGTTTTTACCCCGCCATGTAGGCAGCCATACTCCGTTTTCAGGGGTGTACATGCTGGGTATGTTCTTGTTTCTATAACACACCGAACGCTGGCATGGAGTAGAGGATCTTTAACGTGCGTATTTGATCTTCTGCTTGGGTATACATTCGAGGGGGGTTCAGGCACTAGCAGGTTTGCACATATGTTGACCTGGGAGATCGTAAAAATCACCACCCTTTACCCACCAAGCGCCGTTACCGAGATTCGAACCCGGGACCCTCAGATCGAAAGTCCAACCCTTTAACCACTCAGCTATTGCGCCCGTCAAATAAAGTATCCAAAATATGTTTTGTCTTGGAATTAGAAAGGTCAAGTGTTCATAATTATCTTCTCTATCATGAACTAAAACAGTCAAGTGTTTATAATTATCTGCTCTGTATTTAGATTGAAAGGTCAAGTGTTCATAATTATCTTCTCTATCATGAACTAAAACAGTCAAGTGTTTATAATTATCTGCTCTGTATTTAGATTGAAAGATCAAGTGTTTATAATTATCTGCTCTGTGTTTAGATTGAAAGATCAAGTGTTCATAATTATCTGCTGTGTTTAGATTGAGAGGTCAAGTGTTCATAATTATCTGCTCTGTATTTAGATTGAAAGATCAAGTGTTTATAATTATCTGCTCTGTGTTTAGATTGAAAGATCAAGTGTTCATAATTATCTGCTCTGTGTTGGGACTAAAACAGTCACATGTTCATAATTATCTGCACTGTGTTGGAACTAAAACAGTCACGTGCTCATAATTCTCTCTTTTATGTGAGGTGAAATATTTACATATGTGTAAGAACTGAACTGAAATGTGTGTGTGTGTGTGTGTGTGTGTGTGTGTGTGTGTGTGTGTGTGTGTGTGTGTGTGTGTGTTGCTGGTGTTTTTTTTTAATTGAATCTGTGGTCAAGCAACATGCAGGGCCGATTCTGCTTTTTTCTTTCCAACAGTATATGATAATATATTGAACAATTTGTCCTCAAAGGACTTTTTTCTTTTCTTTTTAAAGATACAGAAGCGCAGAGCACAGCATTGTCACGCACCTGGTCCTGAAGTGTCCTTCATAGCACATCATCTTCCTCATCAACCTTTCATCATCAATGAATTATAGTGGGGGGGGGGGATGGGGGGAAGTATGAATGGTTTAATCGGTGAGGGCAGACTCACGTTGCAGCCGTGCTGGTCTTTCTGTTTGGTTTTGGCTTTTGCCCCAGAGTCATTGGTGGTCAGTCCAGAGTCACACCCCATCCCACTCAGCCAGTATTGATTCTGACCGGGTAAAATGTCTTTGTGGAGTGTTGGCCTCGTCCTGGGAAGCTGGAGAATCTGTGCTCATTGTTATAATTATGTCTTCCTGTGATGTGCCTTCTGATTGTTAGGAACTAGCGCAACATATATAAGAATGTATTATTATTAGTAGTAGCAGTAGTATTGTTATTATTAGTATTAGTATGCTGATCACAATGACGACGACGATGACGAAGACGACGACGATGATGATGATGATGACGACGGATGATGATGACGACGACGGCGATAATGATGACGATGACGATGATGATGATGGGCCACAGCACCCCCCACGGACATCCTGATCCGGACCCTGGTCCGGCGATCCCCGAAACAGCGAGAGATGACCAAGAAAAAGTTCTACGAGCTGTATGAACTGGTGAGTGATGACCATGGTGACCATGATGATGATGTGTTGTTGATGATTATGATGATGATGATGGTTATGGTCATCATTATCATCGTCATTATCATCAACATCATCATCATCAGCAGCAGCAGCAGCATCAACATAAGCTGCTTCTTCTTCTTCTTCTTCTTCATCATCATCATCATCATCATCATCATCATTATCATCATCATTATCATCATCTTATTGTTATCATCATCATCATCATCATCAACTAACAAAATCACCATCGGCACCTTCTCCCATTTCTTCTTCATATAATCGTCTTCCCCATCATCATCATCATCATCATCATCATCATCATCATCATCAACAACAACAACAAAACATGAACACCATCACCATCTTTACCTGACGGTCCCAGGACCTGGCCACAGAGCTGAAGAACGGCCTGTCCAAGGACTGGCACATGCTGATCGACGCCCTGCTGCCGGAGTCCAGTGACGAGGATGGCGACAAGGACAAGGACAAGGACAAGGACGGCAGTGCCCAGGATGACGGCCCGGAAGATGCCCTGAGGTCTGCCCTGAAGGTCCGTCACTGGCTGCAAGTGCTTGGGGCTTTTGCGAATTCCCGTTGATTGTTCACGAGTCATAGCAAACATTTGAGTTTTTGCTCCATATAATCCTGTTCCCTTTTTACCGCTAGTCAGTTTAGAGTACAGCATTATCTTGTGCTTTAAACAGAGACAAGATGGCAAACCTTTGAGTTAGCTCCATGTAATCAGGTTCCCAGTTAAGAGTACAGCATTACCTCGTGATATAAACAGAGACAAGATGGCAAACCTTTGAGTTAGCTCCATGTTCCCCTTTTTACCGCTAGTCAGTTTAGAGTGCAGCATTACCTTGTGCTATAAACAGAGACAAGATGACATCTCAGAATAGCTGGGGATTCCCGTGTGAGGTGTAGAATATATGGTCAGTCCTACCAACCTAAAATTAAGAGCAGTTGGCTCGTGGATAACAGACCGCATTTCAGTGACAGTGGGTGCTGTACCTGGTTGGTGCTGAAATGAAACGTTGGCGGTAAAAGGACGTCTTCATTGTGGCTTCACAAAGTTCATTTTCATGGGGGCTGATGAAGTGTTTTTGATGGATTCATTTATTCATTTCACCTAAACGTGATTTTTGGCGAATGTATGCGTGCGTGCATTAATTAATTGATTAAACAAAATAAAATAAAATAGGAAGAAGAATATAAACGAAATAAAATAAATTAACTAGTCAACCAGTAGAATCACAACAAAAAGCCAATTGGTGTGTGTGTGTGTGTGTGTGTGTGTGTGTGTGTGTGTGTGTGTGTGTGTGTGTGTGTGTGTGTGTGTGTGTGTGTGTGTGTGTGTGAGTACGTGCGTGTGCGTGTGAGCGGGCATGCACGCGTATGATTATTTGCTTATTTTGTTTGTTTGGACGGAAGATGAATGTGGCACATGATATTTGCTCTTTTCCAGAGCGGAGACATCAGCACTGCGGTCAACATCATCGCCGGCAAGAACGACAAACAGCTGGCCGACCTCAAGGAGAACTATAAGAAAGGTGACATGGCTCTCGTGTTCGCTCTCACAGTACTCAGCGTGTCATCATTTTCAGAATGATGATTATTATTATCTTCTTGTTGTAGTTCTTGGTCTTTTTGTTGTTGTTGCTGTTACTGTTGTTGTTGTTGGTGGTGTTCTTCTTCTTCTTTGTAGTAGTTGTTGTTGTTGTGGTGGTGGTGGTGGTGACGGTGGTGGTGGTGGTGGTGGTGGTGGTTCTTGTTGTTGTTGTGGTGGTGGTGGTGGTGGGTGGTGGCGGTGGTGGTGGTTCTTGTTGTTGTTGTTGTGGTGGTGGTGGTGGTGGTGGTGGTTCTTGTTGTTGTTGTTGTGGTGGTGGTGGTGGTGGTGGTTCTTGTTGTTGTTGTTGTGGTGGTGGGTGGTGGCGGTGGTGGTGGTTCTTGTTGTTGTTGTGGTGGTGGTGGTGGTGGTTCTTCTTGTTGTTGTTGTGGTGGTGGTGGTGGTGGTTCTTCTTGTTGTTGTTGTGGAGGTGGTGGTGGTGGTTCTTCTTGTTGTTCTGGTGGTGGTGGTGGTGGTTCTTGTTATTGTTGTTGTTGTGGTGGTGGTGGTGGTGGTTCTTGTTGTTGTTGTTGTGGTGGTGGTGGTGGTGGTGGGTGGTGGTGGTGGTGGTGGTTCTTGTTGTTGTGGTGGTGGTGGTGGTGGTGGTTCTTGTTGTTGTTCTGGTGGTGGTGGTGGTGGTTCTTGTTGTTGTGGTGGTGGTGGTGGTGGTGGTGGTTCTTGTTGTTGTTGTGGTGGTGGTGGTGGTGGTGGGTGGTGGTGGTGGTTCTTCTTCTTGTTGTTGTTATAGTTGAACAAAATTAATGTCTGCGATCACCAGTTTGTGTGACTGGACATTCAACAACCACCCACCCCACACTCTCTGTTTTCCTTCCCCCAGCAGAGAGAGAGAGAGAGAGAGAGAGAGAGAGAGAGAGAGAGAGAGAGAGAGAGAGTTGTTGTTGTTGTTGTTGTTTTCAATTTTGCTTCTATGTCGTTTACCTGTCAATGTTGTGATAATGCACCTGACCAAATTTATCTTTTTTTTGGTACCATGTCGAACTGATGCAAAATAAAAGGCCTGCTAGGCCATTTGAATCTTTATTTCTCTAAGTTGAGTCTTATCTGATTTGCCCCCAACAGAACACGGCATCTCCCTGGAGTCTGAGGTGGAGGAGAGGACTGAGGACCCTGTCCGGCTGTTCCTGCTGACCTTGGTGAAGGAGAGGAGGGAGGGGAAGAAAGAGGGGGTCCAGCAGGACGCCACGGCCATCCATGAGGTCAGTGTTCAGTGGTCAGGAGCAAGGGGGGCAGGAGAGGAGGGGTGGGGTCTGGGGTGAGGGGTGTCTCAAGATTCTCCCAATCCCTTTTCAGCCTGTTTCAGTTTCAGTCTCAGTTTCTCAAGGGGGCGTCACTGCGTTCGGACAAATCCATGTACGCCACACCACATGTGCTCGCCAGATGCTCGCCGTGGCCCGACGCCCTAAGTCAGGCCTTGAGTGCATGCATCTCTATTTCTGTGCCTCTCAGTTTGGATTTCTTCGACAGATGTTTTTTTGCCAGAGGACAAAACTTTTGTTGCCATGGGTTTCCTTTTTCAGTGCGCCAAGTGCGTGGTGCACGTGGGACCTCGGTTTATCGTCTCATCCGAATGACCAGACGCTCAGTTTCATGTTCCAGTCCAACATGGGAGAAAGGGCGAGAGGGGGATAGGAACCCAGACCCTCCGGGACTCTGTATCGGAGGATGAGTGTCTTTACCATTCTACCACCTTCTTCCTATTTCCAATTCGCCTATCACTAAATTGGTGATTTCGAGTCACCTATCCCCATTCTATGTACTATGTTTCTTCTTCTTTCTTTTCTTTTTTTTTTATCACAACAGATTTCTCTGTGTGAAATTCGGGCTGCTTTCCCCACGGAGAGCGCGTCGCTATACTACAGCGCCACCCATTTTTTTGTATTTTTACCTGCGTGCAGTTTTATTTGTTTTTCCTATCGAAGTGGATTTATCTATAGAATTTTGCCAGGGACAACGCTTTTGTCCTTTTGTTGCCGTGGGTTCTTTTACGTGCGCTAAGTGCATGTTGCACACGGGACCTCGGTTTATCGTCTCATCCGAATGACTAGCGTCCAGACCACCACTCAAGGTCTAGTGGAGGGGGAGAAAATATCGGCGACTGAGCCGTGATTCGAAACAGCGCGCTCAGATTCTCTCGCTTCCTAGGCGGACGCGTTACCTCTAGGCCATCGCTCCACTCTAATGTTTATCTCTATGTACGTGCGTACACGCGAGCGCGCGCGTGTGTGTGTGTTAAAAAAATACCTAACTTTCTTCATTGCCGGCCCGGTTTCTTGTACTGAAGGTGTGGTCTCTGTATCGGTAGTTTTGATACAGTAAAAGATGTGTCCACCTGTCTTGCTTTTAACACTGGTAAAGTTATGTCCTAAGAGAATTGTGTTGTCTTTGTTGTGTCCGCCTCTCTTGGTTACTGAAAGCAATTCTGTTGTCTTCACTCAGAAAATCACCACCGTGAAAATCACTTCCGCGAAATGCATTATGAGTATAGAGTGTGTACTTTGTGTGTGTGTGTGTGTGTGTGTGTGTGTGTGTGTGTTGACAGCAAGGGGACGGGCGGTGGTCCTCCCCTAACGGAGAGTTCATCAAGCTGTTGGAGACACGGAACAACGGACACATGAGGGCCGTGCTCAAGAAGTATCAACAGGTCAGTGCTTCTCTCTCTCTCTCTCTTGACGCTTTTCTATTTACTTTTATAAATGTTCAGATAGGGTGTTGTTGTTTTGGCGTGTTTTTTTTTTTTAATTTTTATTATTTTTTTTTTTTTTTATTGTTGTTTGTTTGCTGGTTGGTTGGTTGGCTGGTTGTTGTTTTTCGTGTGTGTGTGTTTTTTTGTGTGTTGTTGTTGTTGTTTTGTTGTTGTTGTTTTGTTTGTTTGTTTGTTTGGGGTTTTTTAGGGGGAGGGAAGGGGGGGGTTCGTCCTCATGTTCACATAATTCAAACACGCATATTATGAAAAATTAATAAAATAACATTTATTAGAAAAAGCAAAACAAAACAAAAACAAACAAAACACACACACACACACGCATGCTCAAACATCACATTGATTTATTCAAGTACATTCACAGTGAATCGTAACGGTACAGATGTGTCTAGAAACAAAGTTACTAAAGCTTGTACTTGTAAAATATTTGGGTTTTTTCACATATAAAGTAAACAACTGCTGGTCTTTAAATGATGATAATGATAAACACCTGTGGATAGATGTTTATATATAAGAAAAAAAAAAACCCAAAGAAAATATGTATTGTTCATGGTCAACCACTCTGCCGGAATTCAATTACTACAAAATTTCTTCAGCTATAGCGGTTGTGTCCCTTCAACCGAGGTCGTGTGTGCAGCATTCACATTGCGTACGAAATTAACCCACATCAGCAACAAAATTGTTGTCCCTGTTAGAATTCTGTAGAAGAAATCTTCTTTGATGGTAATACAAATACACGTGAAAACAAACAAACAAATAGACAGACAGACAAACGGATGACACGGGGAGAGCAACCAGAACTCCACACAGAGATTGGTTGTGAAAACATCAAAAAAGAACCTCACCTCACCTCACCTCACCTCAGGCCCATAACTACAAAGTAGTCGTTGGGGGAAGCCTGAGGACCGCAGACGCAACCTCCCTTCTCCATCTGTCTCTGTCGGCAGCCGCCGCAGCAGCTCACGTGTGTGGAGTCCGGTCCATTGTTTGATGTTCTCATGCCACTTCTTCCGCTGTCTTCCTCTTCTTCTCCCGCCCTCGATGGTGCCTTGCATGATTTTTTTGGACAAGCTGGTGTGTCGAGTGTTGTGTCCAAACCATATCAGCTTGCGTCTCTTCACAGTTGAAAGGAGAGGTTCCTGGGGTCCAGCAAGGTTTTCAATTCTGCTCCGTACATGTTCATTGGTCCTGAGCTCGATCCAGGGAATTTGAAGGAGCTTCCTCAGGCATTTGTTCTCGAAGGCCTGGATCTTCCTTTCAGAAAAGAACAATACAATACATTACAATGCAATGCAATACAATATAAACCGATTTAATCCAATGCCACTGAATTCAGTTCAACACAATACAACACAGCATTGCACAGCATAGCACAACACAATACGATAGAGCAGAACACAGTACAGCACAGCACAGCACAGCACACTGCAACACAACACAACACAACACAGCACAGCACAGCACACCACACCACACCACACCACACCACACCATTCCACACCTCCAGCCAATAACAGTAGTGACTGTGGTTGTGGTGGCTGCTCACTGCAGGTGTCAGGAACGTCAGCGGTGAAGGCTGTGGAGCAGGAGTGTTCCAAGGACTATGCTGAGGCCGTCACTGCTTTCAGTGAGTCTGTTTGTCTGTCTGTCTGTCTGTGTGTTTGTCTGTCTATCTCTCTGTCTGCCTGTCATCCATGTACAGAAATGAACTGCAGTTGACTTAACACTGTATCAGACATCAGGAATTCCATTAATTTAAGAGGTTCAAGACCGAAATTAGTTACTCCAACAAAAACTCGCATCAACCAAGTGACGCGAGCTGTAATGTAAGCGACCGACGCCCAGACGAGCTAGACACGAACTGATGCCCAGACAGCCAGCACGCGCACTCACACCATGATTCTGAGGTGACGCCCTCCCATGGTGAGAACCGTGCTCAGCCACGCAGTCCCACATGCACGCAAATACCCAGACACTCGTCTGCTTGCGAAGGTCGGGGCGTGGGTTAGGGAGTGCATTGTCACAGTGAATGAGATTATCGCATGTTTTGAGAGAAGGCGCGAATGGCTATGGGAATGAAGGAATGAATTTATGTTACGAGATGTTCAAGCGTGTCGAGCTCTAAATCTGCCACTTTCTGGCTGATCGTCTGCTTCCAATGTCATCATGGGCACTAACGGCATTTCTTCCCCTGTACTTTTCCGCTTATAAGGTGGAACAATTTGTAAATTGATTAATAACATTGTAAAACATACTCTACATTTCCTCCCCTTTACGTCTCTAGGCAGGAGAAGAAAGGTAAAGTATATATTACAACTTGAAATTAATAAACGATGAGGCCAAGAGATCAAATGACGAGTTACTATTTGTTAATCATTTAATCTCCTGGCCACATCGTTTATCAATTTCAAGTTGGAAAAACCACCGAGGCAACCATGTGTTTGTTCTGTATTGTCCATGTGTTCTGCGTGGCTTGTTCAGGATTAAAGAGGCTATGCCAGTCTTGAATAAAAGCTAATTTGTATTTGTACATTTCTTCTGTCATTGCTGCTGTGTGCACATGTCAAATGATCGGTATAAGGACAAGCCCGGCGCTTCCTTTTTTGAGGAAGTGTCTGGGTTTGTTCCAATGTACCTTTTATTTACCTGTGTGCTAGCTGAATTGGTAGCGTAAGCAGCATTGACTTGAAGTTGTGTGCCTTGTGTGTGTAGAGAGTTACTATTTGTTAATTCTATTTTACAACGTTATTTCAACAAATTTACGATTCTTCCATCTAAAGAACGCAACTGAATGGAAAGAACACAGGATACGAACTGTGGGTATTGCCGTCGTCATGTAGTGGGTGTGTTTCATCTGTCAAACATTGTCTTGAGTCTCTTAGTAATTTTTTTCTGTTGTACAAGTCGCTAAATCTGTCATCACCGCGACAGAAAAAAAACCAACCTGACC
>NC_134896.1:7155941-7168441 GCF_041734735.1 Babylonia areolata | reverse complement strand
AAGGTCTTCAGTTCTCCTTCTCGTGTCCAGTGAAGGGCTGTCCGGGTGATGGTACCTTGCTCTCTTCGCTCTACATTGCTGTCAGTTGACTTTAAAGACTCTGTGTGTGTGTGTGTGTGTGTGTGTGTGTGTGTGTGTGTGTGTGTGTGTGTGTGTGTTCACAGGTGGACCTCCCAGCCATCAAAGCCAAGTTCCAGAAGCGTCACGGACGGTCCCTGAGGGATGCCATTGAGAGTGAAACAAGCGGTGACTACCGCAAGGCTCTCATCAAGATCGTCGACAAGAAGTAAGGTCACCCTGTCATGTAGGTCAAGGACGGGTCCCTTGAACGTGTGGCACCTTCACCTCCAGTTCTTCACTCTTGGCTGTGACGCGTGGAATGTTCTGATTTTTCCGTTTGCTTTATTGATTTCACCCTCACTGTCTTTGTTTGAGACTGTACACTCACACACGTGTGGACTGTGATGGCATCTCGTATCCAGATCAAGGATTGTCTTTATTAAAGATCATTCCTTGTTTTACTATTGAATCTGTTTTTTTATGTTGTTGCTTCACAATCTTATGTTCTACCTGTTATGATCTGGATACGATTCATGCACTATTTCTGGAATAACGAGTGTGTGTGTGTGTGTGTGTGTGTGTGTGTGTGTGTGTGTGTGTGTGTGTGTGGTTTCATATTCTTTTTCTGCATCTGTTAGGATCTGCACTGATGGACAGCTCGGATGTAATCTCAAAGTCCATGCATGTAATTTGTAGAAATATGTTGAACAGTATTTTCTAATTCAATGGTTGACCTGTATGCTGACTGTTGTGAGTGATGTATGTTTTGGGCTGTTGTTCATAGCGTACATCTTTTACTGTGAAGTTTTCGTGTCGTATTTCAACAAGAGATAACTGTACGCCTGTGATATTAATTTTTATTAATATTTTATAAATACTGCACGTGAGGTTTCTGTGAAGGGCTTTTTTTTCTCTTTTTTTATGTATCCATGTAGATAGTGTTGTTGATGTTTTCCTTCTTGTATTTGGATTTCAAATTCGTAAAGATGAGTACAAGGTAAGCGTTGTAATATGTATGTCAAACACACACACACACACACACACACACACACACACACACACACACACACACGCTTGCACATACACGCACACGCGCACGCACATACAATCGCACGCACATACGCACGCACGCACGTTTACACACACACACAGAACTCAAAACTCAGAACTCAGAACTGTTTTATTGTAGAAAGCTTTCTGACCCATTACAATGTTGAGCACACACACACACACACACACACACACACACACACACACACACACACACACACACACACACACACACACACACACACACACACACTCGATTTACAGAGAGAGAGATAGAGAGAGGACTCCGGAAAGTGATTTCAGACAAATGACAAATGCTTCTTCGTTCTTCTTAAACGACGCGGAAGTCACGTTGAAAGATAGGTTGTTTTTTTTATGCCTCTGGACTGTATCCAGTGTATATAGGATATAAGGGTTGATGCTTTTCCTGTCTTCCCGTCCTTCTGGCCAGTAGTTTGATGTCTCCATCACCACAACCTCGGCCCTTTGGGTCAACACTGGATGCTGTGATCTCCACTTCTGTTTGCTGCAGTGCCGTGTTGGGGCTTTGGTTTTACACTTCTCTCTCTCTCTCTCTGTCTCGCTCTGTGTGTCTCTTTCTCTGTCTTTCTCCGTCTCTGTCTCCGTCTCTCTCTGTCTCTCTCTGTCTCTCTGTCTCTGTCTCTGTCTCTCTCTCTCTGTCTCTGTCTCTCTCTCTCTCTCTCTCTCTGTTTGTGGCTTTGTCTCCGCTCTATGTCTCTCTCTGTGTGTCTCTCTCTCTGTGTCTCTCTCTCTCTGTCTGTCTGTCTGTCTGTGTCTTTGTCTCTGTCTATGTCTCTCTCTCTGTTTCTCTTTCTCTGTTCTTCTCTGTCTCTCTGTCTCTCTCTGTGTGTCTGTCTGTCTGTCTCTCTCTCTCTGTCTCTGTCTCTTTCTCTGTCTCTCTTTCTCTGTCTCTGTCTCTGTCTCTCTCTCTCTGTCTCTCTGTGTCTCTGTCTATGTCTCTGTCTCTCTTCGCTCACCCACAGAAACAAGGTTATCTCAAGTCAACGACGCCTGGTTGCACTCCCATCTGTCTTTTTCTTCTTCTCCCTCTGTCCCTGTCTCTATCTCTCTCCACTCCCTCTCCCTCTCCCCCTCTCTCTCTCCCTCTCTCTGTTTCATCCCCCTCTCTCTCTCTTTTCTCTCTTTCCCTACCTTTGTTTGCTTTTCATATGTTGACGCTGTTCTTTCCAATGGATGTGAACACGGAAGTCCCCTCCCTCCCCTCTCTCTCTCTCTCTTTTTTTTTATATTTTTTTTATATGTCTGTTGTATTTTTCAAAAAAAAAAAAGGCGTAAGTATAGTTTCACAATTTGAAAAAAATTCTGTACCGCATTTTTGTGTATTCCATCTTTGTATATTCCTGTCGTTGTGTGTATGGGTTTTTTGTTTGTTTGTTTTTTGTTGTTTTGGTTTTTTTGTGGTTTTTTTTTTAGTGATTACAATAAGCGAAAAGTGTATTAATGATTCACTTAGACATTACCATAGATTGCTTTGGACGTTGTTTTCTTCATTACATATATTCCATACCTTTTTGTGTGCATGACAACGCATTTGGCGTTCCAAAATAACATCATGTGGATAGGGAATAAACTGAAGGCATCGCACGTACATGCATACCCACCCACCCAACCCCCAACACACATACATGATTGCTTACTCGCACACTCATTTTCCAGATGTGGCAGATCTAGTGACTAGTTGTTACTAACAAGGGAAAATGTTATATTGCATGCACACATATATGTGACACGAAATTATTTCATGTAATTCATTAATTAGCGTGTTTATTTTATATATTGACTTATTAATTCATTGATATTCTGAGGGACGAAGAAATGCAAGTTCTCAGCTTTTTTTGTGCTTTTTTTTCTTTCTTTTTTTGTCGTTGTTTTCAGTTATTTGTCTCTGCAAAAGCTGTGATATAACAAGGAATGTGATAGAAGAGAGGTGTGTGATTATGGAGAAAGAAGGCACTGAAAATGATGGTGTGTGTGCACTCTGCAATAAACAGTGACATTATGGTGCTGGATGAGGGGAAACAAATTTAAATAGGACAAAATTAAATCAAGTCTTTTACCTTTACCCGAAAGCATTGTCTTTTTTAAAATTTTTATTGAGGATATGATTATGATAATTATGATTTGTCATCATTCGTTATTGTGATGATTATTACTGTTGGTATCTTTTCTTAGCGTTAACAGTATAATATTGCTAACGTCACAATTCTAAGATATGACTCTAAACTATTGTCGCAAGTACGTTTGTGCATGATTTTTTTTTAAATTATTATATGGTGCTTAAAAGAAAACACTAGGTGTTTCCTGTTCCCTTAATTTGTCATTCCTTCACGGTGTTTCCTGTTTCCTTGATTGTCATTCCTTCACGGCGTTTCCTGTTCCCTTGATTTGTCATTCCTTCACGGTGTTTCCTGTTCCCTTGATTGTCATTCCTTCACGGTGTTTCCTGTTTCCTTGATTGTCATTCCTTCACGGTGTTTCCTGTTCCGTTGATTTGTCATTCCTTCACGGTGTTTCCTGTTCCTTTGATTTGTCATTCCTTCACGGTGTTTCCTGTTCCCTTGATTTGTCATTCCTTCACGGTGTTTCCTGTTCCCTTGATTTGTCATTCCTTCACGGTGTTTCCTGTTCCATTGATTTGTCATTCCTTCACGGTGTTTCCTGTCCCCATGATTGTCATTCCTTCACGGTGTGTTCCTGTTCCCTTGATTTGTCGTTCCTTCACGGTGTTTCCTGTTCCCTTGATTGTCATTCCTTCACGGTGTGTTCCTGTTCCCTTGATTTGTCATTCCTTCACGGTGTTTCCTGTTCCCTTGATTGTCATTCCTTCACGGTGTTTCCTGTTCCCTTGATTGTCATTCCTTCACGGTGTTTCCTGTTCCCTTGATTTGTCATTCCTTCACGGTGTTTCCTGTTCCCATGATTTGTCATTCCTTCACGGTGTTTCCTGTTCCCTTGATTTGTCATTCCTTCACCGTGTTTCCTGTTCTCTTATTTAGTCATTCCTTCACGGTGTTTCCTGTTCCCTTGATTTGTCATTCCTCCACGGTGTTTCATGTTCCCTTGATTGTCATTCCTTCACGGTGTTTCCTGTTCCCTTGATTTGTCATTCCTTCACGGTGTTTCCTGTTTCCTTGATTGTCATTCCTTCACGGTGTTTCCTGTTCCATTGATTTGTCATTCCTTCACGGTGTTTCCTGTTCCCTTGATTTGTCATTCCTCCACGGTGTTTCCTGTTCTCTTGATTAGTCATTCCTTCACGGTGTTTCCTGTTCCCTTGATTTGTCATTCCTCCACGGTGTTTCCTGTTCCCTTGATTAGTCATTCCTTCACGGTGTTTCCTGTTCCCTTGATTTGTCATTCCTTCACGGTGTTTCCTGTTCCCTTGATTTGTCATTCCTTCACGGTGTTTCCTGTTCCCTTGATTGTCATTCCTCCACGGTGTTTCCTGTTCCATTGATTTGTCATTCCTTCACGGTATTTCCTGTTCCCTTGATTTGTCATTCCTTCACGGTATTTCCTGTTCCCTTGATTTGTCATTCCTTCACGGTGTTTCCTGTTCCCTTGATTTGTCATTCCTCCACGGTGTTTCCTGTTCCATTGATTTGTCATTCCTCCACGGTGTTTCCTGTTCCATTGATTTGTCATTCCTTCACGGTGTTTCCTGTTCCATTGATTTGTCATTCCTTCACGGTGTTTCCTGTTCCCTTGATTTGTCATTCCTTCACGGTGTTTCCTGTTCCCTTGGTTGTCATTCCTTCACAGTGTGATGGCTGTGTGTTGGTTGCTGTGTGCTCTTTAGCTCTGCAGTGTTTGAAAAATCTGTTTCTCTCTACAACTGTTCTTTATATAGTTTGTTGGGGTTTTTTTATTTGTCCTGCCAGAAAGGAAAACAGTGCTGTTCTCTCTCTGTGCCTTTCCTTATCTGTCTCTCCCTCTATTTCTATCTATCTATGTATCTGTATAACTGTAACTCTCTCTCTCTCTCTTTCTCTCTCTCCCTCTCTCTCTCTCTCCCTCTCTCTCTCTCTCTCTCTGTGTCTGTCTATCAATCAATATATCTATCTTTGTGTCAACCTCTCCGTGTATGTAGGACATTAACTGTTAGTTCCTGGTGTGAAATTAGAATACAGCCTTTTTTTATCAAGTAAAAAAGAAAAGGATGAATTGCTTGTACCTGCCATTTTGTTTCTTTGAATTTATAATAAAAATGTGTTTTCCACATACATGTCTGTTTTGTCGTTTCTGGCTATGCGGAGACAGACCACAGCGATCGTTGGTTTCTATAGGATGCTTACACATGCAGTTACACTGACTTTTTCGTGTCTTTTGTTCCCTTTGTTCGTGTTGCTGTTGTGATGGTTGTTGTGGCTGATATCGGTGTTGAATATACCTTGCTTTCTTGCTTCTGTTTCATTCAGGGTGTAAACGATAACGCTCAGTAATCGATAACTCGCCTTTTGTAATTGTGAGGAGAAGCTGATTCGTTTGCTCATGCACCGCAGGGGTGATTCATGTATGAAAAAAAAAAATCTTATCTACAATGGCTGTGCTGTTTAGCTGTCCTCTGTGAGTTTCCCACTGACTGGTATTGGGGTTCTTTTGTTTTTGCCTGATATCATCACTGCTTTGGTGGTCTTGAACACTAAATCAGTGTTGGAGATATTTATAGAGCTTTTGACAAAAAACCAAGCACAAACCTTCCGTGAGAATGTCCGGGAGAGCGCTGTGATGAATCAGCCGTATCTGATCGCCCTGAAACCTTCTGTTGACAATCCACGCTAAACCTTCTCCTCTACGTTCTTATTTTTGTAAAAAAAAAACAACAGGAGCAAAGTTGATAACAGCTACAGTGAATGATGATGATGATGATGATGATAATGATAATGATAATTGTAAAAGATTATAAAAAAACAATAATAATATTAATGATATGGGAGTTGTTTAACTCACTCAATACGGCCAGTCCTCTCTTCTCCTCTACACAGACCCCTCGGATGTCCAGTGGGTGTCTGAATGACCCAACCTTTAGCTTCCGTCGTCAGAATTGTGGTATTCTTTGTCAACATTCACCTCTTCAGTATAAGAGCCTTCCGCTTTCAATATTTTGATGATGGTAACTGCGGTGAAACGCTGTTAACGTCGTCTCTTTCGCCGTTCGTATGGAAAGAGTTAAAAAGATTTTCCTAATTGATAAAATGATAAACGCAATTCATAGCTTCCACCTCGTGTCGGTCGAACACCATCTGTCTCTACTACAACTACTACTACTACTAATATGGGTATTGTTTAAAAAGACTTTTTAATTGATCAAATTATAAACGTGATTCATTCCTCCCAACCCTCGTGCCCTCCGAACACCATCTGTCTCCAGTAGGAACGGTCCACGGTGAGGTGTTCCCACAATCACTGACTGACAGCAAAGATCAGGCCTCCTCAGTGTGAACAGGTGTGTGGCCGACGTGTGGGAGACAGCAGCAACATGAGATCCAGCCTCCGGCTGACTATTCACTCACTTAACCCATTCAACGCAAGGGAGCTCACGGCCTTACAACAGTCTCCATTGTCATTTTGATGCGGAAAAAAACCCGCAGAAAACATATTGACCTGACCGGGTTTTCCCCCCTCCGAATTGACACAAATGTATACCGCCGGATATACTGTAGAAGTTGGTTCTATTAGCTTGTGGACACTGCTGGATATATTGTAGAAGTTAGTTCTATTTGCTCGTGGACACTGCCGGATATAATGTAGAAGTAAGTTCTCTTTGCTTGTAGATACCGCCGGATATAATGTAGAAGTTAGTTCCCTTTGCTCGCGGACACCGCCGGATATACTGTAGAAGTTAGTTCCCTTTGCTTGTGGACCCCGTCGGATATACTGTAGAAGTTAGTTCTCTTTGCTCGTGGACACTGCCAGATATGATGTAGAAGTTAGTTCTCTTTGCTTGTAGACACTGCCGGATATACTGTAGAAGTTAGTTCCCTTTGCTTGTGGACAGCGCCGGATATACTGTAGAAGTTAGTTCCCTTTGCTTGTGGACACCGCCGGATATACTGTAGAAGTTAGTTCCCTTTGCTTGTGGACACTGCCGGATATACTGTAGAAGTTAGTTCCCTTTGTTAGTGGACACCGCCAGATATACTGTAGAAGTAAGTTCCCTTTGCTTGTGGACACCGTTGGATATACTGTAGAAGTTAGTTCCCTTTGTTAGTGGACACCGCCGGATATACTGTAGAAGTTAATTCCCTTTTCTCGCGGACACCGCCCGATATAATGTAGAAGTTAGTTCCCTTTGCTTGTGGACACTGCCGGATATACTGTAGAAGTTCTTTTTGCTCGCGGACACTGCCGGATATACTGTAGAAGTTCTATTTGCTTGTGGACACTGCCGGATATAATGTAGAAGTTAGTTCCCTTTGCTTGTGGATACCGCCGGATATACTGTAGAAGCTAGTTCTCTTTGTTCGCGGACACCGCCGGATATACTGTAGAAGCTAGTTCTCTTTGTTCGCGGACACCGCCGGATATAATGTAGAAGTTAGTTCCCTTTGTTTGTGGACACCGCCAGATATACTGTAGAAGTTAGGTCCCTTTGTTTGTGGACACCGCCAGATATACTGTAGAAGTAAGCTCCCTTTGCTTGTAGACACCGTTGGGTATACTGTAGAAGTTAGTTCCCTTTGCTTGTGGACAACGCCGGATGCACTGTAGAAGTTAGTTCCCTTTGTTAGTGGACACCGCCGGATATACTGTAGAAGTTAGTTCCCGTTGTTAGTGGACACCGCCGGATATACTGTAGAAGTTAGTTCTCTTTGCTTGTAGACACCGTTGGATATACTGTAGAAGTTAGTTCTCTTTGCTTGTAGACACCGTTGGATATACTGTAAAAGTTAGCTCTCTTTGCTTGTAGACACTACCGGATATACTGTAGAAGTTAGTACCCTTTGCTTGTGGACACCACCGGATATACTGTGGAAGTTAGTTCCCTTTGCTTGCGGACACCGTCGGATATACTGTAGAAGTTTGTTCCCTTTGTTTGTGCACACCGCCAGATATACTGTAGAAGTTAGTTCCCTTTGTTTGTGGACAGTGCCGGATATACTGTAGAAGTTAGTTCCCTTTGTTTGTGGACACCGTTGGATATACTGTAGAAGTTAGTTCCCTTTGCTTGTAGACACCGTTGGATATACTGTAGAAGTTAGTTCCCTTTGCTTGTGGACACCGCCGGATATAATGTAGAAGTTAGTTCCCTTTGTTAGTGGACACCGCCAGATATACTGTAGAAGTTAGTTCCCTTTGTTAGTGGACACCGCCGGATATACTGTAGAAGTTAGTTCTCTTTGCTTGTAGACACCGTTGGATATACTGTAGAAGTTAGTTCTCTTTGCTTGTAGACACCGTTGGATATACTGTAGAAGTTAGTACCCTTTGCTTGTGGACACCACCGGATATACTGTAGAAGTGAGTTGCCTTTGCTTGCGGACACCGTCGGATATACTGTAGAAGTTAGTTCCCTTTGCTTGCGGACACCGTCGGATATACTGTAGAAGTTAGTTCCCTTTGTTTGTGGACACCGCCAGATATACTGTAGAAGTTAGTTCCCTTTGCTTGTGGACACTGCCGGATATACTGTAGAAGTTAGTTCCCTTTGCTTGTGGACACTGCCGGATATACTGTAGAAGTTAGTTCTCTTTGTTAGTGGACACCGCCGGATATACTGTAGAAGTTAGTTCCCTTTGCTTGTGGACACCGCCGGATATACTGTAGAAGTTAGTTCCCTTTGCTCGTGGACACTGCCAGATATAATGTAGAAGTTAGTTCCCTTTGCTCGTGGTTTATGCGTGTGTAGTGACGTGGAAACGGTTTTGACGACGCCAATTTCATCGCCAGAGCATTGTTCCGGTGTCGGGTTTAATGGGTTAATCCTCTTTGATATGGGTGGAGCACAAGGCACCAACATCTCTTCACCAGACATTCCTGTCTTGAGCGAGCCTGCTGATGTCGTTCCTGAGTGTTTTCGTCTTTTCTTCCACAGTCCTCCATATGATTCTCTTTCTTTTCCCTGGTGGTGCCCATCTGAGGACTATATAGTATGTCTGGTTTTGCTCATCCTCAAGACGTGGCCCAGTCACCCCCAGTGTCTCTGTTTCACCTCGTCCATGATCTTATTGATGCCTGTGCGTCTGCTCACTTTTAGTAAAAAGCTGACAGCAAACGTGAACTTGTGTTGAAACGACTGTTGTTCTCCTTTTTCTTATTTATTTATTTACTTACTTATTTACTCATTCATTTGTTTATCTATTTATTTATTTACTTATTCATTCATTTATCAATGTATTTATTTATTTATTTACTTTTTCATTCATTTATTAATGTATTTATCTATTTGTATATTTATTTATTTACTTATCTATTTACTCATTTATTCATTTATTCATTTATTTATTTATTTACTTATTTTCTTATTTATCTATTTATTTACTTACTTATTTATTTAGTTGTTTATCTATTTATTTATTCATTTATTTATTTTGATGTTGCTGCTGCTTCATCGTCCGCGCTGTTTCAGAGGGTAGGAACCAGGTACGGGAGGAAATCCTCTGATGGTGCTTGAACCCCTGTCCTTCCAGCCGTCAGTCTGCCACGATAGTTTCAGTTTCAGTTTCAGGGAGGTGTCGGGGTGTTTGGTCAGTTAATATGCGCTCCACCACATCCGCAACCAAACAACAAAAAAAACAACAACAAACAAACAAACAAAAAGTCACCTGATGATTGACCTTCGCATAAACCCAACACGCTTATCAGCCCTTGAGTCCACGATGATAGTTCAGTTCAGTTCAGTTACTCAAGGAGGCGTCATTGCGTTCGGAAAAATCCATGTACGCTACACCACATCTGAGCGTAATGATGACCACCTGATAGTCATGGTGGCTGGTTGCCTCCTTTCTAAATCCCGCAGATGTGGTTTCAGCATGTAAGACGCCAGATGTCTAAAGATTGGTATTGTCAGGCTCATTAACCTGTGAGTCGATCAATGACATTCTGAAGCCCTGCAACAAGGAGGTCAGTACCTAAATGACTGAAATTTCCAGCTTGAGGCGGACAGCTGCCGATCAGCTGAAGGCGATGATTCCTTCCTCATGTGGTAAATGTAGGAGAAAC
This sequence comes from Babylonia areolata, assembly GCF_041734735.1. NCBI lineage: Eukaryota > Metazoa > Mollusca > Gastropoda > Neogastropoda > Buccinidae > Babylonia > Babylonia areolata. The sequence continues at coordinate 7,158,127 of NC_134896.1, read as the reverse complement.
AGCCGATACTGTACACTGGAAACTATGTGCCTTTATCTTCTTGCTATTATTCTGCGTTCGTGGGCTGAAACTCCCACGTTCACTCGTATGTACGCGAGTGGGCTTTTACGTGTATGACCGTATTTACACCGCCATGTAGGCAGCCATATTCCTTTTACGAGGGTGTGCATGCTGGGTATTTTCTTGTTTCTACAACCTACCGAACGCTGACATGGATTACAGGATCTTTAACGTGAGTATTTGATCTTCTGCTTGCGTATACACACGAAGGGGGTTCAGGCACAAGCAGGTCTGCAGATATTGTTGACCTGGGAGATCGGAAAAATCTCCACCCTTTACCCACCAGGCGCCGTTACCGAGATTCGAACCCGGGACCCTCAGATTGAAAGTCCAATGCTTTAACCACTCGGCTATTGCGCCCGTCGTGACTTTTTCGAAAGGATGTAGACAAAAATACAAACAAACAAACAATCTAAGACGTGAGCTCTGCAAGTGAGAACGCGAATAAAGAAAATGAGACACTTACTACATTGCAGCTTGTGACCTTAGAAGTAGATACTTCAGGAAGAAGAAGAAGAAGAAGAACAACAACAGGCACAAGAAATAACAACAAAAATGATAATAAGAGCCGATGTACAGCCAAATAAGCACATAAGCAGTGATACTAGCACTGATAATTCAACATCCCAATAAATCTCACCCAAAATTCTACAAGAACACTGTAGAAATGACAGCAGCCTACAAGTCCATAGCACCCCTATCAGTGGCAGCAGCCCTCAGAACTCAAATAAAGTATCCCAATCAGTCCCACACAAACCGAGGCATATAAATGGTTTGCACGTACCAGTTAGACAGCAGTCTTGTGGCATAACAGTTTCAGTTTCAGGGAGGTATCAGAGCGTGCGGACAGATCCATAATCATAAGCTGGATCACATCTGTTGTAAGGGGGGAAAAGCAGCAGATGCCTGACCACATAAATCCATCACGCTGGAAAGCCTATCCCATGTTTGTGTACAACATGAACATAAAATGAAAAAAACAAGAGAGGCAAGGCCTTCAAGACTCACTTGTGATACACTTTAAAATAAAAAAAATCGTTAAAAAGTGTTCTGTGTTTGTTGTTATAAAGCTTCGGATTAAAAATTAAAAAAAAGAAAAAAAGAAAAAAAGTCCTAACCAGATTCGAACCCCGCGTGTTCGGGTGAGAAGAAACTATCTTACCCATTACAGTATCGTGGCTCCTTAACTAACGTTCTAAAATTTATTATTTGAACATACTTTTTTAAAGGGCGATAAATCAATTGCGGTATTCGCAGTGAGAACGCTGTTTAAATCATATTATTCTGGTGTATCTTTGGCATTTAAAAAATCTTTAAGGGCAATTTAAAAAATCTTTTTAAGTCCGCAGTAAAGGAGACGTGGCTATCGCCGCAATCACACTGCAACATTTAGCCGTTTTCTCTAGATCTAGATAGATGTACAAGTTTAGTTACACCCGCCGGGAATGTAGTACGACACAGTCGATTCAATTTCTCTTTTGTGTTCATTCTAGTTTTATAGTTTAAAAGTTGATATGAAAATTTAGTATTTTGTTAAACTAATACCATGTAGAGCCAAGTACAAGTACTTCTAAACGTCGTATGAAGTGAAAAGGACTTCATTTTGAGAAAAGTCAAGACTGGAATTTTTTTCGTTTCGTCAATTCAAGGGTAATAACTCGCATGGTTTGCAATTTTTAACTGTGGGTTCCGACTGAGTCTGTGGATATTTTTATGGCAGTTTGGGGTATAATCCAGTAAGTGATGAGGCGTTCACAAATCTTTCTCTGAATAAATATTTAACGGTCTCCTTCTCCAACTTTCCATCACATGTTATCGTGTATTGTCCATTGAATATAGGATTGAACGGGCAGGTCAACAATTTTAAACAAAATGGCGTCGTTCGCGTTCGCGAAGAATATGAGCACACGCTTTGAATGTGTATAAATATGTGTACGCAATTGATTTTTGCCCATGACCTTCAGGGCTCAGCCAATAGATCTATAAAGTCCACTCGTCGTATTGATTTGAGTATTTTCCGAAAAAGACCACCTGGTCGAATGAACATAGTGAAAGCCTTGTCCACTGAGAGTAAAACACACAAGCTTTTTATGTATTGAGTATAATTTCAAAATGTAATGTTTAAG
>NC_134896.1:7140941-7150941 GCF_041734735.1 Babylonia areolata | reverse complement strand
TAACTCTGCCATACACAAACGCACACGCGGTCTGAAGTAAAGTTCATCCCATTCAAACTGCAAGTTGAGCACATCTCACCATGATATTGAATGGAGTCACGGGGGTAGAATCATATCAATAACACAGCGTGAATGAGCCGTTTCAGTTTCAGTTTCAGGCGACCAATGCGATCTGCTTAGAGCCGCAAAACAATCGCTATATAAATGCGCATTATTGTTATCGTTATTATTATCATTGGTACTAGTAGTTGTAGCAGTAGTAGTATAATGAAGGGTTGTCACCTCTCCGAAATAAGATAGAGCTTGATGGTCAGGATGTCAGTGAAGGTCTGTCACCTCACTGAGATAAGACACAGCTTTACAGGTCAGGATTTCAGCGAAGAGCTGTCGCCTCACTGAGATAAGACAAAGCTTTCAGGTCAGGTTGTCAGTGAAGGGCTGTCACCTCACTGAGATAAGACAAAGCTTTCAGGTCAGGTTGTCAGTGAAGGGCTGTCACTTCACTGAGATAAGACAAAGCTTTCAGGTCAGGTTGTCAGTGAAGGGCTGTCACCTCACTGAGATAAGACAAAGCTTTCAGGTCAGGTTGTCAGTGAAGGGCTGTCGCCTCACTGAGATAAGACAAAACTTTACAGGTCTGTGAAGGGCTGTCACCTCACTGAAATAAGACAAAGCTTACAGGTCAGGTTGTCAGTGAAGGGCTGTCACCTCACTGAGATAAGACAAAGCTTACAGGTCTGTGAAGAGCTGTCACCTCACTGAGGTAAGACAGAGATTACAGGTCAGGTTGTCATTGAAAGGCTGTCACCTCACTGAGATAAGATAGAGCTTGATGGCTAGGATGTCAGTGAAGCTCTGTCACCTCACTGAGATAAGACATAGCTTTACAGTTCAGGATTTCAGCGAAGAGCTGTCACCTCACTGAGATAAGACAAAGCTTACAGGTCTGTGAAGAGCTGTCACCTCACTGAGATGAGACAAAGCTTGCAGGTCAGGTTGTCAATGAAGGGCTGTCACCTCACTGAGATAAGATAGAGCTTGATGGTCAGGATGTCAGTGAAGGTCTGTCACCTCACGGATTTCAGCGAAGAGCTGTCACCTTACTGAGATAAGTCAGAGCTTACAGGTCAGGATGTCATTGAAGGGCTGTAACCTCACTGAGATAAGACAAAGCTTACAGGTGAGGTTGTCAATGAAGGGCTGTCACCTCACTGAGATAAGACAGAGCTTACAGGTCAGGATGTCAGTGAAGGGCTGTCACCTCACTGAGATGAGACAGAGCTTACAGGCGAGGATGTCATTGAAGGGCTGTAACCTAGAGAACAACGTTTATGTTGCCATGGGTTCTTTTTCAGTACCCCAAAAGTGTGCTGCACACGGGACCTCCGTTTATCGATAGACCAGACGCTCAGTTTGCTTTTCCAGTCAAACTTGGGAGGAAGGACGAGACCAGGATTCGAACCAAGACCCTCTGTCTGTATTGCAATGTTAACCATTCTGCCACCCTCCTCCCTCACAGAAAGAAGTGACTGCACTTCAAACTGATGCCACACCAATCTCCCTCCCCCAGTGTCACGCCATTCAACATGTCTGTACTCTCCTTCCAGGAACTCGCTGACGATCTGGAGTCAGAGCTTGGCGGAGACTTTGAAGAGGTGATACTAGGTCTGCTGATGCCTCCCGTGGAATACGACGCCTTCTGTGTGAACAAGGCTGTCAAAGGACTGGGCACCAACGAGGATGTGCTCATCGGCATTCTCGGCACTGCTAATCCCAAGGTACTTCTGCACAGTATTATTTGTGTACTTTTTGTTTTCCTGTGGAGAGCTATGTACTCTCAGTGGATCAGCCTGTGCGTATCCTTGAAAACGTTCGAGTTTTTGTTTGGTGGTATTAGTTGCATATGGACAAATTCGTAACATACTTTGGTAGAAATTGGGTCAAATTCCACGCTCTGTCATCCAGTATATTCATTCGTCAAAAATAATAAATACTGTTGATTATTATTTTTTAAGGTAATGTCCACTTGATTCCTTATTCTTGTAATTATATCTGTAGTTATTTGTTGATGGTTTCCTGATGTGTTTTTTCATGTTTATTAACGGTCTTTGTATGGGTCTGCCGTTAATGTCTCTTTCTTTTATATTTGCCGCAGGATCTGACATCAGTGAAAGAGCATTATAAGAAGAGTAAGTCATGATTCTGGCCGTTTGTGTGTGTGTGTGTGTGTGTGTGTGTGTGTGTGTGTGTGTGTGTGTGTGTGTGTGTGTGTCTGTCTCTGTCTTTGTCTGTGTGTCTGTGTGCGCGTTGTGTCTGTGTGAATGGTAACCTTAATAATCAATTTCGGTTTTTTTTAAATACCACCTCTGCTGGTTGTGCAATTTTCAAAGAATCCATAGTTTATCACAACGTGTGTCACATGTGGCCACATTTCCCACTTCAGCTGATGTTTATCACACTGATGTGAACAGCTGTCAATCTAACAACTGTATTGCCGATCACGCAAGACATTACATATTTTATGTAAAAATAGCGCACTGTTTTATTGCATGTATTGTGTTGTATTTCATTTTATTGCATTGTATTTAGTTATGTTGTATTGTGCTGTGTTGCATTGTATTGTATGCGTTGTCTTGTGTTGCATTTTATTACATTGTGTTGTGATGCATTGTATGATAGATGTTGTACAGTATTGTATTTTATTGCATTGTATTGTGTAGTATTGCATTGTAATGCATCGTACTTTATGTGTTGTATAGTATTGCAATTTATCGCATTGCATTGTGGTTTGTTGTATTGTGTTGTATAGTATTGCATTTTATTGCATTGTATTGTATTAAATTGTGTTGTGGTGTGTTGCTTTGTATTATGTTGTGTTGTATTATATTGCATTGCATAATGTTGTATTGTGTGTGTTGTATATCGTTGCATTTTATTGCATTGTGTTCTGTTGGGTTGGGTTATATTGTCTTGCATTATGTCGTACGTGTTGTACGATACTGCATTTGTCTGCATTGCATTGTGTAATGTTGTATTGTGTTGCATTACATTGCATTGCATTGCATTGCATTGTATCAGGTTACGGGGAGGACCTGGACGTGGCCATCGAGAAGGACACGAGCGGTGGACTGAACACCAGCGGAGGGTTTTCCGACCTGCTGCTGGCTGTGAGCCAAGGGGACAGAGACCCGGGAACTGCCGTCAGTGAGAAGGAAGCCAGGGAGGACGCTGAGAAACTGTGCACGGTCAGTGTGTGTTGTTGGTCTTCTATCTTCGACTATAATGGACCGCAACTTCTGTATCAACTACACTGTCTTCTGATATCTGAAAGAGTTCTTCTTCTTCTTCTTCTTCTTCTTCTTCTTCTTCTTCTCCTTCGTTCATGGGCAGCAACTCCACGTTCACCCGTTATGTACACGAGTGGGCTTCTGCGTGTGAGACCGTTTTTAACCCGCCATGTAGGCAAACCACACTCTATTTTCGGGGGGGTGCATGCTGGGTATGTTCTTGTTCTCATTCCCGTGTCTTATTCGTACTAGATGCATTCTTAAATCTTCTTAGAGCCGCAAAACAATCGTTATATAAATGCACATTATTGTTATCGTTATTATTATCATTGGTAGTAGTAGTAGTAGTAGTAGTAGTAGTAGTATAAGCGTCATCAGCATCTGTGTATGTTTATGTGATATGTGTGTGTGCGTGTGTGTGTGTGTGAGCGTGCCTGTGTGTGTGTGTGTGTGTGTGTGTGTGTGTGTGTGTGTGTGTGTGTGTGTGTGTGTGTGTGTGTGTGTGTGCGTGTGAGTGACAGACAAAGCAAAAGAGAGAGAGAGAGGGCTATCCGTATTTCGCCATATTTTCCTGATTTCAGGACAAAAAGAAGAAACTGGACCTGAGGGATGAAACGTTCAAGCAGCTGGTGACGAAGAAAAACAAAGAACAAATGAAAGCCACCTTTGCTGAATACAAAAAGGTGAGCGATCTAAAGAGACGAAAGATCAACAACACAACAAAATAGCATACAAACAAACAAAGAATTAAAAGAAACCCACATATTAACCCACATATTAACTTCCATCTGATATTCACATACTGATCAGAACTAATCAAAATATAAACATCTTTTGAGTAAGTGACATATAGAACTAGAAGGGTATGAAACTGTGCTTGCTAATAGTATATGTTGTTTTATTGACTCACTTCTGTAAACAAAGTGAGTCTATGTTTTAACCCGGTGTTCGGTTGTGTGTGTGTGTGTGTGTGTGTGTGTGTGTGTGTGTGTGTGTGTGTGTGTGTGTGTGTCTGTGTCTGTGTGTGTGTGTCTGTGTGTGTGTGTGTGTGTGTGTGTGTGTGTGTGTGTGTGTGTCTGTGTCTGTGTGTGTGTGTCTGTGTGTGTGTGTGTGTGTGTGTGTGTGTGTGTGTGTGTGTGTGTGTGTCCGTGGTAAACTTTAACATTGACATTTTCTCTGCAAATACTCTGTCAGTTGACAACAAATTTGGCATAAAAATAGGAAAAATTCAGTTCTTTCCAGTCATCCTGTTTAAAACAATATTGCACCTCTGGGATGTGCACAATTTTTTTTTTAAAAAGCCTAATTATATGCAAACTGCATTTACTGTTATATTTATATTTTTTGTATTCTCTAAACTTGGCACTTTGATCTGATATTCTACCCCCGAAAGCGGAGTATGGCTGCCTACATGGCGGGGTAAAAACGGTCATACACGTAAAATCCCACTCGTGTGCATACGAGTGAAGGTGGGAGTTGCAGCCCACGAACGCAGAAGAAGAAGAAGAATATCTGATATTCTGACCCAACAACAAGAGCAGTCATTATTATCATTTTTTGTTCAAACAGGAACTTCTTTTGTTAAGCATGGAATTTTTATTTATTTTGCAAACGTTTTGGTGCAGTTAGTAAAAAAGGGAAATTACTCTGTAATTAATGCTAGGGGACTTAATTTATCACAAGTGAGTCTTGAAGGCCTTGCCTCTCTTGTTTGGTTTTTGTTCACATTGTCTTGGTTTTGTTTCACTCCTTTTAGTTTTAACCCGTTTATTACCGTTCGGGGTTTTCCGATTTTAGCTCTTTCAGTGAAGCCTGAAATGATGAATTACATCTGGCATAATCACTCACACACACACACACACACACACACACACACACACACACACACACACACACACACACACACACACACACACTGACACTAACACTAACACTGACACTGACACTAACACTCACTCACAGACATCCCTTTTTCTTTTTCATATACCAATCCTCATCATCTTCTTTCAACACACCTGGCTTGGATACCATGACATATCATCACACATGTGGAGTGATGGCCTAGAGGAAACGAGTCCGCTGAGGAAGCGAGAGAATCTGAGTGCGCTGGTTCGAATCACGGCTCAGCCGGAGATATTTTTTCTCCCTCCACTAGACCTTGAGTGGTGGTCTGGACGCTAGTCATTCGGATGAGACGATAAACCTAGGTCCTCGGTGCAGCATGCACTTAGCGCACATAAAAGAACCCACGGCAACAAAAGGGTTGTTTCTGGCAAAATTCTGTAGAAAAAAAATCTACTTCGATAGAAAAAACAAATAAAACTGCACGCAGGAAAAAATGCCAAAAAAAATGGGTGGCTCTGTAGGATAGCGACGCGCTCTCCCTGGGGAAAGCAGCCCGAATTTCACACAGAGAAATCTGTTGTGATAAAAAAAACAAAACAAATACAAATGTCCGACAGTCGTGTCCGACTACGACCGTGAGAACAGCAGAGAAGGCAACTGCTCTCCCAGCCATCTGGGCTAGAATTTGATTATAGTGAAGAGTGTCTTGCCCAAGTGACATCCCCACTCTGTCGGCCATGAGGGTTCTAGGTCAGTGGGGGTTGGGATGGTTCCCAAAGGCCAGCCATCCCCGAGACTGTAGCACTGACACACCACCAGCCTCAGAAAACTTCTCGGCATAAAGTGGCAAGAGAAGATCCCTGACACAGAGGTGCTCACTCGTCCAAACTTGCCCAGCATCTACACCATCTTGATGCAGGCCCAGCTGCGCTGGGCAGGCCATGTAGTTCGCATGACAGACCACCGGCTCCCCAAGAAACTGCTGTACGGCGAACTCCAACATGGCAAGCGCTCCCATGGAGGCCAAAAGAAGCGCTTTAATGACACTCTGAAAGCTTCTTTGAAGGCCTTCAACATCAGCCACGACACATGGGAGCTGAATGCAATGGACAGACCAAAGTGGCGTTCAGCTGTCCACAAAGGCGCCAAATCCTGTGAGGCCAACAGAATCACTGCAGCAGAGCAACGCAGACTGGCCAGGAAAAGCAGTGCCAGCAAGTCCCCGACAGCCGCCACCATCCCCTGTCCACACTGCGTCAGAACCTTCCGGGCGCGGATTGGCCTGATCAGTCATCTGCGCACCCACAGAGCCCAACCAACCCACCCCCAGGATGACTAGATGGTCCTCGTCGATCCCGACGGACGAACCACACACACAGCACTGACAGCCTGTTGGATTGAAAGTCATAGTCCTTCATAAAAAAAGCTAAGCTGTAAGTTAATTCCCGTTCCAGTGGAAAAACCAGTCATCACGCAATTCTCACCTTGCTGTTGGAACATGTGTAAGCTTTTGTCAGTCTCTGATGTCAACCGAGTTTTGAATTCTTGCCATGAGACAGCACGACACGACACGACACGACACGACACGACACGACACGACACGACACGGCACGACACGACACGACACAATTATGCCAACACGATGATCATAATGGCATGACACGACACGACACGACACGGCACGATACGACACGACACGACACGGCACGGCACGGCACGGCACGGCACGGCACGGCACGACACGGCACGGCACGGCACGACACGACACGACACGACAATTATGCCAACACGATGATCATAATGGCATGACACGACACGACACGACACGACACGACACGACAAGACACGGCACGGACGAGACACGACACGACACGACACGACACGACACGACACGACATAGTTATGCCAACACGATGATCATAAAGTCAGGTGATGATGATGACGACGATAACGACAACGATGATGACAGTAACAGGCTAATTCTGCTATGAAGGTGATTGTGTAGTATTTGAACTGGATATGTATGTATTCACTTGTGTGTGTGTGTGTGTGTGTGTGTGTGTGTGTGTGTGTGTGTGTGTGTGTGTGTGTGTGTGCGTGTATGTGTGTGTGTGTGCGTGCTTGCGTGTATGTGTGTGTGTGTGTGTGTGTGTGTGTTCCAGCTGTCCGGCAAAACCATGGAGGAAGCCATTGCAGAGGCTGCTACGAGAGATGAAAGGGATGCGTACCTTCAATTATGTAAGTGTTGCATTTGTTTGTTGCTTAACTTATTCCTTTTACTTTTTAGCTTGCATCAGCGTCACTTAGCATCCTGCAGTTATTTTGCTTGTATGAAGAGATTTCAACACACACACAGACACACACACACACATATTATATATACATGTGTGTGTGTGTGTGTGTGTGTGTGTGTGTGTGTGTGTGTGTGTGTGTGTGTGTGTGTGTGTGTGTGTGTGTGTGCTACTTTTTTTTTCAAAATTCCAACAAGGAGCTTTGAATTATCACAAATTTTCAGCCTTGTTCAGGGGGAGTCTGATTAACAAAAATGATGTCGCTCTCACTCAATACTTCTTTCGCCTCTATTCAAATGAATAAAATTTCTACTGAATACAGGTACATTGTAAAATGCATTATAAAATAGAGTAAAGGTTTCCGTCTTCTCCAGTGCTCATGTGTACGGTATGACTGGGCTTTTTTACCCCCTCAGTTGGCGCAATGGATGATCCAGTGACGTTCTACGCCGACAGTCTCCAGAAGGCGTTCAAGGGCATGGGAACTAATGATGATCTGCTGATCCGTATTGTTATCTCCCGTTCCGAGGTCAGTGATCCCTGCCTTTCTCTCTCTCTCTCTCTCTCTCTCTCTCTCTCTCTCTCTCTCTGTCTCTGTCTGTCTGTCTCTGTCTCGTCTGTCTGTCTCTCTCTCCCTCTGTCTCTCTCTGTCTCTGTCTCTCTTTCTGTCTGTTTGTTTGTCTCTGTCTCTGTCTCTGTGTCTGTCTGTCTCTCTCTCTCTGTCTCTGTCTGTCTGTCTGTCTCTCTCTCCCCCCCTCTCTCTCTCTCTCTCTTTCTGTCTGTTTGACTGGCTATCTGTCTCTTTCTCTCTGTCTCTGTCTCTCTTTCTGTCTGTTTGTCTGTCTCTGTCTCTGTCTGTGTGTCTGTCTGTCTCTCTCTCTCTGTCTCTGTCTGTCTGTCTGTCTCTCTCTCTCTCCCACTCTCTCTCTCTCTCTCTCTCTCTTTCTGTCTGTTTGACTGGCTATCTGTCTCTTTCTCTCTGTCTCTGTCTCTCTTTCTGTCTGTTTGTCTGTCTCTGTCTCTGTGTCTGTGTCTGTGTCTGTGTCTGTGTCTGTCTGTCTGTCTGTCTGTCTGTCTCTCTCTCTCTCTCTCTCTCTCTCTGTCTCTGTCTCTCTCTCTCTCTCTCTCTCCATTTACCTCTTCATAAGGATTGTCACAAAGGGGTGATGTGTGAAAAACATTCATGGATGTAACATCCACAGCTGAGATCACAAACGTGTGGTAGCAGCAGCAGTGGCAGCAGTAGCAATAACAGTGGTGGGCGTCGTAGTAATAGAAGACGCAGTAGCAGCAGTAGTAGAAGTAGCAGAATCTTGCTGACACAGTAGTTGCAGCAGCAGTTTTAGTCGTAGTAGATGTTGTTGTGGTGGTTGTAGTTGTGTTGGTAGTTGTTGAAGTGGTCGCAGCAGCAACAGTAGTCGTTGTATGTTTAGTAGTAATGGTGACGGTGGCGGTGGTGTCAGCAGTAGTAATAGTGGTAGTAGAAAAAGTCATTGCAATAGCAGAAAACAGTGGAATTTATAGAATTTGTTTTTTGCCGTCCGTTCGGCTGTTTTTCCAATGGCGTCACTCCCACGTGAGTCATCCCAAATAAAACTGAAACTCTTGCCAAGTCCTCCACACACAGCTACCCCGCACTAATCTCCCACTGTCTCTGCACTGTATGTTTCCTCAAGGCCTGACTAAGCGCGTTGGGTTATGCTGCTGGTCAGGCATCTGCTTGGCAGATGTGGTGTAGCGTATATGGATTTGTCCGAACGCAGTGACGCCTCCTTGAGCTACTGAAACTGAAACTGTATGGTGGTCAGTCGTCTCCGACTATGACCATCAGAACAGCAGAGGAGGCAACTGCTGTCCCAACCATCTGGGCTAGAATTTGGTTATAGTGAAGAGTGTCTTGTCCAAGTTACATCCCCACTCTCTCGGCCGAGAGGGCTTTAGGATAGTCGGCGATGGGACAGTTCCCAAAGGCCAATTGGCTTCCAAGGCTGCAGCACAAAGAGCCAGTGCAATTTTGCCCTATTGTCTGAGAGTCGTCCTTCACAAAAGACTAAGCTGTAAACTGATTCCCCGTTACAGTGGAGAAACCGTTGATTATACAGCTCTTGCTCTGGTCCAGTTGTAAGGTTTCGTTCAAAGGGAGCTATCGGCGTAAGGTTGCCAAGAAGCCACACACCAGAGGAAACCCTACAGCACTTGTGGGATCTGCAACAATGGGTTGTTTACGTGAACAAACCGTTGAATGAGGAACTCACGGAATATGTTTCTCATGAATATAAAAAAGAGAGGCAAGGCCTCCAAGACTCACTTCTGATACCTGCGTTATCCAGTAAAAGAATCATGAGAGGGAAAAGTGGTTAAAAATGTGTTCTGTATTGAATATCAGAAAGATTGTGAGATAAGAAATAAAAAATTAAAAATTAAAAAAAAACAACCAGTATTCTACTGGGATCAAGTCATGCGTGTTCAGTTCGGGAGTAAGCAGACTCACTTGCAGCACTACAATGCATCTGAAGTGATTTAACCAAGATATTTAAGCTCATGTTTCTTAGTATGATAGATTAATCACTGTATTCG
>NC_134896.1:7135941-7138441 GCF_041734735.1 Babylonia areolata | reverse complement strand
CTTTTGCCCCCATCTCTCTCTCTTCTCTTTTCACTTTCTGTCGCTGTCTGTGTCTGTCTGCCTTAACCCCACGCCCACTCCCACCCCCCGCCCCTCTCTCTCTCTCTCTCTCTCTTTCATTATTTTCTCTCTCTCGCATCCTCTGTGATGTTTTATGCAACACTGGAAAGACTGAAGCCTACACGGGAAGACAAACACATCAGTTTCAGAACAAAGCTGAAGCTCCTGCAAGCACTGGTTCTCTCCATTTTCATGTATGCATGCGAGTCTTGGAATCTTCAGAGCTTCGGAGAAGGATCCAAGCAGCGGAAATGAGATGCTTCAGGAAACTCCTTAGCATCTCCTACAAAGATCACACAACAAATGGAAAAGTCAGAAAAAAACCACCAGACAGGACACTGGTCGGTATAACGACCTCCTGACTGTAGTGGATAAAAGGAAAATGAGATGGTGTGCCGGACATGATCCGGCGGGCTCTCCAGGACCATCCGTCAGAGGAACAGTGCAGGGGGAACAGGAGACAAGACAGACAGCGAAAGACATGGACAGACAACATCACTGAGTGGACAGAGAGGAGCTTTACCAGAATTCAGGCCCTATTCCCTAGGGCCCCTGTTGGCCCCTTCGACCAAACCAGGTTTTGGATCAGACCAGTGGGAATGAATGGGGTTTGTGCTGTTCAAACTATTCCACGGGCAGAAAGGCTTACAACAAATAGAAAGTTTACTTTCACTTTGATTCAGTCATTCACATGAAAGTACTATTATTTGATGGATTTTAGTGCACACAACAAATAGACAGTTTACTTCCACTTTGATTCAGTCATTCCAGATGAAAGTACTATCATTTGATGGATTTTAGTGCACACAACAAATAGACAGTTTACTTCCACTTTGATTCAGTCATTCCACATGAAAGTACTATCATTTGATGGATTTTAGTGCACACAACAAATAGACAGGTTACTTCCACTTTGATTCAACCATTCCACATGAAAGTACTATCATTTGATGGATTTTAGTGCACACAACAAATAGACAGGTTACTTCCACTTTGATTCAACCATTCCACATGAAAGTACTATTATTTGATGGATTTTAGTGCACACAACAAATAGACAGTTTACTTCCACTTTGATTCAGTCATTCCACATGAAAGTACTATCATTTGATGGATTTTAGTGCACACAACAAATAGACAGTTTACTTCCACTTTGATTCAGTCATTCCACATGAAAGTACTATTATTTGATGGATTTTAGTGCACACAACAAATAGACAGTTTACTTCCACTTTGATTCAGTCATTCCAGATGAAAATACTATCATTTGATGGATTTTAGTGCACACAACAAAATTAATAGAAAGTTTACTTCCACTTAGATTAAATCATTCCACATGAAAGTACTATCATTTGATGGATTTTAGTACATCATTTTTATCTGCCCACTTTTTTCTCAGAACACACATCCACTTCTATCAGCTGTATGGCTTTTATTTACTGTTTACATCTTCATTTGCGGACTTTTATTTCAGTGGCGGGCAAGCCTCAAACAGCAAGACTACCAACACCAACTCAAAAGGAGCTTCTAAACCTAAGCAGAGTTCCACCACCAAGAATGAACCGGCAACGAAGTCTTCAGACAAAAAGAATGGAACTAAGAAGTCGGAAGGTGGCAAAGACAAAGAAACAAAGAAGGTGGGTGTTATCAGGTATTTTCTATGTGGGCATGTTTCATGTTTTCTCACGCACGTTTCCTAAATGTAAAGCATTTCTTAAATGTTCGTTCTAGAGAAATGTTCTTTCATGCATACGTTGAGTCTCATATAAATTATGCATCCATCCTATGGGATTCTGCAAGTGAAAACATTATATAGCCACTATATAGTCTTCACAGACGTGCAATAAGATTAGTTCTCCTGAAATCCTCCACATTGACACCAGACGATTATCTTTTATTGGATATTCTTCCATGGAAATGGAAATTAAAATACAACAAATCAGCTTTTACGTTCAAAATCGTGTCTGTTTATGCTCCATCCTCAATTGTCAGTAAATTTCAAATAAACGAAAATCGCCACGCCCATAAGATTATGTTACCCCGTCAAAGAATTGATCTGTTTAAATCTAGTCTGTTATACTCAGGCGGTTTATTGTGGAATGAACATGTCAGCCATTCTCAGTGTCCAAACTAGTCTTAATGTATTAAAAAAAAAAAGTACCATTCAGAACTCATGAAAGAATTTGCATATACGCTGTCTTAACCTTTCCCACCCTCACACTCTGTGTGTCTGCCTGTCTATCTCTGTGTCTGTCTGTCTGTCTGTTTCTCACCCCCACCCCCCACCCCTACCCCCTCCCCGACCCCGTCTTTTTCGTGGGACAGAATTGAAATTTGGTCATGCAATGTCATGCTTTTGTATTGAGTATTTGTTATGTTTTCCCTTTTCGTGAGGGCAGGATGAAAACAGGCCATTTGTGCTTATTCCTTTTATCCCTCA
>NC_134896.1:7115941-7118441 GCF_041734735.1 Babylonia areolata | reverse complement strand
CTTGTTTGTTGTTGTTTTGTTTTTTAATAGTGACCTATACTGTTCAGCACAATGAACAACACAGCAATGTTCTGTCATGGCTATAGTGAACACCAACAAGCCCTTGATCATACCAAGTACATGGCGCTGGAATCAAGCAGCATCAACAAATGGAAGTAACAATCCCAACACTTTTTAACTCACTCAGTACGGCCAGTCCTCTCTTCTCCTCTGCACAGACCCCTCGGATGTCCAGTTGGTGTCTGAATGACCTAACCTTTAGCTTCCGTCGTCAGAACTGTGGTATTCTTTGTCAGCATTCACCTCTTCGGTATAAGAGTCTTCCGCTTGCAATCTTTTGATGATGGTAATTGGGATGAAACGTTGTTAACGTCGTCTCTTTCGCCGTTCGTATGGACAGAGTTAACGGGAAGTAACAGTCTACGAACGACAATCCTGAAGCTGTCTAACCATATTGTGGTTATGTCCCTTTGACCGTGTGGCTTCACTTGGGGAGCTTGGGGAAACAACAAGGCGCTGACAAAATGGTCGGCACGTTGGCACCAGAACTGTCGGAAATGTTATTCTTCTAACGCTGTTCACTAGTTATTTCTGACGGGCACAATAGCCGAGTGGTTAAAGCGTTGGACTTTCAATCTGAGGGTCCCGGGTTCGAATCTGGGAGACAGCGCCTGGTGGGTAAAGGGTGGAGGTTTTTTTCCGATCTCCCAGGTCAATATAATTTTATGTGCAGACCTGCTAGTGCCTGAACCCCCTTCGTGTGTATATGCACGCGAAAGATCAAATACACAGGTTAAAGATCCTGCAATCCATGTCAGCGTTCGGTGGGTTATGGAAACAAAAACATACCCAGCATGCACACCCTCGAAAACGGAGTATGGCTACCTACATGGCGGGGTGAATGACCAAAACGGTTATTCACGTAATATTTTGCATGTCTGCCCGAGCGTGTATGGGTGCGTGACTGAAACATGATTGGATGACACAGGTACAGGAAACGAATGATAAGCGCCCAAAAGGCAGCCGTCAGTCGGCTCTACCCAAGTAGGCAGCCTGTTGTGCAAATGACCCCGTGTTTGTAAAGCGCTTAGAGCTTGGTCCGCGACCGAGGATAGGCGCTATATAAGTACTCATGTCATTGATAATTCATCAAACATTAGATATTGTGTCATTTTTGTGTCTTTTGTCTTTTGTTTTGTTTAGTTTTGTGATGGTGATTATTAGTTTTGAATATGACAAAGGTTTCACTCAACTTGCCATTCAAACACATAGAACATGATTTGTTTAACAAATATGCCAGTTCAAACGTATACGTTTGCACGATCAGGTTATATCAAACGAACGTAACAAAAGTCTAATGGTATCAGTGTTCTAGGTTGTCCCCAGATAATCGCATAAAAGCAGCAACCTTTTTCGTTTAACACAATGAAAATAATTATTGTGTACAATAGGACACGCGATCCGGAACTATTCATGTCTGCGATGTCCCTACTTCTGTGTACTTCGTGAACGACATGTTTCCACCTGATAGTTCAGTTAACTTTTCACTTTCCATTTTGAACACATGTGTTGGCTATTGCCACTAAAGTTTAGTTGTATGACATTGGCTTGTAGCACTCTGCCCAAAGTGAGTGGATCATCTATACTGCTCGCAACATTCGTGACAAAAATTGTTGTTGTTTTCTTGAACATGAACATGTAGTTCATAATGAACAGAGGGCCAACATCATATCACGGAGCTGCCACTACTTTCAAAGCCCTGACTAAACGCAAAGCATATATCACAGTACCAAGCGCTTTTGTAGATGTAAACAGAAGGTTATTTGAACACAAAACCTCGACATGACGCTTTTATTCTTCAATACAGCTCAGTGATCGTTTGACAAACGCCCATAATCGTACTGGTAGGCTTCCTTGGCAGAACATGACATCTGGATAAACGGGATCATTCTTTATCTGGAGACGCCATAGAACACCAACGTTGACGTTGTTCCCTCTCTTTAACAGACACGTCATGTTATTGTTGAGGTTGTGTCTCTTTTTTATCAACAACAACAACAATAAGACGAACGCACCACAGCCGCCAATACCGATAACTCACTATACTGGACATCATCCTATGCGTTTCTGCCCAATCACACACCTACAGCATAAACAACTATTTTCAACACTTTCATTCATTAGTTAAGAAAGCAGCAACAAAACTCTCTAGTTTAACCAGTCAAAAACATTTCTTTCTATACTGCTGCGCGGTTAAAGGGAATCACCTGAAGAGAATAATAAGGAGAAGGGAGATAAGGACGCGGGTGAAGACAAGGACAGGACAGAAGAAGACACGGAGAAGGACAAAGCACCACAGCCCAAGGAAGACCAACAGGAAACGCGTAACAAGACCAATAACTCGGGACACCAAGGAGCAGGCAAATCTCACGGCAATGACGCCAAGCAATCCAAAGCCAACAAACGCAGGAGAGCAGACGACAAGTCGCTACTTCAGCAG
>NC_134896.1:7108441-7110941 GCF_041734735.1 Babylonia areolata | reverse complement strand
TATTCCTCCTCCTCCTCCTCCTCCTCCTCCTCCTCTTCCGCCTCCTCCTCCTCCACCACCCTCTTCTTCTTCTTCTTCTTCTTCTTCTTCTTCTTCTTCTTCTTCTTCTTCTTCTTCTTCTTCTTCTTCTTCTTCTTTCTGTCTTTTTTTGTTTTCTGATGTGAATCCTCTAAGCGTTCTTTTGTGGTGGACAGGAATTGTTTTAGTCTTGAGTGAACGAGAAAATATTTTGTTTGTTTGTAAGCCTGGGACTGGACCTGATGATAAAATCTATTGCTGTTCCACACCACTAGTCTGGACGTTAGTCATTCGGATGAGACAATTAACTGAGGTCCCGTGTGCAACATGTACTTAGTGCACGTAAAAGAACCCACGGCAACAAAAGGGTTGTTCCTGGCAAAATTCTGTAGAAAAATCCCCTTCGATAGGAAAAACAAATAAAACCGCACGCAGGGGAAGAAAAAAAAAAGGGTGGCGCTGTAGTGTAGCGACGCGCACTCCCTGGTGAGAACAACCCGAATTTCACACAGACAAATCTGTTGTGATAAAAAGAAATACAAATACCCCAACCAGCACCACAAAAACCGTGCAAGAAATATAAATCTACTTTGGTTTGTTTTCTCCAGTGTTCTTCAAAAACGTAGCGTGGAGCAAAGTCTGTTCACAAAAAAAAACAACATAAAACAAAGAAATTGTTTCTTCTTTCTGTCCGCGTGTTTTTGCTTCCATATCAATAAAAAAAAAAGTTTTTTTTCCTACAGAAAGTTTGCCAGGAAGAACTCTTTTGTTACCATAGATTCATTTCGACTGTTCATCCTCCTCCTCTTCTCCCTAGGTGCACGCTACATACTGGATCTCCATTTATCATCTCATCCGAATGACTGGCGTCAAAACTACCCCATCACTCAAGTTCTGGTGGGTGGAGGGGAAGGAATGAATGACTGGCGTCAAAACTACCCCATCACTCACGTTCTGGTGGGTGGAGGGGAGGGGAAGGAATGACTGGCGTCAAAACTACCCCATCACTCAAGTTCTGGTGGGGGGAGGGGAGGGGAAGGAATGACTGGCGTCAAAACTACCCCATCACTCAAGTTCGGGTGGGTGGAGGGGAAGGAAATTCTGGCGTCAAGACTACCCCATCACTCAAGTTCTGGTGGGGGGAGGGGAAGGAAATTCTGGCGTCAAAACTACCCCATCACTCAAGTTCTGGTGGGGGGAGGGGAAGGAAATTCTGGCGTCAAGACTACCCCATCACTCAAGTTCGGGTGGGGGGGGGGGGGAGGAAATTCTGGCGTCAAAACTACCCCATCACTCAAGTTCTGGTGGGGGGAGGGGAGGGGAAGGAATGACTGGCGTCAAAACTACCCCATCACTCAAGTTCGGGTGGGTGGAGGGGAAGGAAATTCTGGCGTCAAAACTACCCCATCACTCAAGTTCGGGTGGGTGGAGGGGAAGGAAATTCTGGCGTCAAAACTACCCCATCACTCAAGTTCGGGTGGGTGGAGGGGAAGGAAATTCTGGCGTCAAAACTACCCCATCACTCAAGTTCGGGTGGGGGGAGGGGAAGGAATGACTGACGTCAAAACTACCCCATCACTAAAGTTCGGATGGGTGGAGGGGAAGGAATGACTGACGTCAAAACTACCCCATCACTAAAGTTCGGATGGGTGGAGGGGAAGGAATGACTGACGTCAAAACTACCCCATCACTAAAGTTCGGGTGGGTGGAGGGGAAGGAATGACTGGCGTCAAAACTACCCCATCACTCAAGTTCTGGTGGGGGCAGGGGAAGGAATGACTGACGTCAAAACTACCCCATCACTAAAGTTCGGATGGGTGGAGGGGAAGGAATGACTGACGTCAAAACTACCCCATCACTCAAGTTCGGGTGGGTGGAGGGGAAGGAATGACTGGCGTCAAAACTACCCCATCACTCAAGTTCTGGTGGGTGGAGGGGAAGGAATGACTGGCGTCAAAACTACCCCATCACTCAAGTTCTGGTGGGGGGAGGGGAAGGGAAGGAATGACTGGCGTCAAAACTACCCCATCACTCAAGTTCTGGTGGGGGGAGGGGACGGAAATTCTGGCGTCAAAACTACCCCATCACTCAAGTTCTGGTGGGTGTGTGGGGGGGGGGGGGGGGGGGGGAGGAATGACTGGCGTGACTGTGGGATTCAATCCCGTGCGCTCAAGTTCTCTCGCTTCCTGGATGAAGGTGTTACCATTTGGCCACGCTCCACTCGTGTTGTTGTGTTGACAGTATCATGCGAGTTGTTTGTCAGTGTACGGGAAAGATGTGGACTCGGCCATCAAGGGCGACACCAGCGGAGGGTTTTCCGACCTGCTGCTGGCTGTGAGCCAAGGAGACAGAGACCCGGGATCTGCCGTCAGTGAGAAGGAAGCCAGGGAGGACGCTGAGAAACTGTGCACGGTGAGAAGAAATACGAGTCGAAATTTTCTTCTTCTTCCTCTCCTCCTCCTCCTCCTTCTTCATCTTCTCC
>NC_134896.1:7010941-7103441 GCF_041734735.1 Babylonia areolata | reverse complement strand
CCTCCACTAGACCTTGAGTGGTGGTCTGGACGCTAGTCATTCGGATGAGACGATAAACCGAGGTCCCGTGTGCAGCGTGCACTTAGCGCACGTAAAAGAACCCACGGCAACAGAAAGGTTACTCCTGGCAAAATTCTGTAAAAAAAAAAAAAAAAAAAAAAAAAAAAAATCCATTTCGATAGGCAAAACAAATAAAACTGTACGCAGGACAAAATAGCAAAAAATGGGTGACGCTGTAGTATAGCGACGCGCTCTCCCTGGGGAAAGCAGCCCATATTTCACACAGAGAAATCCCTTGTGTGATAAAAAAACAAAAAAAAAACAACAAATACAAATACAACAAATACAAGTCTGATTTCAAAGTGGGTTTTCCGACAGAATTTTACCAGGGACAACCCTTTCGTTGCCGTAGGTTCTTTTACGTGCGTTAAGGTGCATGCTGCACACAGAACTTCGGTTTATCATTCCATCCGAATGACTAGCGTCCAGACCACCACTCCAGGTCTAGTGGAGGGGGGAGACAATTCTTGGTGATCCAATACGCTCAGATTCTCCCGTTTCCTGCGTGGACGAGTTACCGTAAGATCACCACTCCAGACTCCTTTCCTTTCTTTTCTTTTCCTTTCTCTCTTTTCTTTCGCTCTTTGTTTTTTTTTTCTTCGTTTTCATTATGTCTTTTCTTTCTTTCTTTCCTTTCTTTGTTTCTTTGTTGTTGTTTTTTGGTTTTTTGTTTGTTTGTTTTTTTCACTACGTCCTTCTTTTTTCAACTAAAACAGTCTTTCTTGCTTTGATTTTTGTACACGTCGATTATTTCTTTCTTTCTTTCGTTCATTTTTGATTAGGCTTCAATGGGTTCGCAAATGGATACTAATGATTAGTCATCAATATCACCAGAAAACCACACACAAAAACCCTTGATCTTGATGTCCGGTTACGACATGGGTTATTTTTCCTCTGTCTTTCTTTCTTCATTCATTATTTTCTTTCTTTCTTTCTTTCTTTTTTCATCTCAGTCGGTGCCATGGATGATCCAGTGACGTTTTACGCCGACAGTCTCCAGAAGGCGTTCAAGGGCATGGGAACTAATGATGATCTGCTGATCCGTATTGTTATCTCCCGTTCCGAGGTCAGTGACCCCTGCCTACCACTTCCGGTGTCTGTCTGTCTGTTTGTCTGTCTGCCTGTCTCTGTGTCTTATTCACTCGAGCGGACATGCCTCATTCATTGATGCTTTGGCGTAAATGTGTTTTCTACTACAAGTGCCGTGCACACACAAAAATGTCAGTTAGAAAACGAGACTTCCTCTATACGTTATTACTACTACTACTACTACTGCTGCTGCTGCTGCTGCTACTACTACTACTGACTTCTACTACTACTATTACTACTACTAACTACTTCTACTACTACTGCTGTTCCTGCTGCTGCTACTACTACTTCTTCCTCATCCTCTTCTTCTTCTATTCTTCTATACTTACTACTGCTACTAGAATTACTTTTTCTTCTTCTTCTCCTTCTTCTTCTTCTTGTACAACTACTGCTACCACCATCGCCACTGTTACTACTACTACTTCCTCTTCTTTTTCTTCTTCATTCCTGTATCTCTGTAACTGCTGCTGGTGATGCATTCACTAATGGGGATGTTGTTGTTTTTTTTTCCTGTGGGTCGTTTCTGCTGATAGTGATTGCTGACGGTGGTGTGTTGTGGTACTGGTACTGGTTGCTGTTGTCAACAACGTTCCAGCATCGAAGGTGCGGTGACAGTAATGACTATGATTCTGAGGGAAATGGTCGTTCGACCGCACTGCTTGAAAGATGAGAGGACGGATAATGACGTTATGTGTTTGTTAGTCAGCCTACGGCGTGTGTTTAGTTCATAAAGGAATATCTGTGACACATGTTACCGAGTTCTGTTGTTGTGATATGTCTGTGTCGTTCGTTGGTAAAGATTCTCAGTGATATATCACGTTTCTATTTGTTTTATTCTGAAAATCAATGACTGAAAACCTGCTGACGTAGATACGGATAAATGTCTATGCAGTTAATGTTTTCGACGTACTGCCATCCTAATGCAGCGTGTGTGTGTGTGTGTTTGTGTGCGCGCACGCGTGCGTGTGAGTGTGTGTGTGAGCGTGCGTGTGTGTATGTGTGTGTGTGCGTGTGTGTGTGGACAGGTGGACCTCCCAGGCATCAAAGCCAAGTTCCAAGAGCGTCACGGACGGTCCCTGAGGGACGCCATCAGGAGTGAAACAAGCGGGGACTACCGCAAAGCTCTCCTCAGGATCGTGGACAAGAAGTAAAGTCCACCCAATACGGAGGTCAAGGAGAAAAAACATTCGTTGGCGTCAGCTTCTGTATTTGACAGCTGTTACGCGGACGCTGGTCTGTGTGGGAAATGCTCGGTTCTTAGAGATGGGAGAGAGTTGGCATTGGCCTGCGCGCAGTCTCAAAATGATGAACTCCAGTCCATGTCCTGTAGGACTGCCCTCTACACGTAGAGCTGAGGCGCCAGATCTGGCCCAGTCCCGCAGCGCACCTTGTGGGCAATGTGGGGAACGGCGGCAGAGCTCCTGAGGACTGCGGACTTCGTCACTCATTCCGGACTGACAGTCTGAGCATGGCCTGGGAAAGCATACACATCTTTATACAGCATTAAAGCGTTGTTAAGGAAACTTTTATCAGACTGCAGATGAAGTATTTGTTCGGACTCGTACGATGCAAACATTTACTTTTGATTTCTGTTATCGAGATCTACGAAACAAACTAAATAATAATATTGTTTCAAACTTTAGCTAAGACCATGTTAGCAAATGTGTGTGTGTGTGTGTGTGTGTGTGTGTGTGTGTGTGTGTGTGTGTGTGTGTGTGATTTGATTTTCCAGTCCAATATTGGAAACAGGAATATGTGGTACAGTTCGCAGCGTGCAGTTGTGAGCAACTTCCAGGGGGTTCTTCACAGACGAATATAAACAGACACGTACAATATGGAAAGGGCAGTTATTCCCGGTTGGTTTTGCCGCATGCATGGAGTGATGGTTTGTGATTTTTTGTTGTCGTTTTTTTGTTGTTGTTTTTAACCTTCTGGTTTTTATCAAGTCCTTTTGGGCTTTGATCATGAATACATTTTTTTCTGGTTGATCGTTCATAGCTCTGTCTTCGTGTGTCTGTCTGACTGACTGCTACCCCCCCCCCCCCTTCTCCCCCCTCTCTCTCTCTCTCTCTCTCTCTCTCTCTGTGTCTTCTATTCGTTAATGTATGTATGTATGTATGTATTCATTTATTTAGCTATGTACATATGTATGAACGTATTCTGTGTTTGCTCATCTGCCAGCGTGGCTGTGTTGATTGATCTTTCTATCAATTTACTGTGTAGTCCCATAATTATGCAAGTATGTGTGTATCAGTGTTATATGAAAATAGAAAAAAAAATAAATGAAAACAACACACACACACACACACACACACACACACACACACACACACACACACACACACACCAGATATGCAACAAACATGCAGTTTCACAAATATGAAAGCACAATCACATACACATAAACGTACATGAGCCCCAACACACACACACACACACACACACACATTATCCTGCACCTCCCACCGCCCCGGCACCCCCCTATGCCCCCCCCCCCCCCCCACCCACACACACACACACACACCCGCGCCCCCCGCACCCCCCTATTTTAGTGTCGTGTAGTATAGTGTGTAGTGTAATGCATAGTCACAATATACTTCTCTGTGTGAAATTCACCCCACCCACCCCACCCCCATACACACACGCAAGTACACGCGAACACACACGCACACGCACACACACGCACACAGCTACACACACACACACACACACACACACACACACACACACACATACACACACACACAGCTACACACACACACACACACACACACACACACACACACACACACACACACACATGCCAACAAAACAGAATGTATGTGTGTTGACTTACCCGGGTGGGGTAGCTGGCCACAGGCACGAAGAAAGGCCTCCTGACATCACCCAACGTGGCGCCCACCTCCTCAGTCTGGGATTTCAACAGCGCCGCGAACTGCACTTCGTTCAGGCCTTGACGGACACAGTGATACATGGATGGATGGATGGATGGGTGGATGGATGGATGGATAAATCGTCCGAACAGAATAAAATTGAATGACACAGAATAGAACAGAAAGGATATATCTAAAATGACACAATAAGAAAAAGAAGAATAACAACAACAGCAGCAGCATAAAGATAAAGAAGTTGATTCTATTGTATGTCTTTTGACGTATATGTATTATAATATTTAAGATGATTTTCTTTGATTGTCCCACACACAGGTTCAACAAAAGCTTTGAAACAGTTTTATGTTTATAAATAGCCGGCCTACAGTTTGTTTCGTAGTTCGGAAATGGATGTCACTGTAATGCTATTATTATTATTATCATCATCATCATCATTATTATTATTATTATCATCATCATCAGTAGTGGTAGTAGTAGTGAACGGTCTTTGCACTTTAGTTTTTTGTTTTCAATTTCTTGTATTTTCTCTATAGAATTTAATTTCTGTTAATTCTCGATGTTGTATTTTCTTTGAGTCTTGGCTAACATTCGATGTGTAGGATTGGGACTTTTATTTTTGTGTCTGTGTGTATTAGAGAGAGAGAGAATTTTTTTTTTTTTTTTTTTTTTTTTTTTTTTTTTTTTTTTAAGAGAGATGGATGACAAATTTAACGTCCATATATTTTTTTTTCCAGTAACGTGACTCAACATCAGTTAAGCAAGTGCAAAATTTGGATGCGGCTGTCAGTTTTTCCTGACATCAGTCTCCAACAATGAAACTCAATAACAAATGATAAAATGATGTTAACTTATTTTTCCACATGCCTTGATTCAGTAAATGAAAAGTTGTATGCTTTTTCTTGTTTGGGTGATTTATTCCATAATTGCTATTGATTACAATGATATAGTTATGGAATGCTGGGTATTGGTCTTGGTTATGACTTCCATCTGTTATTGTTAATGTTGACTGTATTCAGATTAAAAAAAAATCTTTTTATGTATTTTTTTTCTTTTCCATCTATTCTGAATTGTCATATTAAATTTATATACAAAATAAAACGGTGGTCGACCCAAGAAAGTCCGGGAAAACACGAAAAAAAAAGAAAAAAAAAGAAAAAGAAAAAAAAAAGAAGCACAACAAGAACAAGACATACAGCAACAACAACAACAACAACAACAACAACAACAACAAGAATAAAGCGCCTTTCTATGTAAAACATGCAAAAATGATTTATAAGCACTCACCCGCAGGCATTCAACCAAACATTAACAGTAATTTATGTACGTGCACACACAACATCACGGACAGAGTAACGCCCAACATCACGATCTTGAATGATGCAAATGCACGCATGGTTGGATCTCGAAGGAATCGATGGATGTGCGTTGCGCTCGCGCGTGCGTCGTTTGTATGTGTGTGTGAGCGCGCGCGTGCGCGTTCGGATCGACGAGCGAATGCATACATGAGAACAAGCATTTTGCAAATCACAATAAGTAATAAACAATAAGTAACAAGTAATAAGTTACAATAAGCTGTAAATCACAATAAGTAATAAACAATAAGTAACAAGTAATAAGTTACAATAAGCTGTAAATCACAATAAGTAATAAACAATAAGTAGCAAGTAATAAGTTACAATAAGCTGTAAATCACAATAAGTAATAAACAATAAGTAACAAGTAATAAGTTACAATAAGCTGTAAATCACAATAAGTAATAAACAATAAGTAGCAAGTAATAAGTTACAATAAGCTGTAAATCACAATAAGTAATAAACAATAAGTAACAAGTAATAAGTTACAATAAGCTGTAAATCACAATAAGTAATAAACAATAAGTAGCAAGTAATAAGTTACAATAAGCTGTAAATCACAATAAGTAATAAACAATAAGTAACAAGTAATAAGTTACAATAAGCTGTAAATCACAATAAGTAATACAAAGTCAGTTGTGCCCGACTATGACCATCAGAACAGCAGAAGAGGCCAACTGCTGTCCCGACTATTTGTGTTAAAAAGTCATTACTCATACAGTGAATATTTTCGTGTCAGGGGTCGTAGAAAAAAGATGATGATGATGAACATAGTGATCTTGATAACGGTGATGATGATGATATGATAGTGATCGTGATAATGGTGAATATTTTGATTATTATGTCGATGATGATAATGGTGGTGGCGATGGTGGTGGTGACTGCGATTGTGATGGTTGCCATTACATCAGTGACAGATTGGCCTATTCTGAGCATGAGGCACAGTTGTTTATTTATGCATTCTCTCAGAATTTTGTTTCCGCATGCATAGGGGCTAATAAAACGTCACAAAACGTGGAGTAATGGCCTAGAGGTAACGCGTCCGCCTAGGAAGCGAGAGAATCTGAGCGCGCTGGTTCGAATCACGGCTCAGCCGCCGATATTTTCTCCCCCTCCACTAGACCTTGAGTGGTGGTCTGGACGCTAGTCATTCGGATGAGACGATAAACCGAGGTCCCGTGTGCAGCATGCACTTAGCACACGTAAAAGAACCCACGGCAACAAAAAATGTTGTTCCTGGCAAAATTCTGTAGAAAAATCCACTTCAATAGGAAAAACAAGTAAAACTGCACGCAGGAAAAAATACAAAAAGAATGGGTGGCGCTGTTGTGTAGCGACGCGCTCTCCCTGGGGAGAGCAGCCCGAATTTCACACAGAAAAATCTGTTGTGATAAAATGAAAATGAAAATGAACATGGAAAATGACGACAATGAGACATGACGTAAAGTAAATGACGAACACATATTATTTACATGTCAGTTACTATCAATTGTGCTTTTGATTTTTGGTGTTTGGGAGCAGTGGTATCACAGCTCTGTACCCGAGTGTGCGAGTAAGAATATAGTACTTTGGGGATATATTTTAATTTTAAACGTCGGTAGAGGTTTGTTTGGGTAATCCTGCACTTTAGAATACTAAACTCAGGGGCCGTTAAAATGAAAAAGTAGAAGGTGTTTTAGACTGACTTCGATGCGCTGAGTCGAATGCAACCCTCAGCTAAGCTCTAAGACCACTCCTTTTGCCACGAAACTGGATCAAATGCACGGTAAGTAGTACTCCTTTCTACTGAAAACACACAGAAGTTGATGACGTAAACACCACGTCACCAGCAATCAAAATGGCTCGCCGATAGTTGCTCGGGAAGTGACCGACTGAGTTTACTATTTATTATGTCTCTGTTTCATTGACAAGGAGTGGCCGTAGAGCTTAGCTGAGGGTTGCATTCGACTCAGCGCATCAAGGTCAGTCTAAAACAACCTCTATTTTTTCATTTGAACGGCCCCCTGAGTTTAGTATTCTAAACTGCAGGATTACCGTTTGTTTTTGTTGTTGTTGTTGTTGTTTTGTTTGTTTGTTTGTTTGTTTTGGTTTTGGTTTTTGGCTTTTTTTTATCACATATTCACACTTTGTTTTCATATACATGATAGTACGATTTTCTGTTGAAGTTCTTGTCAAAGTCTTTAGAAGGTCATTTCTGTAACTGACAAAGACAAAAAAATATTAATGTTTGCTTTCGCTTGAGTGAAACACGCGCACACACACGCGCACACGCACACACACACACACACACACACACACACAATTTTTTGCAATTCTGATGGCTTTAGATTATCTGGTAAAACGTTTCCGGGATAACACTGCAGATTCTTTTTTGCGTTGATTCAAAATTTGTTCTTAAACGTTCAAGCTCTTGAATCGTTAGATTTGAAAACACGATCAGAAATTATATCAAAAATAAGCCATTTTATTTTAATTCACTTTCTTTCAATTCGAAGTACAGAGATAACGTTCTGTTGGATACTGCCTTGAAGTTCTTTTCACCACAATGATAAGGTTGACACAGCAGCGAAAAAGGGAGCAAAGAACATATTAGATCTAAATGACATACACCTTCCTCTGTCAATACCAGAATGTCATACTGTCTTTTGATCTAAATGATATACACATTCCTCTGTCTATACAAGAATGTCATACTCTTCTAGACAATTTTGCTTGGGATATATTCCAAAATTAGCACATAAAGTTTGACATTGACACAGGAAACATTCAGTTCTGCATCAGTAAGGAAATACAGACTTTTATGTATAGATGGAAAACTGACGCCTTCAAAACAAATATTGTATGGCAATGTGGACAGAAAATCACAAATTCGCATATTCTTTCGTGTGTTAATTATCAAAAACAAATCATTCGTATACTCTCCCAAAACTCAGTTACGAAACTACTTAACTCTTCATCGACAACGTACGATTTTTTTTATTTTTTATTTATTTATTTTTTTTTTTTCTAAATGTCTAATAGCTTATTATCTGTGAGTATTCTAACATTTGACTCTTACCTGTTTTTAGCAGTTAGTTGATCTCATGGTTCTTTTCTCGTTCGTCAGATGGACGGTTTTGTGGTTAATCAGTTGGTTTCCTTAGTATGTTTCCATTCCAATTTTCGATTTCTTGTCACGTCTGTAATTGTAAATAGCTAGAACACGTTCCCCTACACATAAGCACATACACTGTACACACTTTTATTTCCCCGCACCCGTCACTTTAGACTAGTGAACAAACGTTAAATTATTGACCAACAAATCAACACACACACACACACACACACACACACACACACACACACACAAATAATTTTTTTTTTTTAAACAAGGAAATAACCGTGTGAGGGGAGGGGGTGGCAGTTTTATGGCGGGGATGGCATTCTGTCAGCACCGTCTGCCCTCAGGTTCCTCTTAATACTGCAAAAAAAGCACGAAACACGTGTTGTTGTTGATCATGAGGATGATGACACCAGTCTCGTTTTTTTTGTTTTTGTTTTTGTTTTTTGCAGTGTGGGGAGGGCCATGTCAGTGATGGGAGGGACCTGAGGGCAGAAGAAGCTGGCACGTCAGAGAGCGCCACTCCTGCCATGAAATTGTCACAAGGAAGTTCGGTCAGTTCAGTTTCTCAAATAGGCGTCACTGCGTTCTTAGCAAATCCATATACGCTACGCCACATCTGCTGAGCAAATGCCTGACGAGAAGAAGCAACGCTTCGCCACACCTTCAGAGAAACTACATTGAAATAAAATGGTACCTGATCAGCAAATGATTCACAATGTTGATGATGATGAAACGTATTATATTAATGATAATAATAGTAATGATGATAATAATAGTAATAATGGACAACTAAACAAAATGAGAGAACAAAAGATAATAATGATAATAAAGATAATATAAAGTAGATGAATAAATAAATGATGATAATGGTAATGTAAATAAACAAATAAATAAATTAGTCAAAATAGACAGTGCAGACACGCAGAAGCAAGCAAGCGCACACACACAGACACACACGTGGGCACAGTAGATATACAACAAATATGCAGTCTCACAGATAAGAAAGCACAAATAAATATACACAGGCCCAAAACTTCACGTAACAGCACACGAGTTCCAACACACACACACACACACACACACACACACACACACACACACACACATGGGAAACAAGCTGTTCTGCCAGTCAAACGTATTTCCAAATAGCTTTAGCTTCACCATCGTCATCCTTATAATCTTTAGCTTCATCATTGTCATCGTCGTCGTCATCATCTTCATCGTTGGCACAGCTGTCATTGTCGTTGCGAATATTGTCATTCCTTAAGTAATCATCCTTGTCGTCATGACACCAGTTGAGTTTCATTTGATGTCATGATAGTGTTGCCTGCTTGCGAAGGGAAGATTAATTGCATGACTAACTATGTTACTGTAGTTTGTCTGAACCTGAATTATGGAGAAAAGGCTTGTGGTGCACGTGCTATAGGCGCTGACGTGACTATCTCTTCACGAGCTGATGTATTGTGAAATGCACAGAAACTATTGTCCTTCCGTTCTGGGCGCAAGGGGGTGTCGGTCACAGGAGTGATTTGGTGGTGCTTGGGATGGGACTCTTGACTTGAGAGAGGGTGTAAGTCTGTGATGTTGGGACTGTCAAGCTTTCCGAAAGCTGGTAAGTAGTGGTAACTTACGTGTTCTCCTCGATTTTGATGTTACGTTCGTTACAATAGTTTCATTTGATTTTTTTTCGGATTTCTTCATGATTTACTTTGAGAATGATGTTTTATGAAAGACAAGAATTAGACAAGGTGAAAGTACACATACGTACTCTTCATTCTGTTTTTGCCAGTTTACTAAAGCTGTGTTATGAGGATGTTACCGGATCCTCAACGTCTGTTTTGTGGGATTCGGCCGATAAGACCCCAACAAGAAATACTTGGATGAACCGAATGACAATGCAAGGAAACGAATGGAATGTTGTGTGTGAAGATTTATGAATTGTCAAAAGCCTGGCCTGAAAGTGTAAAAAGGGAGAATGGAAGATTTGTCAGTGTGTCATCTGCTGTGAGCTGTTGATGTGATTTATCTCTGGAGGGAAAATGTGGCCTTCAATTTGCCCTGTTGTTTATCCCAGAGTTGGAGTGAAGTCAGAATGTGGGCCTTGGGTGGAGTGCCTGTCGTGTGAACTTGAGGTGAGTGACTGCGGAAGTATCAGTCATAATCAGCATCATGATTATGCTTACCATCCCAGGTATATCACACGCACACACACTCTCTCTCTCTCTCTATCTCTCTCTCTGCCCTATCATCACCACCACCACCACCTCCACCGCACACAGTTTGTCTATATATAGCCAATCCTCTCCCACTGTCATTATTCACATCGGTCAGATACACTGTGACGGTCAACCATGTTCCGTTTTCTGCTTCTGCTCGTCTCCATCACTGTGGTGTCTGGCAGATGGCGTTTTCTGCTTCGCTCAGTCCCGGTCACCAGTCCAACCACGGCTCCCCCGTCTGATGGAGAATGCCCCCATGAATTTCTCTTTTTCCATTTCACAACGTCTGCGTCAGTCAGTGAAGTCAAACAGCAGTTTGCGAACCTGAACGTCATCAACAGCTTCAAGGTGAGTTTGGTCGGAAGGGGGCATCGGGGTGGATGTGTGTGTAAGGTGGGAGTGAGGATGTGTGTTACTGGGATGAAGTCAAGACGGCCATCAGTCAGCTTTCCAGAGACAAATCTCCGGGGACAGATGCCATGTCAGCAGAAATCTACAAACCCCGGCCCAGTGCTGCAGCGGAAACTCACTGTATGTTTTTACACTTTAAGTTGCCCATGTACCCCACAAACCTTCCCATACGAACAAACGATCAGACAACACAAACACAGAGACAGAGAAAAGTTCAGTTCTGCTCTTACCTGCAATCACACAAATTAAGTAGATGAAAGATTTTTTTTTTAATTGCGGAATTAACCTCCTAACTTTAACTACAGCACGACCCAAGTCTCAGTTCTTCAGTCATGATAATGTCAAAATGTTTTATCAACCGCGGGATCTGGCTCAGCTCAGTGACACTGTCAAAGTTCACCTGACCCAAATTTTACTTGGCATTTGAAGGCAGATGTCGCTCACTAGCAGACTGGAGGGTGGGGATGAGAGGGAAATGGGAAAGAAGACGTTGGAGGTGTGGAGAGGGAGTGGGCGTGAGGACATTTTGAGGCGAACAGGGTAGAAGGGAAACGATGATTGTTCCTGAGTCGAATCCTGTGGTTCAGCTGGGGCAGTGGCACCAGGGAGAAAAACCCACAGGAAAATCTGTCACCAGGTAAACACAGAGGCACATCACTGACCCACAGTGAAAAACACAGAACCACACACACAGGAAGTAGCGGGTCACAAGCACATCCCACAGCCTCTGGCAGACGGCACCCAACAGCTCACACGCTGGAACGGCGACCCGTCTTGAGAGAGCTTGGCATCGAAAGCAAAGCGAAATCTTCCTCCCCAACGATAAAAATTTCCGAACTCGGCTCAGAGTTCGAAATGTTTTTGAAACTGGAACATGCCACACACATGTCTCAAGAGATGCACGTGCATACGCTCGGTGTCAGACTGAACATACACACGAAGGAAAGAGGGTGGTAAAGGAGAGAGAGGGGTGGTGGAGGAGAAGGGAGAGGGAAAGGGTGATAAAGAAAGGAGAAAAGAGATGCACAAGAACACACACACACACAACGAACGCCTTTGACACTAAGTAGTAGGGGCCTGTGAAAGACCATATCAAAGGTCGGCTGCCCAGAGAAATTCATTCAAAGAGTGCGTCAGTTTTACAATAGCATGAAGGTTTGAGTTCTTGGCGACGATGAAGCTTCTGAGTCCTTCCAAGTCACCGATGGTGTCAAACAGGGCTGTGTCCTTGCACATTCCTTGTTCAGTTTAAGGTTTATCGCAGCACTGTCAGAAACTTTCCAGGAAACTGATAAAGGAATTGGCCTCAGATTCGGAACTGACTGCACGCTATGGTAATGTGAAGAGAAATGCGTTATGAGACTTTCTGTTTGCTGACTGCCTTGAATGCTGGATCAGAGCAAGAAATACAAGCCAGCATGAGCAATTTTTCAGGCACTTGTGACAACTTTGGGCTCACCATCAGCACGAAAATGTCATGTACCAGCCAGCTCCTCTTGCAGACTGCACAGAACCCGAGATGTTAGTGAACAGGCAGAGATTACAAGTGGTAGACCAGTTCACATGCCTTGACAGTATCTTTTCTGGAGCAGTAACTTTTGATTTTGAGGTAAACTATGGGATTTCAAAAGACATCTCTGCCTTTGGCAGACTGCGTGCTGATATATGGGAACATGGAGGGATCAGCCTGCGAAAAAAGCTACAACGCTACTGAACAGCAGTGCTTCCTACTTTTCTGAATAGCAACGAAACGTAGGATGTCTGTCCATGACATAATCGATAGCTCAACCACCTCATGACATGTCTTCGAAATATGAGGATGAAATGGCAGAACAAAATACCAGACACGAACGTTTTCCCTACAGCTGATATGCCATCTGTTGACTGACTGCTGTTGAGAACCCAGACACTGTGGGCAGGTCACATTGTCAGGATGTCAGATGAGCACATCCCCCAGCAGCTCCACCATGGTGAACATGAAAAGCGTGTTACTGGAGGTTACAAGAACCACTTCATAGACACTCTGAAGGTCTTCCTGGTGTCTCTTGCCATCAACGCCACCAAATGGAAAACTGGTGTACAGCACCCCACAACATAGCGCTGTCTCTTCCACAAAGGTTACCAGATTTCAAAGGCAAGGAGAACTGATGGGGCACAGTACAGAACAGTCATCTTCGGACACATCGTGTCCAGTCAACCAGGTCATCGTTTGCTATGATGGTCGAACAAAATACGCGCGCGCGCGCGCGCGTGTGTGTGTGTGTGTGTGTGTGTGTGTGTGTGTGTGCGTGCGTGCGTGCGTGATATAAGATTTAATCCAAGTAGCAAATTCTTATCCAATTTTATTTCTTTTTTTTTCTTTTCTTTTTTAATTTGTATTGTCCGCAATGCGACTGTCAAACTCAAGTTGCTGAATCCTTGTTTAAAGATACATGTACACCACACACACACACACACACACACACACACACACACACCGATATATATATATATATATATATATATATATATATATATATACATATATAGATATAGGTATATAGAAAGAGAGAGAGAGAAGTGTATGTTTTTGAGGACTAATCCAATCCATATGTGCTGCTTTACCTTTGTTAAACCACATTATCAACCCAGCAGTAGGACAGTATGTTCGAGAATTCAAGATTTGCTATTGGGTTGTTGTTGTTTTTTGTTGTTTTTTGAGAATGGAAACAATTCAGTTTGCATTTTTCACACGGATTTCACACAAACCACACATACGTAAACATTTGATCAACCAAAACACCCCCACTCACACCTGGTATGAATATTGCATACATTGTAGTGATGTCTTTTCCTTGAAACGGTTCTGTGTTTGCAGGCATATGGCGCCAACATCTACGCATTCGGTATGTATCCCTGTTTATATTCTCCTTATTATTGTTGACGATGATGATGATGTTCTTGCTTCTGCTAGTCTTGGTTGTTGTGGTGGTGGAGATTTTTGTTGCGTGTCTTCTTCTTCTTCTTCTTCTTCTCGTCCTTATCCTCCATCAACACCATCATCATCACTATCATCTTCTTGTTTGTTTGGGTGTTTGTTTGTTTGTTTTAAAGAAAAACGAAACCAAATGC
Source organism: Babylonia areolata (assembly GCF_041734735.1). Taxonomy (NCBI): domain Eukaryota; kingdom Metazoa; phylum Mollusca; class Gastropoda; order Neogastropoda; family Buccinidae; genus Babylonia; species Babylonia areolata. Next base: position 7,089,205 of record NC_134896.1, on the reverse strand, counting down.
ATAACATGATCACATTTCCAAATCAATAGACAGCTTTGTGTGTGCTTGTGTGTGTATGTGTGTGCGTATGTGTATGTTCATGTGTGTGTGTGTGTGTGTTAGTTGTGTGTGTGGCGTTGAGTTCAGGTGGCATAATGTAAGTATGGACTGTTGGGGAAAGACAGAAACAGAGTGATCTTTTGTGGATATGAATAGTTATGATAAAGATGTACTCCATAGACTATACCGATGTACTTTTGAAAATCATAATTACCGCCATCATCATTATCAAGACCATCATCATCACCATGACGACCACCACTACCACAATCAACCTCATCCTTATCATCAGAATCATCAATACCATCATCATTCCACGACGATTGACACAACAAAACTGGACACCAGCTGGGTTATTATCACACACACACACACACACACACACACACACACACAGTGGTGCAGAACGACCACAGCCAGGCCCTGAGGGAGCTGAGCCTGCCTCCTGATGCCGTCCTCATCGTGCCTCCCACACCCGTGGAGCCGGGACCTCATTACTTTGCCCGTTTTGGCATCAACGTTGGCCCCGATGGCACCTTACCCAACATCACCGGTCTGCCTGTCACTTTTGTGGAGCGCACCTGGGACCCAGAAGGTGAGAAGGCACTGACTTTGATCCCACACTCACCACAGATGTCTCCCAGTCCACTTCACCTTGAGTGGTGGTCTGGACCCCGTTATTAGATGATAAACCGAGGTCCCGTGTGCAGCATGCACTTGGCGCATTTAAATGAACCCACGGCAGCAATAGATTTGTCCCTCGCAATTTTTTTTTTTTTTTTTTTTTTTTTTTTTTTTTTGCTATATCCTCTGATATAGACGAGTCGTGTGTGCATGCACGTGACTTAATCCTGGTTGAAGAAACAAATGATGAGCGCATAAAGGCAGCTGTCAGTCGACTTTACCCATGTAGGCAGTGTTAGTACAAATGACTTCATGTTTGTGAAGTTCTTAGTTTGTTCTCTGACTACGAATTGGCCATGTGTAAGTATCAATGTTGATAGTAACCCTGTCTGTGTGATCCATGTGCTATGTTGATTAATTTGAAACAATTGTGTGTGATCAAGGAGCCATGTCATCTGAGTCTAAACATATCCCTGTCTCTGTGATCCAAGAGTTATTTTGATTCATACCCATGTTTATGTGACCCAGAATCTATTTTAACTTATTTCAAATCTATCCTTTCTGTTCGATTATATTCCATTTTGTTCCATCGATTCATATATCCATCCATTCGTTCATCAGTGTATCATTGTGTCCGTCAAGGCCTGAACGAGGTTCAGTTCGCGGCGCTGTTGAAATGACTCCGTTTTTGTGAAGTGCGTAGTTTGTTATGTGGCCCAGTGCAAGTGTCAGTGCTGATAGTATCCCTGTCTGTGTGACCCAGGTGCTATTTTGATTGATTTTACACGCATCTCTCTCTGTGATCCAGAAACTGTTTTGAACATATATCTGTGATCAGGAATCCATTCTGATGTATGTAAAACATATCCCTATTTCCATGATCCAGGAGCTGTTTTGATTGATTTTAGACATATGGATGATATCCCTGTCTCTGTGATCAAGGAGCCATTTTGACTAAATTTTGAACATATCCCTCCCAATCTATGTCATCCAAGAACTATTTTAACTCATTTTATACGTATCAATGTTAATGTGATCCAGGAGCTATTTTGACTAATTTTGTATATATCCTTTCCCTTATTTTTTGGTGGTTGTTATTGTTTGCTTTGTTTTTGTGGGTTTTGGGGGAGGGGGGGTTGTTGTTGTTGTTGTTTGCTGCCCCATCATCTGCACCGTTTCAATGGCATCACTCCCACCCCTTTCATTGCAAGTCCCCCATACACGGCCACACCCTGGTTCACCTGTCGCAGTCCCAAAGCTCGCAGTCCACAGAGAACCATCGATGTTAGGTCGCCAGGAGGCCACACACCAGAGGAGACCCTGCACTGCTGCTCAGTCACTTAGGTGGTGTTCGGTAGTGCCTGTTCTGATTTAACGTACACCACCTACTAAGCCCCCAACTGACGACAATACTGGCTCAGTTGCTGAGCCAGACTGAGTGAGCGTCTCCCCCAGAGTGGAGACCGCCACCACGCCCCTCCAAAGGCAGTCCCCCATAAATCCGCCGACACTGAAGACCTTGACAAGACTCGCCCCACGCGCAGAAGTGGAAGGGTATCGAAACTGAGGTCACCATGAGAACAGGGCATGAAAGGCCACATAATTTGGGGCTTTTTATGTTGATGAAAAATCAGACTGATGCGTTCCCTGGTTATATCAATATTGCTCTACGCCTGCGAGACTTGGACCCTGACTGCAGACATCGAGAGAAGAATCCAAGCTGTCGAGATGAGATGCTTTCGTAGACTACTTGGCATCTCCTACAGAGACCACATCACTAACACGGAAGTGAAGAACAGAATCCAGCAAAGTATTGGACCCTACGAAGACCTTCTGTCCATAGTGAAAAAACGCAAACTTAGATGGTATGGACACATCTCCCGATCATCTGGTCTTGCCAAAACGTTCCTGCAAGGCACCGTACAAGGAGGCAGAAGGAGAGGACGGCAGAAGAAGAGATGGGAAGACAACATCCGGGGGTGGACAGGCTTGACGCTCGGTGACGCCCTGAGGAAATCAGAAAACCGTGAAGAGTGGAGAGGAGTGGTGGCCAGGTCAGCAGCGGTGCCCCAACGGTCTGAACCCAGACTACGGGAGAGGTGAAGGTGAAGGTGAAGGTGATAGAGGATAATGATGATGATGATGATGATGACGACAATGCTGCTATGAAGGTCCGTTTAGGTCTGGGACTACGAGACAAGGCTGCACTCTACGCTTCCTGTCATAATGATATCCCGGCGTCAACCAGGCCCAAGAGATACAGACACTTGCAGTGTTGGTCAGGAAAGTAGAACAACACACCCAAAGACGCATTCATGAAGTGGATGATACTCGGCTGTGTGGTTCCATTCTTCCAATTTAAGCCCGTAGCACATTCACCTCTCTCTAGGTAGGAGCCGGTCGCGGGCCGAAAAACCCACCTCCGCTGGGATTCGAACCCGCGTCCTACCAGTCGTCAGTCCGTGACGCTAAGCACCTCGCCACGGCGGCTGGTCATTTCATTTCTATTTTATTTTATTGTGTTCTGTTCCATCGATTCATATGTCCTTCCATTCGTTCACCGATGCATCACTGTGTCCGTCAAGGCCTGAACGAGGTACAGTTCGTGGCGCTGTTGCAGTCCCAGGCTTCGGAAGTGGCCGCCACGTTGGGTGATGTCAGGAGGCCTTTCTTCGTGCCTGTAGCCACCTATCCCACCCGGGTAAGTCAGCATGCATACATTTTTATTTTTATGTTGTGTGTGTGTATATATATATATATATATATATATATATATATATATATGTGTGTGTGTGTGTGTGTCTGTGTCTGTGTATGTATGCATGTATGTACGTCGTTCTTTTGTTCAACGTCTATCCACAATTGTTGTTTTAGAAGAACATCCAGACCATCTCCAAACCTATCATTGCCTCATCTAATCACTCCTTTTCCTTTTCCTCTCTCCACTAGTAACATTTCAACAGAGAGCCAGTGGGTCTCCAAATAGTACTGTAAATTATTTCAAACGTGTTGTTTGTCATATGATACGTTTCCAATGGAAACAGATGGAACGGCAGGATTTGTAAAAAAAAATCCAGGTAAAAAATGTTTTCAGTTGTTCAAATTGATAGATGTCCATGGAGGTACTTATGTTATCACAAATGCGATTAACTTAAGAAGCGGTTTTCATTGCATCGATTGGGATGTCATGTCAAATTTTCATTTCGAGATGGCACATTGAATAAGCAGCAATTGTTGTTGTTTTCTTTATATCGTCATATGAAGAAGAAAAAAAGAACACCATATATATATATATGTGTGTGTGTGTGTGTGTGTATGTGTCTGTCTGTCTGTCTGTATGTATGTCTATGTGTATGCGTGTGTGCGCGTGTGGCGGCCCATACCCAGAGGGAGCGGCGTGTCAGAAGCAGTTAGGGGTAAGACTTGTGACCCAATGTTCACCAGATATCAGGGTTCGATGTCCCATTTCAGCGTGGTAGCGTATCGTTGGAAAAGGCACCGAACTCCCATTTACCTCACTCCACCCTGGTGGATTCCGCTGGGGAAACTTCAAACGGCGAAGGGAGAGAATTAAGACCCGCCTTCCTGTGCCGCGCTCCACACGCGATGGATCATGAATTCACTGGCCGTAAACGGTTATGGGAGTTTAACTTGACATGCGCGTGTGTGTATTCATTTTCCCAGGCCATGTTTTTATCACTCGTTTACATTCAACATTTTCGCACAAATTTGCCTTTTCTACCAGCCAATCCGTGTGTCTCGACAGCTTTTCCAGTTACTCTTTAGCTCACTCATGATATGCCTGTTGTTTAATTGTATTTTGCTTTTTGCTTTTCCTTTGGTTTCGTTTTGCGTTGTTTGTTTGTTTAGTTTTTGACTCACTTGCGTAAACAAAGTGAGTCTATGTTTTAACCCGGTGTTCGGTTGTCTGTGTGTGTGTGTGTGTCTGTGTGTCCGTGGTAAACTTTAACATTGACATTTTCTCTGCAACTACTTTGTCAGTTGACACCCAGTTTGGCATAAAAATAGGAAAAATTCAGTTCTTTCCAGTCATCTTGTTTAAAACAATATTGCGCTTCTGGGATTGGCACAAAAAAATAAAGAATGAAGCCTAATTATATGCAAACTGCATTTACTGTTATATTTATATTTTTTGTATTCTCTAAACTTGGCACTTTGATCTGATATTCTGACCCAACAGCTACAGCAGTCATTATTATCATTTTTTTGTTAAGCATGGAAGTTTTATTTATTTTGCAAACGTTTTGGTGCAGATAGTAAAGAAGGGAAATTACTCTGTAATGCTAGTGGAGTTAATTTGCTTTAAACTGATCTTTCTCATCTTAAACATTACATTTTGAAACAAGAGAGGCAAGGCCTTCAAGACTCACTTGTGATGCACTTTTTTTTTTTAAATCCAAGCTTTTTATGTATTGAGTATAATTTCAAAATGTAATGTTTAAGAAGAGAAAGATCAGTTTAAAGCAAACTAAGTTCCCCAGCAGAGTAATTTCCCTTGTTCTACTGTCTACACCAAAACGTTTGCAATAAATAAAACTTCCATGCTTAGCAAAAGAAGTTCCTGTTTGAACAAAAAATGATAATAATGACAGATCTTTTGTTGGGTCGAATATCAGATCAAAGTGCCAAGTTTAGAGAATACAAAAAATATAAATATAACAGTAAATGCATTATACTCAATACATAAAAAGCTTGGATTTTTTTTTTAAGTGTAACACAAGTGAGTCTTGAAGGCCGTGCCTTTCTTGTTGTTGTTGTTTTTGTGTTTTTTTGTTTTTTGTGGTTTCTTTGTGTTTGTTGTTCGGTTTTCTTATCGTCACTGCTGATGTCATCGTTGTCTGTTTATTTGTTTATTTGTCTATTTGTGTGTGTGTGTGTGTGTTTATATTATGCCTTTTGATAAACCAAAAGAATATCATGCAACATGCATAAATGAAACGTTAAAATGCAAATGTCCTTGTTCTGACATGAAAAATGAAACTCCAGCACGAACTTAGCTGACGCTGCTTCTCAAAACAGCAAAGGCAGTAAGTAGGCTACAAGAATAAGTGTGTTACTGATAAAGATGGCTGACATAGTGACCGTGGTGACTGTTATCACCGGCATGAGGAGGACGTTTTGGATGTTCGTGATGACTGACGATAATGACGACGCCAAAGACAATGACAACATACATTCCACAATGGGGGAGCACTCACCTCAAGGACAGCAACCCGAAGATCACACAGAAATCAGTTTTGACAAAAAACAACAACCTTCTTTCTTCTGCGTTCACTCGTATGCACACGAGTGGGCTTTTACGTGTATGACCGTTTTTACCCCGCCATGTAGGCAGCCATACTCCGTTTTCGGGGGTGTGCATGCTGGGTATGTTCTTGTTTCCATAACCCACCGAACGCTGACATGGATTACAGGATCTTTAACGTGCGTATTTGATCTTCAGCTTGCATATACACACGAAGGGGGCTCAGGCACTAGCAGGTCTGCACATATGTTGACCTGGGAGATCGGAAAAATCTCCACCCTTTGCCCACCAGGCGCTGTCACCGTGATTCGAACCCGGGACCCTGAGATTGACAGTCCAACGCTTTAACCACTCGGCTATTGCGCCCGTCAAAACAACAACCAAAAATCACTAGACTATGCCACACTACACTCCACTACACTACACTCTTGCGTCTTTTTTCCACAGTTCTTGTTCTTCTGGCCTTCGAGTGACTGTGAAACGGCCGAGGACGTGTACCGATTGTCTGACAGTCTCGGGGGGCCCTCTGGGATCAAGAGCAATGTTCTGAAAATGTTCATCATCTGAAGCCACTCTTTGTGAAGAACAGAGAAGAATGAAATAAACAACCATGGCTTGTTTACTTGTGTTTTGTTTGGTTTCATGTGTGTAATAAAATGTACAGAAATACACTGAAATGTAAATGAAACATTAGTTTTGCATCACTGACACACACAAACATCTGTATATGGGACTAAACAGCACTCACTATCATTCAGTCCAGAAAGAAAGGCTTAGTATAGCTAAAAATTTATTTTTAGAAAAAAAAGGAAAAAAGAACAGTTCGAAGGTTTGACTTTTCCAATCCCTTCAATGGTATATCAAAAAGCGGGACTTGAATCTTACATAATTATCCTGATCAAATGGATGCAGGAAGGCGCAAAACTGCAACAGCACTCAAAGCACTGGGTCTGGTTGGCAGTTAACTGCTGCAGAGGAGACCTACGCACACAAATAGTGCAGGACTGCATGCAGACGTTAAACCCCGTCCACCCTCCCCCTCCCCCCAAAAAAAAGCAGTGACATCTGCACAGTTTACAGCCATAATAAAACTAAAAACCTCAAATGTAATTCCATTCCCTTGTGTACTCTGTAAACAATGCAGGAGAAGAGACAATGCAGGAGAAGACAGAACATTTCCAGAGCTGAGATAATATATATATATATATATATATATATATATATATATATATATATATATGTGTGTGTGTGTGTGTGTGTGTGTGTGTAATTATATATATATATATATATATACATAGATACACACACACACACACACACACACATATATATATATACATACATATATATATACATGCATAAACATATATAGTCTTTAAGTACAGCAACACTGCCTTCAGTTTATTTCAAGTGATTAAGAGTCCGTTCTTAATTTCCGGCACAAAAAAAAAGTCACACAACACTTTGTTCCCACTGTGTGTCGTTACTGTTCGACGTCATAGACGATACCAATCAACAACGTGTTCTCCACAAACTTCTAATAGTTCATTCTTTGAACAAATAACAGTAGTGGTATATAATTCAGTCACAAAGCAAAAAAGCATTCAGCTTTTTGCCTTAAAAGTACGAGAAAATATAGAAAAATGTCATAATGATACACGAAAATACAAAAGAAAATCAAAACGTTAAGGGCTGCTTCATAAAACAGGTCTTATTCTCATGAAGTGTTAAATAATTTGAAAGATTATTCAAAATATGCAGATTGCATATGCTCAACCACAGGCCTTCCACTGAATGGCTGGTTCAGTACACGTGCTTCCTGAACAGCTTGAAAATGCTTTTTAAAAAAAAACACACGATATTTCAGCCAAACAGGAACTGTTATTTGATGATTTGTGAAGATAGCTGTGCAACAAAAAAGGAATTTCACGTGAAAGAAGACACCCCTGGTTATGAGTGGTCCTCGTTACACTGCCTGCAGACTCAGCTGTTGGCCGAAATTCTTTTAGACCATTTTCTGCTATGATAGGGATCTTACAGGGTTCTGAATATTGCGCTTGCTCTTCTAAACAGGATTCTTTAGAAATGAATAGATAAAATAATAATAGTAATAATAACAGTGTAGATCACTGCATCTCAGAGCAAATGTTTCTGTGTACTGAATAACAATCCCCAAAACTGCAGTATCTTTTGCACAATCCTAAATGTTAAAAACTCAAACACATATACATATATATTCATAGCATACATATTATATAATGTATTGCACAGGCACAATGGCTTGTTTTACGGGTGACAATTTCATACGCAGGAGTGGCGATCTCTGGTGTGTCATCTTCTTGTGCCCTCAGGTCGCTCCAAACACACAACAAGTATAACGCTGATAATGATGATGATGATCTTCACACACACACACACACACACACACACACATTACATCCCTCCTCCTCCTCACCACCACCACCACCGATGGAGTCTCCCGTCGGTCCGACGGATGAGTAGGCAGGCAGGCTTATCTGTCAGTGTGTTTCTTCATATGAGAGAAGAGGCCGATTCTGGATGCGCAGCACTTCCCACAGGTGTTGCAAGGGAAAACGTCTCCAGAAGTTGAGCCCTGCTTCTTTCGCTCACGCTTCTCCTTAATGGCCAGCGTTCTCTTGTTTTCAAACGTCTTTATGCCACTAGAGCACAGAGGAGACCTACGCTGTCACCGTGATTCGAACCCGGGACCCTGAGATTGACAGTCCAACGCTTTAACCACTCGGCTATTGCGCCCGTCAAAACAACAACCAAAAATCACTAGACTATGCCACACTACACTCCACTACACTACACTCTTGCGTCTTTTTTTCCACAGTTCTTGTTCTTCTGGCCTTCGAGTGACTGTGAAACGGCCGAGGACGTGTACCGATTGTCTGACAGTCTCGGGGGGCCCTCTGGGATCAAGAGCAATGTTCTGAAAATGTTCATCATCTGAAGCCACTCTTTGTGAAGAACAGAGAAGAATGAAATAAACAACCATGGCTTGTTTACTTGTGTTTTGTTTGGTTTCATGTGTGTAATAAAATGTACAGAAATACACTGAAATGTAAATGAAACAATAGTTTTGCATCACTGACACACACAAACATCTGTATATGGGACTAAACAGCACTCACTATCATTCAGTCCAGAAAGAAAGGCTTAGTATAGCTAAAAATTTATTTTTAGAAAAAAAAAGGAAAAAAGAACAGTTCGAAGGTTTGACTTTTCCAATCCCTTCAATGGTATATCAAAAAGCGGGACTTGAATCTTACATAATTATCCTGATCAAATGGATGCAGGAAGGCGCAAAACTGCAACAGCACTCAAAGCACTGGGTCTGGTTGGCAGTTAACTGCTGCAGAGACCTACGCACACAAATAGTGCAGGACTGCATGCAGACGTTAAACCCCGTCCACCCTCCTCCTCCCCCCCCAAAAAAGCAGTGACATCTGCACAGTTTACAGCCATAATAAAACTAAAAACCTCAAATGTAATTCCATTCCCTTGTGAAGAATCGTGTACTCTGTAAACAATGCAGGAGAAGAGACAATGCAGGAGAAGACAGAACATTTCCAGAGCTGAGATAAAATATATATATATATATATATATGTGTGTGTGTGTGTGTGTGTGTGTGTGTGTGTGTGTGTATAATTATATATATATATATATATATATATATATATATACATAGATACACACACACACACACACACACACACACACATATATATATATATATATATATATATATATATACATACATATATATACATGCATAAACATATATAGTCTTTAAGTACAGCAACACTGCCTTCAGTTTATTTCAAGTGATTAAGAGTCCGTTCTTAATTTCCGGCACAAAAAAAAAGTCACACAACACTTTGTTCCCACTGTGTGTCGTTACTGTTCGACGTCATAGACGATACCAATCAACAACGTGTTCTCCACAAACTTCTAATAGTTCATTCTTTGAACAAATAACAGTAGTGGTATATAATTCAGTCACAAAGCAAAAAAGCATTCAGCTTTTTGCCTTAAAAGTACGAGAAAATATAGAAAAATTTCATGATGATACACGAATATACAAAAGAAAATCAAAACGTTAAGGGCTGCTTCATAAAACAGGTCTTATTCCTATGAAGTGTTATAAATAATTTGAAAGATTATTCAAAATATGCAGATTGCATATGCTCAACCACAGGCCTTCCACTGAATGGCTGGTTCAGTACACGTGCTTCCTGAACAGCTTGAAAATGCTTTTGAAAAAAAAAAAAAAAAAAAAAAACCCACGATATTTCAGCCAAACAGGAACTGTTATTTGATGATTTGTGAAGACAGCTGTGCAACAAAAAAGGAATTTCACGTGAAAGAAGACACCCCTGGTTATGAGTGGTCCTCGTTACACTGCCTGCAGACTCAGCTGTTGGCCGAAATTCTTTTAGACCATTTTCTGCTATGATAGGGATCTTAACAGGGTTCTGAATATTGCGCTTGCTCTTCTAAACAGGATTCTTTAGAAATGAATAGATAAAATAATAATAGTAATAATAACAGTGTAGATCACTGCATCTCAGAGCAAATGTTTCTGTGTACTGAATAACAATCCCCAAAACTGCAGTATCTTTTGCACAATCCTAAATGTTAAAAACTCAAACACATATACATATATATTCATAGCATACATATTATATAATGTATTGCACAGGCACAATGGCTTGTTTTACGGGTGACAATTTCATACGCAGGAGTGGCGATCTCTGGTGTGTCATCTTCTTGTGCCCTCAGGTCGCTCCAAACACACAACAAGTATAACGCTGATAATGATGATGATGATCTTCAGACACACACACACACACACACACACACACACACACACACACACATTACATCCCTCCTCCTCCTCACCACCACCACCACCGATGGAGTCTCCCGTCGGTCCGACGGATGAGTAGGCAGGCAGGCTTATCTGTCAGTGTGTGTCCCCATATAAGAGAAAAGGTCGATTCTGGATGCGCAGCACTTCCCACAGGTGTTGGAAGGGAAAACGTCTCCAGAAGTTGAGCCCTGCTTCTTTCGCTCACGCTTCTCCTTAATGGCCAGCGTTCTCTTGTTTTCAAACGTCTTTATGCCACTAGAGCACAGCATCCTCCAGCGACAGCGGTCAAAGGCATCAGTTTCCCAGGAAGCGATGTCTATGTCACAGGCTTTGAGGTTTGTCTTCAAGGTGTCCTTGAAGCGCTTGCAGGGTATTCTAAGTTCACAGTGGCCTTCCTTCAGCTGGCCATACAAAAGCATCTTCGGGATCCTGCTGTCTGTCATGCGGACAACGTGTCCTGTCCAGCGTAGCTGACACTGGATCAGCAGGCTTTCGATGCTCGGCAGGCCGCTCCTGTCTAGGACCTGGAGGTTGGAGACCCTGTCTTGCCACTTTATGCCGAGGATCTTTCGTAGGCATCTCTGGTGAAACTGCTTAAGTTGTTGAATGTGACGGCGATGCGTCGTCCATGTTTCACAGCAGTACAACAAGGTGGTCAGCACAACAGCTCCGTAGGTTATCATCTTGGCGCTGAGCCTGATGCCTTTGTTGTTCCACAGCCTGTTGTTGAGTCTGCCAAAGGCGGAGTTGGCCTTGGCGATGCGCAGCGTCACTTCTGCATCAAAGGCTCCGTTGCTGCATAGGGTGCTGCCCAAGTAGCAAAACCTGTCGACTGACTTAATCTCTGTGTCATCGATCTTGATTGCAGGTGGGGAGGAGGCACTGGCGTTCTGTGAGCTAGCTGGTTGATACATGGACTCGGTCTTGCTGAGGCTGATGGTGAGTCCAAAGCGCCTGCAGGAGGTTGAGAACCTGTCCATAATGAACTGCATGTCCTCATGGGTGTGTGCAGCAAGCGCGCAGTCATCAGCGAAGAGGAACTCTCTCAACAGTGCCTCAAACACCCTGGACCTGGCGTGGAGTCGCCACAAGTTGAAAAGTTTGCCATCTGTGCGAAACTGAATGTAGATGCCCCGGTCAGAGTCTTGGAAGGCGTCAATCAGCATGGCAGAGAAGAGACTGGAGAACAGTGTGGGTGCCAGGACGCAGCCCTGCTTCACTCCATTTACCACAGGGAACGGATTCGAGATGTCAGTATTTTCCTGTACTCTCGCCTGCATGCCATCGTGGAATGATGCAATCAGCTGGATTAGGCTCTCTGGGCAGCCGAACTTTAGGAGGATCTTCCACAGACCATGGCGGTTCACCGTGTCAAAGGCCTTAGTAAGGTCTACAAAGACCATGTGGAGTTCCTTGTTCTGTTCACGGCACTTCTCTTGCATCTGGCGTACGGCAAACACCATGTCACATGTTCCCCTGCCTGAGCGGAAGCCGCACTATGCTTCAGGGATGACTGTGTTGGAGACATGGTCAACCAGTCTGTTCAGTATGCAGAGGAGAGAGATTCCACGGTGGTTATCGCAGGATGTTTTGTCTCCCTTCCGTTTGTAAATGTGGACAATAGAAGCATCCTTGAAATCCTGGGGGACCTCCCCTCTCTCCCAGATAGACTGGAACAGGACGGTCAGCTTGTCTGTCAGCACCTCGCCTCCATACTTGTAGATGTCAGCCTGGATTCCATCCGCTCCTGGTGCTTTTCCTGACGTTGTCAGCTTCAGGGCCTTCTGGGTCTCGGCCTTGGTGTGTGTGTGTGTGTATGTGTGTGTGTGTGTGGGGGGGGGGGGGGCGTGGGGGGGCAGCTAGAGAGTCATTGACTGGTAGCTGTGGTTTCAGGTTCAGTAGCTCAAGGAGGCGTCACTGCGTTCGGACAAATCCATATACGCTACACCACTTCTGCCAAGCAGATGCCTGACCAGCAGCGTAACCCTACGCGCTTAGTCAGGCCTTGAGGAAAAAAGAAAACATAAAAAAAGAACTAATAATAATAATAATAATAATAATATGTATAAGGCGCAAAAACTTGATGAAGTCAACAATAACCGTACAAAAAAAATAAATAAATAAATAAAAAAATAAAAAAGTAATGGCAGAAAACAGGTGCAGGCAGGCACGCAAATAATGCATAATACATCGATCTGATCTTCACTTCGCAAAGAAGAAGAAGGAGGAGGAGGCGAAAAAGAAGAAGAAGAAGAGTTGGGGAAAAAAAAGAAAGAAAAAAAGAAAAACGAAAATAAAGAAACAAAGAAATTAATCTTCTTCTTTTTTTTTTCTTTTTTTTTTTTAAGAAGACAGTGTCTTTCAAAAACCAATAAAAACCCATTTGCGTGTGCACGAGAAATGGAATAGGGAACAAAACACGAGGACATCATGAATGCAACTGTGGCACTTATCCACCCTTCCACCTATTACTGCCGAGCATTGGATCGTGCAGGTCGGAACGTGATTTGCAAGCGACTGACTTGTCCCGCATTTAAGATCAATAAACAAACAAACAAATAACTAAACAGATGATATTAAGCATCCCGGCATTGAAATCACCGAATGTTGAGCATTGATCTGCCGAGACCGAATTGATCTCTGTGCATTGTGAATACATACATGAATAATTATGTTAAAGGAGTTTCCCCCGGGGGAGGCTTCTTTTGAGCAGGGAGTGAAAGGATGGATGAGCACCGTCTTGCTGAGTGAGTGACTTTTTGTGTGACTTGAGTTCTGGTTCCGGCAGTAGTTAGTTCAGCTGGCAAATTTCTTCAACATCAAAGGAAAGACGACGCAGGGGAAATAAACTGCGGGAAGTGAGGAAGGGAAGTGGGGGTGGGGGTAGATATCATTTAAAGTTCTTTTCCTAACCTTTTTTGTGTGTGTGTGTGTGTGTGTGTGTGTAGACAAAGTGAGTCTATGTTATAACCCAGTGTTCGAATCTCTCTCTCTCTCTCTCTCTCTCTCTCTCTGTGTGTGTGTGTGTGTGTGTGTGTGTGTGTGTGTGTTTACGTGGTAAATTTTCTCTGGAAATACGTTGTCTGCCAATACCAAATTTGGATTAGATATAGTGAGAAAAAACCTTAACAAGCATACCAGTCATAGATTATATGTCTTCCGGATTAAACCGAATTTCCGGATAATTAACGGTTTATTTCGTTGAGGCTCCGAATCCCCCCTTCCCCTCAACCCCCCCTCCCGCCCCCCCTCCTCCAAAAAAAAAAAAAAAAAAGAAAAAAAAAAGAAGCATAATCTGGCTGTTCCCTTTTGCCGGAAGCTATATTTTGTTAGAAGACGGCATGACATCGTTTTTCTTGTTCGCGATTGAAAAAAAAAAAGAAGAAAAGAAATACAAATTCTGGACAGAACACATACAGTGACACTAACTACGCGTTTACTTCATAATTATAAATATTCTAAAGTTGATACTGAATTATCTGGAATGAACATAAAAGAAAAATTGGTTTGATCGTTTCAGTTTCGGTTGTCGTCTACTGGTTTCTGCAGTTCTGGAGAAAACAGATACATACTGCGGTGTGCATGAGGCGATGGCTACGTTTCCTTTACCGCCGAATTAAAAGAATTTCTAAAATAATATATATATATATGTGTGTGTGTGTGTGTGTGTGTGTGTGTGTGTGTGTACACTCACAGATATATACATATATAGAGAGAGGGAGATTATATATATATATATATATATATATATATATATATATATATATATATATATATAACGTTATTTAAACGGTGTCATTACCTCGAATACAATTACATAATTATCGCGCTAATTTGGTATTAATGTTTGATGCGCTGTAGCGCTGTGAGCAAGTTCACTTTCCTCCGAACTGAACATCCATGGTTTGATCCCAACAGCATGCTTCCCTCCCCACCCCGACTTAATGACACTTATTAGAAAACATATTTTAACGATGATTTAAAAATTTCTTTCCCCCCAATCCGCCCCCTCATGATGCTTTCACTGGATAAAGCGCACGTCACATGTGAGTCTTGAAGGCCTTGCTTTCTTGTTTTAAGTTAAAGATTCCGCTTCTGAAAAGAAATATAGGAGTGATAATTATGTTCTCCCTCTCTCTGTCTCGATTAACAAATAAACGAATAAATAAATGGATGAATAGATAAATAGAAAGAAGGAAAGAAAGAAAGAAGTGATCTCTCTTCTTCTTCTTCTTCTCCTCCTCCTCCTCTTCCTCCTCCTCCTTCTTCTTCTTCTTCTTCTCTCCCCCTGAACTTCTTCCTGAAGGAAGGTGGCAGAATGGTTAAGACGCTCAGCTGCCAATACAGAGAGTCCGTGAGGGTGTGGGTTCGAATCCCGCTCTCGCCCTTTCTCCTAAGTTTGACTGGAAAATCAAACTGAGCGTCTAGTCTTTCGGATGAGACGATAAACCGAGGTCCCGTGTGCAGCACGCACTTGGCGCACTGAAAAAGAACCCATGGCAACGAGAGTGTTGTCCTCTGGCGAAATTACATAAAATGAAATCCACTTTCATAGGTACACAAATATGTAAGCATGCACTCAAGGCCTGATTAAGCGCGTTGGGTTATGCTGCTGGTCAGGCATCTGCTCAACAGATGTGGTGTAGCGTGTATGGATTTGTCCGAACGCAGTGACGCCTCCTTGAGAAAGTGAAACTGAAACTGAAACTCTCCCCCTTCTGTCCTCTCTCTTTTTCTTTTCTGTTATCTAACAAAAAAGAAATGAACATGCCAGAACTGACAGCAAAGACGCATAGATCGAGAATCATGAGGTGGTTTTTTTTGTTTTTTTGTTTTGTTTTTGTTTTTGTTTTTTGTTGTTTTTATAGATCTTCACGCATGGGTGAAAAGGGAAGAAAAAACCCCACCAAACAAAAAACTACAAAACAAGGACATGTTGTCTGTGTTACGTGTGGTATTCTTGTTCTTCTCCTTCGTCTGCGTTCGTGGGCTGAATCAAATCAAACCATATTACTTATTATAGACCAACCGACCGCATGGAGTCTATCTAAGGCTTGAAAACCCGTCAGTCAGTGTGTGAAAAGTTAAAGAGAACCTAGAATAATGTTAATAGGTCAATTAGAAAAACGTGAAAAATATGCCAGATCACCCTCCGGTTTTTGTTTTCGGTTTACGTAATATTAAAAGAAACTTTAGAATATTCAGGACAAAAAAACACCCAAAAAACAAAAAAACAAAAAAACAAGAAGACCAGTTCTTGCATGTCTCGCTCAGTGCGAGTAATGTTTTTAGTCATGTTCTTCTTCTTCTTCTTCTTCTGCGTTCGATGTTTTGGCTGCGTCAGACGGTCACCCCTGTCGCCACGATGTAACCCACGGTCTTCTCCAGGTCGTGGCGGTCTCCCCAAAGCTGCGCCTGTAGCTCTGTGCCCCCTGGCCAGGTTTGACGCCGTAGAGTCATGTTCAAAGTATTGAGTTTCGGTTTCAGTTTCTCAAGGAGGCGTCACTGCGTTCGGTCAAATCCATACACGATACACGACCTCTGTTAGGCAGATGCCTGACCAGCAGCATAACCCAGCGCGCTTAGTCAGGCCTTGAGTGCATGCATAGATATTTGTGTACCTATAAGAGAGGAATCCTTTTACAGAAATTTGCCAGAGGGCGGCACTCTCGTTGCCATGGGATCTTTTTTTTTTTCTTTCATTCCACCAAGTGTGTGCTGCACACGGGATCTCGTCGGTTTATCGTCTCATCTGAATGACTAGACGCTCAGTTCGATTTTCCAGTCGAACTTGGGAGAAAGAGCAAAAGCGGAATTCGAACCCACACCCTCACGGACACTGTATTGGCAGATAAGCGTCTTAACCATTCTCCCACCTTCCTCCTATGGCTGTTGTAACTCACACGTTCAATCTTTCCAACAAGCGGGGTTATGCGCGTGTAAATATGTTTTTTTATTTCTATTTATCTATTTATTTATTTTTTTAGTTTATTTATTTATTCTTTCTTTTTTTTAATCCAGACCATCCACACTCTATATTTGTACATTGTCATACCTTCGGACAGAAAATAAACTCTGCAGGCGAAGATCTAAAGGCGGAAGAGTTGGACATTATAAAGTGCGAACACATAAACTTTATGTCATCCACACTCTATATTTGTACATTGTCATACCTTCGGACAGAAAATAAACTCTGCAGGCGAAGATCTAAAGGCGGAAGAGTTGGACATTATAAAGTGCGAACACATAAACTTTGTCAGTTCTGAATATGGCTCTGAAAAGACGCTGTGTTTAAAAAGCTACTAGTAAAAGCTTCTTTTTTTTTTTTAATGCGTGAACGTGAGGTAGGAACGTTAAAGGTTTGTTGACAGCATGAATAGACCGCATTGCAGCATTTATTACTGTGCCTCTTCCTAAAACATACAGGACTTTGATCGTACACATGGGTATGTGATTTGAAGATAACCATTTCCTTATTTGTTAAAAATGTTTGGGCATTGGAACCAAATGTTTGGGGGGTTGATCTTACACACGTTGCAATAATCTATTATATTTGAATCTATTTTTGCTACTTTTTTTTTTCTGCCCCATTTCAGTGGCATTACTCCCACGCCGCTCACTTGCATCCCCCCATACACGGCCACACCCGGGTTTCTCCGTCACAGTTCCACCGCCGGCAGTCCGCACGGAAACATCGATGTTAGGTCGCCAGGAGGCCACACACCAGAGGAGACCCTGCACTGCTGCTCAGTCACTTCGGTGGTGTTCAGTGGTGCCTGTTCTAATTCAACGTACTTAGGGCACCACCCACTAAACCCCCTACCAAAGACAATAACGACTTAGTCGCGGAGCCAGACTAAGTGAAGAGTGGAGAGTGAAGACCGCCACCACGTCCCTCAAACAACAGCCCCCAATGAATCCGCCGACACTGAAGACATTGACAGGAGTCACGCCAAGCACAGAAGTGGAGGGGTATCGAAACTGAGGTCACCATGAGAGCAGGGCATGAAAGGACACAGAGTTTGAGACTGTTTTGTTTATATTGATGATCAGTGATGAAGGAGGAGGGTGACGATGACGATGACGATGTTGCTATGGATGTCTATTTTTGGTTTGGGACTGCGTGACAAGGCTGTATTCTACGTTTCCTGTCATGATGATATCCCGACGTTAACCAGGCCGGAGATATACAGACACTTGCAGTGTTGGTCAGGTAATTAGAGCAACACACCCAAAAACGCATCCTTGAAGTGGATGACACTCGACTGTGTGGTCCCAGTCTCCCCATTTAAGCCCACAGGACACTCAACTCTGGGTAGGAGCCGGCCACGGGCCGAAAAACCCACCTCCGCTGGGATTCGAACCCGCGTCCGCGACGCTAATCACTTCGCCACGGCGGCTGGTTACTTTTTTTTTTTTTTTGTAACCTGCACTGAATTAACACCTGGGCTGCTGAACGACGGCGATCAATGTAACATTGAATGCAATGGGTGCACTTTGTACAACTTGTACATGGCGGAACTGGTTTATCTGAATACAGGAAAATTAATCCCAGTATCCAAACCTGACCTTGACCTATCCCTTGACCTCTGCTGATGGTCTTTGGGGCACCAGTGAAGACAACACCATCACTCTCTTCTACCTGTCTCTGTCCGCCACCGCCCTATCTGGGATTCATTCAATCAGGTTCATACACAGGTGTGTGTGTGTGTGTGTGTGTGTGTGTGTGTGTGTGTGTGTGTGTGTGTGTGTGTGTGTGTGTGCGTGCGTGCGTGTGTGTGTGTGTGTGTGCGTGCGTGCGAGCGTTCGTGCGTGCGTGTGTGTGTGTGTGTGTGTGTGTGTGTGTGTGTGTGTGCGCGCGCGTGCGTGCGTGCGTGTGTGTGTGCGTGCGTGCGTGTGTGTGTGTGTGTGTGCGTGTGTGTGTGTGCGTGTGTGTGTGTGTTACATTTATTTGCGTATTTCTTTATTCATTATCATTATTGTCTTTATATATTTTTTTAAAATTTATTATCATTATTAGTATTAGTATTATCATTAAGTCTTTTTTTTTTCCTCATATTTAAATATTCATTTAATAAATCACCTTTTTTTTCTTCTCAAGGCCTGACTAAGCGCATTGGGTCACGCAGCCGGCCAGGCATCCGCTTGGCAGATGTGGTGTAGCCTGCATGGACCCGTCCGAACGCAGCGACCCCTCCTGGAGCCACTGACACTGATACTGATACTCATACCAGTCCTTTCTCGGGTAATTATTGTCTTCCCACCTCTTTCTCCGCCTTCCAAGATCATGACGTCTACATTATAAGATCGGAACCTGTAAAGTCAATCGTATTTCAGTGAAGTGACAGCCCTTCATTGAAAAGCATATTATCTTATCATCAACAACCAGTCAGGGGCTTCTGTTTTTTTTTTAAGTTAGCATGAACTGATGAACCAACACTTGATGGGGAAGTGACTGTGTACGACTGGTGTGTTTAGAAGTTCATGAAATCCTAAAAGAAATGACAGTAAAATCCTGTGAGCTCGATCCTATACCACCCTCGGTCTTTTCCCAATGTGTCTCACATCTTCTCCTCACAATCACTAATATTGTCAACTCATCCCTTCTCACTGGAACGTTTCCATCCACTTTCAAAACTGCAATCGTCCGGCCTCTTCTGAAGAAACCTAACCTTGACGCAAACATTTTGAAAAACTATCGACCAGTTTCTAATCTTCCATTCATGTCCAAACTCCTTGAAAAAGCTGTCCTCAAGCAGCTTAACAACCACCTTTGTTTCAACAATCTCATCCACCCATTTCAGTCTGCCTATCGCGCCGACCATAGCACCGAAACCACTCTCCTCCACATTCTGAACAATCTACTGATAGCGTCCGACTCAGGAAAAATTTCCCTTCTCACTCTTCTCGACTTGTCAGCCGCCTTTGATACGATAGACCATTCAATCCTTCTTTCCCGTCTTCATTTTACATTTGGTATCAACGGCACTGTTCTAAACTGGTTCAAATCTTATCTCACTGATCGATTCCAGTCTGTCATTGTTGATCATTTCCAATCTGAACCCGTTAAAATCGAACATGGAGTCCCACAGGGATCTGTTTTAGGCCCAGTGCTCTTCACACTGTACACTGCTCCTCTCGCTGAAATTATCAACCGCCATAATATCAGTCATCATTCTTATGCTGATGACACTCAACTCCAGAAGAGTGATACTCCTGAAAAATTGTTGTCGCTCTTGCAAGAAACATCCAACTGCTTCCTGGACATTCAAAACTGGATGACTCGAAATAAGTTAAAATTGAACGCGGACAAAACTGAAGCAATGATCATAGGAACTAAACAAAAACTGTCTTCCATCACAATTGACACAATCAAACTTGGCAGTACATCCATCCCTCTTTCCACGTCAGTCAGGAACCTCAGTGTTGTCCTTGACAATACACTGTCCATGCAAAAATTTATCACTCAGACATGTCAGTCCTGCTACTGTCAACTGCGGCGCATCAGTACCGTCCGGAAATATCTGTCCACTGACACAACATCTAGACCTGTTTCTCTCATTCTCTCTCGCCTTGACTACTGTAACTCTCTATTGTCTGGTCTGCCTGCTTCATGCATTCGGTCCCTTCAGCGCATACAAAACTCTGCTGCCCGACTCGTCCTCAGAAAGAAAAGATCTGAGCACATCACTCCTCTTTTGCAACATCTCCACTGGCTCCCTGTCTCACACCGAATAAAGTACAAGATCAGCACTCTATGTTATAGATGCATTCACAAAACTGCCCCTTCCTATCTCTGCGGCTGCCTTCACCTCTACATTCCATCTCGCTCACTACGATCGGCCTCGGATCCACTCTGTTTACGCATACCCAGATTCAAACACTCGACTGTTGGCCGCCGTTCTTTCTCTGTTTCTGGACCTTGCGATTGGAATGAACTTCCTTTTTCGCTTCGTCAAGTCTCCACAGCTCTTTCAAGTCTGGCCTTAAAACCCACCTCTTCCCAAAATAGCCTCCCTTGCCTGCCGTTCCTTGTCTTTAGTTTCTACAGTATTAGAATTATGCATGCGTGTGAATGACTGGTGCGAAAGCGCTTTGATTTGTCTCTGCACAAGATCCAGCGCTATATAGACACCATTATTATTATTATTATTTAGAAGTTCACCTGTCAATTTTCTGGAAGATAAAAACAAAAGAAACAAAGCGACAGGGAAGGGGAATAAGAAAGGACTCGGATTTTTTTTCTCCCCAAAAGTCTATTTTGTTTTCGAAAGGAATGAAGGAAGGTTTTCTGGTTTCTTTTCTTTTTTTCTTTCTCTCCATTGTTTGTTTTCTTTTCAGCCAGAAGAGGAAATGAACGTGCCGAAACAGACAGCAACAGCAGCAGAGGATCAGGAAAAGAGATTTTAGAAAATCTTTCAGCATGATGCTTTCAAAAGAGAGAATCGACGAAGTTGCTGTCGATGGGGAGTGAACATCTTTCTTTCTTTCTTTCTTCCTTCCTTCCTTTCTTTTCCTTCTTTCCTTTCTTTTCTTTTCTTTCCTTCCCTCTTTCTTTCTTTCTTTCCATCTTTCTTTCTTTCTTTCTTCCTTTCTGTTCTTTCCTTCCTTCTTTCTTTCCTTCTTTCTTTCTTCCTTTCCCTCTTTCTTTCTTTCCTTCTGTCTTTCTTTCTTTCTTCCTTTCTTTTCTTTCCTTCTTTCTTTCTTTCTTTCCTTCTTTCTTTCTTCCTTTCCCTCTTTCTTTCTTTTCTTCTGTCTTTCTTTCTTTCTTTCTTTCCCTCTTTCTTCTCTGTCTTTCTTTCTTTCCTACTTTTTTCGTTTCTTTCTTTCTTTCCTTCCTTTTTCATTCTTTCTTTTCTTTCTTTTCTGTCAGTTTTTCTTTCCTACTTTTTTTTCTTTTCTTTTCTTTATTTTTTTCTTCTTCTTGCTCTTGTTTTCATTTCTTATTCGTGTCCAACTCCTCTTTTCTGATAGAAAGAATGATACAGAGAGGTGGAAAAGACAGTCAGAGAGACAGAGTGTGGAAGACAGAGAGAAAGAGCTGAGAGAAGAGAGAGAGAGAGAGAGAGAGAAACTGGAAAAGACTGTTCCCAAGCCCCCACCCCCACCCCCACCCCCCACCGCCCCCACATCTGATTAAAGCAGATATTCATACAGAACCCATCAAGATAAATGCCGTAGTATTATACTTCAAAGAAAAAAAAAAGAGAAAAAATATGAAAAGAAAAGATATCGACATTCGAGGCAACCAGGAGGTAATCACTCTCACAGTCCTTGTTGAAACTAGCTTGAAAATACCTGGTAGCTGTGGGAGGGCTGCAATTACCTCGTCAGATGCGGACGAGTCCCTGTTGAGAAGGGTGTTGAAGTTCATTGCCCAGTGGGCAAGGATGTCTTTCTTGTCTATCAGGAGGGTGGTCTGATCCAAGGCTCGGACAGGGGTTGATCCTGTGATTCTTAGCCCATACACAGCTCGGAGACCATCATGGAAGGTCTTCATGTCGTGAGCATCAGCAGCGGACTGAACCTCTTCGGACTTTCTCTCCCACAGGTGTTCTTCATCTCACGCAGCCTCTTCTGTACGAGTTGCTTGGTTTGCAAGAACTGGTTCTCCTTCCTCTGGCAGTCTTTATAAGAAATGTGATCCTGATGCCGTATATGCAGTGTGTTCAGGAGCTTGGAGATTCCTGAGTCGTTCTCGTCAAACCAGTCTTTGTTGCTCCTCTGTACAAAGCCGAGTGTGTCAGCTGCTGCTCTGTACACAGCATCTCTAAAGGTGCTCCATACCTCTTCTACATCAGTCGATGCAGGAATTTCTTGGAGAGCTACTTGGGTTTGCTGCTGCAGCACGTCCTTGGTGATAGGGAGGCGGTGGATGTTCAGCTTCCTACGGGGTTTCTGCCTGACTGGTTGGAGCTTGTGTACAAGTCTGATGTTCATCTTGCTGCGTACCAGGCGATGGTTCGACCAACAGACTGCTCCTCTCATGCAGCGTGTAATGGAAACATCACCTCTATCCCTCTGCCGGACAAACACATAGTCCAGCATGTGCCATTGTTTGGAGCGGGGGTGCATCCATGTGTTCTGTTTTCTGCTTCTGCTCGTCTCCATAACTCTGGTGTCTGGCTTTAGTTATGATTTTTTACTTTGCCGAAAACTACTGTCATCAGGCCACAGCCCAACCACTGCTCCCCCGTCTGATGAAGGATGCCCCAGGGAATTTCTCTTCTTCCAATTCACAACGTCTGCGTCGGTCAGTGAAATCCAATAGCAGTTTGCGAATGTGAATGTTATCTACAGTTTCAAGGTGAATTTGATTTGAAGGGAGTGTTAGGGTGGATGTGTGTGGGGTGGGATTGGGAGTGTGGGAGTGAGGATGTGGTGTGCTGGGATGAAGTCAAGACAGCCATCAATCAGCTTTCCAGAGACAAAGCTCCAAGATCAGATACCATGTCAGCAGAAATCTATAAACCCGGTGGCTTGGTGCTGCTGTGGAAACTTACCCTATGTTTTCACACTTTCATTATTGTTGATCTCACGAAGGCCTTTGACACTGTAAAATAGTCGGGGCCCTTAAAGGAGGATATCAAAATTAGGCTGCCTAGAGAAATACATTCAAATATTGCTTCAGTTTTTACTATGGCAATGGTGAAGCTTCTGAGTCCTTCATAGTCACCGATGGTGTCAAACAGGGCCCATCTTGTTCAGCTTAAGGTTTATCGCAGCACTGTCAGAAACTCTCCACGAAACTGATGGAGGAATTTGCCTGAAATACAGAACTGACTGCACGCTGTGGTATATATATAGGAGAGTGCGCTATGAGACTTTCTGTTTGCTGATGACTGCCTTGAGTGCTGGATCAGAGCCTAAAATGCAAGCCAGTATGAATACGTTCTTAGCCGCATGTGACAACTTTGGGCTCACCATCAGCACGAACATGTCATGCATCAGCTAGCTTCTCATGCATGCTAAACAGAACGAAGATGTTAGTGAATTGGCAGAGACTATATGTGATAGACCAGTTCACATACATTGGCAGTATACTTTCTGGAGCAGTAACTATTAATACTGAAGTAAACAGTTGGATTTCAAATGCCATCTCTGCCTTTGTTAGACTTCATGCTGATGTATGGGAACATCGAAGGATCAACCTGCAAACAAAGCTAAAAGGCTACCGACCAGCAGTGCTTCCACTTTCCTGTACAGCAGAGAAACGTAGAATGACATAATCGACAGCTCAACCACCTTCTTTCATGTCTTGGAGTCTTCGAAATATGAGGATGAAATGGCAGAACAAAATACCAGACACGGAAGTTTTCCCTACAGCTGATATGCCATCTGTTGACTCTGCTGTTGAGGGTGTCAGGATGTCATCCCCAAGCAACTCCACCATGGTGAACAGTAAAAGCGTGTTACTGGAGGTTACAAGAACCACTTCATAGACACTCTGAAGGTCTTCCTGGTGTGTCTTGCCATCAACACCACCACCTGCAAACCAGTTACATGGCACAACATGGCGCAGTCTCTTCCACAAAGGTTACCAGATTTCAAAGGCAAGGAGAACTGATGAGGCACAGAGTGGGAGATAACTTCATAAGTCTAGAACAGTCATCTTCGGACACATCGTGTCCAGACAGCCATCCGGTACATATGTTCAGGTCTTCGTTTGCTGTGATGGACAAACAACATACGTGTGTGTGTTTGTGTGTGTGTGTGTGTGTGTGTGTGTGTGTGTGTGTGTGTGTGTGTGTGTGTGTGTGTGTGTGTGTGTGTGTGTGTGTGTGTGTTTGTGTGTGTGTGCCTGCGCGCGCGCGTTTGTGTTTGAGGTCTAATCCATATGCACTGCTACACTTTTGCCTGAAACCTGTCTTCTGAATATATTTGACATAAAACACACAGACAGTCATTAACAAAATTCAGAATTAACGCACATGACGTGAAAATTGAAAAGGGTAGATATTTAAACATTCAACGGGAAGACAGATACTGTAACAATTGTAACACACTGGAAGACAAAACCCATCTTCTTGGTCATTGTATCAAATATAGACTTAAGGGAACGATTTATAAATGATAATCAATGAAAATATCGCCGGTCTGTTCATGGTGAAAGATGATGTAAATACATAAACAAGATTAGGAAAAATTATCTATGAATTCTGTTCCAGCCTATGACGTTAGTTGATATTTATTAATTGATTTGCCTATGTTCTTGCATCTTATAAATCTTAAGGTTTCATGACATTGAAATTTATTCTCTATACACACCATGAACATTTCGTCCTCCAAAACAGCGCCCCACTCGCCTCGTATAGGTGTTTAGTACCTTGTCACTGTGTCTTGTTTAAAGATGTCTTGTAACGCCCGTATCTGGAGGCATATGGAGCCAACATCTACATATTTCGTAGTCTGATTCTTTTTCTTATTATTGTTGGTGATCTTGTTGTTGCTGTTCTTCATCATCAACATCATTACACATAATCTTGTTTTGTTTTTTTGTTTTTTTAAGAAAAATGAAGCCTGAATATGCAACATGATCACATGACCTCTTTTTAACCCTTTGTGTGTGTGTGTGTGTGTGTGTGTGTGTGTGTGTGTGTGTGTGTGTGTGTGTGTGTGTGTGTGTGTGTGTGTGTGTGTTCGGAGGATATAGAGGGTATAATAATGTAGGTTTGGACAGTTGGGGAGAGACAGAAAGTGAGTGTTTCGTGAATCTTTTTTTGTGAACATGTATAGTTTGCATAAAGATGTACACTATACTGATGGAGTTTTGACAATTATTATTACCACCATCAACATTATCACCATCTCCATAACCATCATTATCAGCACCACCATCATCATCACCATTATTCTTCACTATTATCGCCATCACCATTATTGTCATCATCTTCGTCGTCGTTATCATCATATTTAGCATATCCATTGTCACACTGCCGCATTCACTCAACTCAAGCTCACACGACAGATAGACTCGTACACAACGTTCGCATTCTGACTTCACTCTTACCCAGTGGTAAACAACATGGCGTAAAGACACTCCTTTCTGATTATTAATAATTCAAAGAAAAATAAACAATTATGTTCACATTTTCCCTTCAGAGATAAATTATATGGAAAGCACTCTCTCTCTCTCTCTCTCTCTCTCTCACACACACACACACACACACACACACACACACACACACACACACACACACACACACAATTTCTCGGACACAATTACACCATGCCATCCCATCCACATGCCCATCCCATCCACATGCACATGTCTCCCATATAGTGCAAAATCCTTGCCAACACAAGCATATACAAAACATTTCATAATTAATAGGAATATTAGACTAACAGATCAAAATTTGTATTACTGTTAGTTATTTTCAATGAGGTGATTCTTCAGATTTTTCTTAAACACGTTCTTATTTACGATACTTTTCAGAGTGAGTGGGAGATTATTCCATAAATTTCCACCAGAATACAGAAAGCTGGATTTGTAAAGGTTGTTTCTTGGTCTGGGTATGCAGAGCATGTGGTTGTGTCTGTGTTCATTAGTTTTAAAAGTGTCTGCAATCTTTTTTGGAGCATTTCCATACATAACATTATGCATGCAGACAGCTTTGTTGAAGTACAGCCTGATGTGAAAAGATAGTATATTAAGTTGTTTATAGTCCAATGGGGTCAGAGAGTTCGGTTTTAGCAATACTATTTTCAGTGCTCTTTTATACATATGGTGAATAAACTTCAAGTTTGAGAGGCTACAGCTGTCCCATAAAGTTGACGCATAATCGATTACTGGCAGACTATGTGCACAGAAGAAGAGCTTTCGTGAATGGACATTAAGGATTTTTTTTTTTTTTTTTTTTTTTGTGCTAGTTGAAGTATTCTATTTGAGAGACGTTTACTTAAGTACTTCGCATGATCAGTCCAAGATAGATCCTTATCAATAATGACACCCAGAATTTTATGTGAATCTACCTCTTCAATTTTTTTGACGCCTAGGAATAGTGGTTTGAAGTTATGTTTCTTTTTCTTTTTTTTTCTTTTCTTTTTTTTAACTTTTTTGTCGTGCACATACTTACATGCACTTCGTTTTCTGAGCATTCAAGGACATGTGATTCAAGTGTGTCCAGTCATTAAGTTTCCGAATATCATCTTGGAGTTCATTAGTTAGTTTACTAGCGTCTGAATTGCTTGAATGTAAGGATGTGTCATCTGCAAACATTTCACATTTACATTTCATATAACAAGGTAAGTCATTAACATAAGTGGAGAATAAAATTGGTCCTAAGATGGATCCCTGTGATACCCCATGGTTAATTGATGTATTGTTTTTAGGTTTGATTATTTATGGTTATCAACTGCTTCCTATCAGACAGAAAAGATTGTATAAGGTGAATATACTCTGGTGGTAATTTCTAAGCTTCTAATTTACGGAGTAACAAGGAGTGATTGATTATATCAAAAGCTTTTTCAAAATCTATGAAAAGGATGCCTGTGAATTTATTTTCATTTATGTTATGTAGAAGATTGTCAGTGAGCTGTATGGCACAGGAAGGTGCCACGTGCATATAGCTTGAAGTAAAGGCTTAAAGTTATGCTTTTGACTGAACCACAAAAAAAACTCTTATCGGGGTTTTGCACAGATTACTCGGTGAGGGAAAATCAGTTAGTAATGGAAAAGTGGTCGAAATGTTGTTGGAAGAGTCAAAATCCGATATCTGAATCTGGATATCATCATTGACAATGGCAGAGTACCGAAACACAAGACTGTTTCTCCATACACACAGTTCTTCCTGACCACAAAAGAAACGTTTCTGAGTTGAAGCAAAGGTGGGTAAAAGTTTTAAATCGTGTATGTCATCCATTATCTGCTTGTGATACATATCTACCCTAAGGATACTAGACAATGAACAATGAACAACGTGTATAGAACAGATGGTGCCATAGTATTGTGTTCCCGCATTGTACTTAATATGCCATGGGGGGATACACGGAAATCTTTGTTAAACAAACATTTTCATACGTTGATTTCTTGCAATGTTTGTGCACACATTTTGTTGTGACAGGTCAATATGATGACTGTATTAACAAAAATAATTAAATAAAACAGTCCGGTAAAGTCACTGTTCGTTACCTGTGTGTGCTGGTCAGGGAGTGTTCACAGAAAACAGCTACAATCACAATCAGGTTCACAGAAAGCCTTTTTTTTCCAACTATTGAAAAATGTCCACCACAAAACACTTACATATGTATTCCACATATACTTCCACGAATAATTTGTGCAGTTTAAATTCAGTGATTTGAATCTGACACTGAAAATTCACAAAAATTAGGTTAAATCACAACAGTGCTGAGAACAAGCGTCCATCTTGATTCAAGGGAGATCACGTACCCAATTGTGTGTGTGTGTGTGTGTGTGTGTGTGTGTGTGTGTGTGTGTGTGTGTTATACGCGTGTTTGTGTGTGTGGTGTGTGTGTACATATGTGCATACGTGTATGCATGTATGTATCTCTGATATATAATATTTTAACTCACTCAGTACGGCCAGTCCTCTCTTCTCCTCTACACAGACCCCTCGGATGTCCAGTGGGTGTCTCAATGACCCAACCTTTAGCTTCCGTCGTCAGAATTGTGGTATTCTTTGTCAACATTCACCTCTTCAGTATAAGAGCGTTCCGCTTGCAATATTTTGATGGTGGTAATTGGGGTGAAACGCTGTTAACGTCTTCTCTTTCGCCGTTCGTATGGAGAGAGTTAACGACAGCTAGAATGGCTTGTTTTATGGGTGCCATTTGCATAAGTAGGAGTGCGATCTCTGACGTCTCAGCTTCTCATCCACTCAGGTTGCTCCCAACACCACAAAAAGTATATGTTCGATGGTGACGGTAATGATGATGATCCTCACACACACACACACACACACACACACACACACTGCATCCCTCCTCCTCTTCACCACCACCACACACTGTCTATATAAAGCCGATCCTTTCCCACTGTCATTCTTCACATCGCTCATATACACTGTGACGGTCAGTCATGTTCCGTTCCCTGCTTCTGCTCGTCTCCATCACTCTGGTGTCCATATCTGGCTTTCATTTTGATTTTTACCGAAAACGTCTATCATACTACAAGCCAGCCACTACTTCCCCGCCAACCACTACTTCCCCGCCAACCACTACCTCCCCGCCAACCACTACCTCCCCGCCAACCACTACTTCCCCGCCTGAGGAAGAATGCCCCAACGGATTTCTCGTCTTCAAATTCACAACGTCTGCGAACGTCAGTGAAGTCAAACAGCACTTTGCGAACGTGAACGTCATCTACGGTTTCAAGGTGAGTTTTGTGGGAAGGGAATGTTAGTGTGAATGTGTGTGGGGCGAGATTGGGAGTGTGGGAGTGAGGGTGTGGTGTGCTGGGATGAAGTCAAGACAGCCATCAATCAGCTTTCCAGAGACAAAGCTCCACGGTCAGATGCCATGTCAGCAGAAATCTATAAACCTGGCGGCACAGTGCTGCAGTGAAAACTCATTCTATGTTTTCACACTTGAGATACTGTTGATCTCATGAAGGCCTTTGACAGTGCAGATAGTAGGGGCCTGTGGAAGATCATGTCAAAGTTCGGTTGCCCAGAGAAATCCATTCAAAAGGCACGAGTTTTGGGCCTACATCAGGACGAAAATGTCATATACCAGCCAGCTCCTCATGCAGACTAAACAGAACCCGAGATGTTAGTGAACGGGCAGAGATTACAAGGGGTAGACCAGTTCACATGCCTTGACAGTATCTTTTCTGGAGCAGTAACTTTTGATGCTGAGGTAAACTATGGGATTTCAAAAGACATCTCTGCCTTTGGCAGACTGCGTGCTGATATATGGGAACATGGAGGGATCAGCCTGCGAAAAAAGCTACAACGCTACTGAACAGCAGTGCTTCCTAATTTTCTGAATAGCAACGAAACGTAGGATGTCTGTCCATGACATAATCGATAGCTCAACCACCTCATGACATGTCTTCGAAATATGAGGATGAAATGGCAGAACAAAATACCAGACACGAAAGTTTTCTCTGTAGCTGATATGCCATCTGTTGACTGACTGCTGTTGAGAACCCAGACACGATGGGCAGGTCACATTGTCAGGATGTCAGATGAGCACAAGATGGTTACAAGAACCACTTCATAGACACTCTGAAGGTCTTCCTGGTGTCTCTTGCCATCAACGCCACCAAATGGAAAACTGGTATACAGCACCCCACAACATAGCGCTGTCTCTTCCACAAAGGTTACCAGATTTCAAAGGCAAGGAGAACTGATGGGGCACAGGATAGGAGACAACTCCACAGGTACAGAACAGTCATCTTCGGACACATCGTGTCCAGTTAACCATCCGGCACATTATGTTCAGTTCATCATTTGCTATGAAGGACGAACGAAATTAAAGTGAGTGTGAGGTGTGTGTGTTTTTCTCTGTGTGTGTGTGTGTGTGTGTGTGTGTGTGTGTGTGTGTTTATGTTTGTGTGTGTGTGTGCATGATATGAGTTTTTTTTTTGTTTGTTTGTTTGCTTTTAATCCTACTAACCTATTCTCATCCCTTTTTATTTCGTTTATAAAATTTTGTATTGCCTGACAGTGTCACTGTCAAATTCAAATTGCTGAATCTTTGTTTGAAAATACATAAATTTGTGCGTGTGTGTGTGTTTGGGTACTTATCCATATGTACTGCTGTTCCTTTGCTTAACCGTATTATCAACTGTACAGTGGGAAAATGTGCTCAAGAAATCAAGATTTCCTTCTAAAATCTATTTTTGTCTCTGAACGAAAACAATTAAATTTGCATTTTCAAACGTATTTTACACAAACCAGACACACATCATAAACATTTCGTCTACAAAAACACTCCCCTGGTACAGGTGTTTAGTACATTGTCGCGATGCCTTGTTCTTGAAACGTTTCTGTGTTTGCAGGCACTTGCCACCAACATGTACATATTTGGTATGTATCCTTATTTTCTTCTTATTGTTGTTGTTGATGTTGGTTGTGGTGATGGAGATTTCTGCTGTGTGTCATGGTTTTGTTTGTTTGTTTGTTTTGTTGTTGTTGTTGTTTGGTTGTTTGTTTTCGACTCATCACCAAACGTGTCTATCCGAGCCTAGAATGACCACGGCTCTGCACTTTAACTGATGAGTCCACATTCTGCCAGCATGAGCAATATGCCTGTGTCTGATGGCACTGTGAATAGTGGAGAGATCGTTCATTCACAGGACACATCACCTTCACTGCATTTTTCTTCTTTGTCTTCGCCATCACGCCAATTTGTCTCCGTCATCTATCTACTTCAGACACACAGATTGCCCAAGATAATGTCTGTTTCTCCTTCTGCCACAAAGGACAATAGTGGTTCTCAGCTCGTGCAGAAAGGTCCACCTCACTCTGCCAGCTAATGCAGTGAACAATCTTCTGATTGCAGTTATTGTTGACATACTGTTTTAGGCTTGTTGGTGGTAAAATGTCCTTGGGTGCCCCTCAGCCAAATCTTGCAAGGTACTTCCGTTTATTTCAGCATTTCTCAATATATTTTGATTTCTAACTTTCAATGCACAGGAACATTGTATTTTCGTATGGATCACCTTTTCATTTCCCCTACCGTATGTAAATGTATTAGTAAAAATTCATGTTTAGTGGTTCATCTTTTGAATGTGTTGGTTGTTTGCTGTGTAGGTACATCTTCATGTACTGATAGTAATGCTGTTGATGTGTTTGCATGCATAGTAGGTGCAGCGATGGGTTTTTCGATTTGCTCTTGCTCGCTCGATATACTGCTTGACTGTTAAGGGGTGTCAAATCGAAACGTTTCTTCAGGGTGCAAAATTAATAATGTTGCGAAAACAAGTTTTTCACGTTAATTTTACCGAGATTGTGTCAAACCAAGAAGGTTTGTGTTAATATATTTCGGGAGTACACCTTACTCTTTTTTTTCTCGAAATTGTTCTTTTTCAGTAATGAGTAATTTTGTGTTATGTCATGTTGTTTGCATTTATATATATATATATATATATATATATATATATATATTATTCATTGCTCATGCAGTAAGCATGTCTTTATATATTCCACCTGTTGGTGTGTTTGTATGTCGTTCTAGCTTCCGTAGCAACTTTGGAACTTTGGATTTTTGTACTCTTTTTCAACCATTTAGTTTTTATTTCGAGATACATGGAGAGTTTCCAGATTGAGCCCTAGCCATCTTCCTGTTTTCTGTACTGCAGAGTACAATAACTTAAATGGCAATTGATCTGAATACGTACCGCGCTAGGGTTGGGTGCTATTATGTCAGAGCTTTGACAGCAAACAGGAAACTATCTTTTGTTAATGATTCTAATATTATGCAATTTATTGCATTATCATGCCTGCATGCTCCACTTAACATCATAGTTTCTTTGACGATGCATTTTTTTTTTTTTTTTTTTTAATACATGGCTATCCAAAAATTGGTGTGGAGGCAGAGGGTGAATTGAACTGAATGTGTAGTTGGTACAGTGATTGATCTGGATCTTTCTTGATTGCTGCATAGATTGCCTACTTGATTGTTAACATTGTTTTGACATTTGCTATGTTGGGAAGTCAATTGTAAGGCGATGATATGGTGAATGCGCTGGCTAAAATTTCCAGTGTTGACAGAAATCAACTTTTACTCAAACAAGACAGCAAGTACTATGACTTTAAAAAAAAAAAAATGTTTATTAATTAATTTATTTTTACTAAATTGACCTCAAGGGGGTTTGAGAGGTGGAATTAAAGGTAATGGTGACTTTTCGGGGTGGATGATGGTCTGTATTTGCTTTTTCACGCTGGACCATTAACTAACTGTAGGATGTCACTTCAAAATGCAAATGTTTTTGTCATGGACGTTTGATGCTATGTATGCGGTTTATTTTATTATTATTTTGTTATTATTATTACTATTAGTAGTAGTAGTAGTAGTAGTATTTTACTGAAGGGGGTCACTTCGAAATGTTTCTTCAGAGCACAAAATTTTGTCATGGACATTACATGTTAAGTTATGTACACTTTCCACTTTTTCCTTAGACTGGCATGTAACTTTTTTCTTTTTTTCTTTTTTTTTTTATTATCTTTTTTTATAATCATTATTATTATTTCTACTTCCTAAGATTTGTGGAGTTCGTGGGTGATTCGAACTGAGCATACTTTTTATTATGCTATATGTATGCTTAAGTACATGGTTGGTTCAGAAATTGATTGTTTTTTTCTTGATTGATTAATTGCTTTATTGTTTGTTTGGTTAAGGTTCGCTATGCTGATGACACAATTGTATGCTGAGGACGCTGGCACAGCTTTTTGCAATGTTAACTAAAGTTCATCTGCACTCAGACATTTGGACATGCCATATTACACATGCGCGCACGCGCGCGCATACACACACACTCACGCATATACAAGTGCTGCCACTCGTTACAAGAAAGAACCAAATGCACGCATGTCATGAATTTGAACAACCACACGATATGTGTGTGTGTGTGTGTACACATATATATATATATATATATATATATGTGTGTGTGTGTGTGTGTGTGTGTGTGTGTGTGAATGTATATGTATGTGTATATAAATATATATATATATATGTGTGTGTGTGTGTGTATGTGTATATATATATATATATATATATATATATATATATATATCTGTGTGTGTGTGTGTGTGTGTGTGTGTGTTGTTGTTGTTGTTGTTGTTGTTGTTGTTGTTTTTTATCGTTGTTTTTTTCAAGAATGCTTGCAGACTGAACAGATGTTAGGTTTGTACTTAGCCGCTGTAACCGAGAAAGTTTTTTGTTTGTTTGGTTGGTTGGGTTTTTTTAATATCCACGAGCACAGGTGCGCCCGCGTACACGTGCATACTTAGACTCACGCGCGCGCACACGCGCGCACACACACACAATGCCAGGAACTCATCCTCTATTCATAGGCTCTGGTCTCGGATCTGTGAAGAGAGAAGGAACGGAACAAAAAAAAGAACAAGCAGAGAGACTGCGCTATAGCTCGCGAGCCGTAGTTCAGACAATTCTCCTTTTTTCAGTGTATATCATATGTCATTTTCTTTACACGTGTATACATTTTTATTCTTCAGTGATATTTATTGTATCTTATCTGATGTCTATTTTCCCAGGCCACAAATATGTGCACTTGTGGACGTACATGATATACTGTTTTTGTTACCCAATGTTATACCAATATCGCTTTAGTACAGTGGCTGTGAAAACAATGACGGCATCACCATTGAGTCTTGTAAATTATAAGTTAGTTAAAGAAAATATTAGCATTGCATATGAAAATATCCTTACTGTGCAATTCAGCTGATTATTATCATACAACTATAATAAGCTAAATATGACAAACATAACGATATCGTCCCTGAATTGTCAGGGACTAAGAGATCTGAAGAAAAGAAGAGATGTGTTTCATTTCCTTAGAAATAGATCATACAACATCTACTGCTTACAAGATACACATTTTACTACAAAAACAGTAACATATATCAAATCAGAATGGGGATATCAATGCCTTTTTGCATCCTATAAATCAAATGCAAGGGGAGTGGTAATACCGTTGAATAACAATTTTGAATTTGAAATCAACAAAATAGAAAGAAATACAAATGGAAACTTTATAATGATATCCCTAAAAACTATGGGAAAAGATATTCTGTTGGTAAACGTCTACGGTCCAAATAAAGATGATCCAAACTTTTATGAAAATTTAAAGGAAAAAATATTGACATATGACAATCATGCCACAATGTTAGTGGGTGACTGGAATTTGGTTTTTGATCCTTATCAAGATTACGACAATTATAGTAACATCAATAACCCAAAAGCAAAGAATAGTGTAGAAAACTTGATTACAGAACTTAACAGATGTTTGGCGAGAAAATAACTCACAGCTTAAGCGTTTTGCATGGAGAAGAAGCTCACATATAAAACAAAGTAGACTTGATTTTTTTCTTATATAAGAAGATATTTTGTATAATTTTGAAGACACAGATATTATACCAGAGTATAGAAAAGACCACTCAATGATTATTTTGAAACTAAAATTTGGTAAAAATATAAAACGTAATACATTTTGGAAATTTAACTGTAGTTTACTCAGAGATAAGCAGTTTATAGATGAAATTAATAAACTAATAGATGAAATTATATGCGAATAGTCTACAGAACAGCACAATACGGAGACCCTTCAGAGAATTTCGTCTATGAACATTGAATTAATAGTCTCAGATAAGGTATTCATAGACTTCATGCTCATGAAAATAAGATCTAAAACTATAGCTTATACCACAATGAAGAAAAAGAATGCAAAAGAAAAAGAAGAAGAAATATGAAAAGGAATTGATCTTTTGGGGGAAAAAAAGAAAACAGAACAGAAGAAGATATGAAATTGTTAAAAGAAAAACATCAGGAATTAGAGCCTTTGAGAGAGAAAAAGATACAAGGCATTATATTGAGATCAAGATCAAAATGGATAGCAGAAGGAGAAAAGGTAACCAATTATTTTTGTAATTTGGAAAAAAGACATTATGTGAATAAGAGCATGGTCAAACTGACAGATCATAATGGAACACTAACAAAAGAACCAATAAAGATAAATTAAGAAGTTAATTCTTATCATAGAAATGTATACACACAGAAAACTTTTGATGCATGCAATATAAGGTATTTAGTTAGTGAGCTGCCTATACTATCAGATGATGAAAGTAATTTGTTGGAAGGAGAAATAAGCTTAGAAGAAGCTAGTTTAGCGTTAAAAAATATGAAAAATGGAAAGAGTCCTGGCACAGATGGATTTAGAGCGGAATTTTATAACTTTTTTGGGGGGAATAAACTGGGTCCTTTTGTAGTGCGTGCTCTGAACCAATCAATGAAAGATGGAGAACTTTCGGCCACTCAGAAAGAAGGAATCATAACGTGTATCCCGAAACCAGACACATCTAAAGAATATATAAAGAACTGGAGACCCATCTCACTTCTAAATGTTTTATATAAAATTGGATCGACGTGCATTGCAAATAGAATAAAGATGGTTCTTACAAAATTAGTTGACGAAGACCAGACAGGTTTTGTTGCAAACAGATACATGGG
Source organism: Babylonia areolata (assembly GCF_041734735.1). Lineage (NCBI taxonomy): Eukaryota > Metazoa > Mollusca > Gastropoda > Neogastropoda > Buccinidae > Babylonia > Babylonia areolata. Next base: position 7,053,217 of record NC_134896.1, on the reverse strand, counting down.
AGACAATATAAGACTCATATACGATTTAACTGATTACCTAGAAACACGACAATTACCTGGACTTCTGATTTGCTTAGATTTTGAGAAAGCGTTTGATTCACTTGATTGGAACTTTTTGTTTAAAGCTTTGAGCTCATAAGGATTTGGAGACAATATATGTAGATGGATACAAACATTTTATAACAGAATAAAGTCAACTGTTATAGTCAACAGTGAAACGACAGAATGGTTCTTTGTAGAAAGAGGTTGTAGACAGGGTGACCCACTCTCTCCCTATTTGTTTATATTATGTGTAGAAATTTTAGCTATTATGATTAGAGAGGATAAAGATATAAAAGGTATAAAGATAAATGATAAAGGACCATAAAATATCACAATTTGCTGACGATGCACAGTTGATGAATACTGGGGACCGTTTATCGTTTGAAAGATCTATTCGACATGTAGAACAATTCGGCAAGTTTTCAGGACTTTTCATGAACACACAAAAAACACAAGCTATATGATTAGGAAATTAAAAAAAATTCAAAAACAAAATATATGCAACATCTAAACATTAAATGGAATCCAGAAAGATTTTAATATATTAGGAGAGAAACTCTCCGAACTGAAGTCCTTATTCAAAATATGGATAAAAAGAAATATCACACCTATATTGCTCCTAAATCATCCTGGTGATTTTATTAATAGCTGCCAGAAAATGTGTTTTCAGTTCATATGGAATGGAAAAAGAGACAAAGTGAATAGAAAAGCAGCAACAAAAAGTGTTAAAGAAGGTGGTTTAAACATACCAGACATAAGAAAATATATTCAAGCATTAAAACTGACTTGGATAAGAAGATTTAAAATTACAAAGCATAAATGGAAAAACATTTCAATTGAAATGTTCCCATTTTTCACTGAATTAGAAAGATATGGACCCATGTATGCATTGCGTAAATGTAATAATAATTCATTTTGGAAACACACTTTCATGGCTTACAGAGAATTTTGTTGTGAGGTTACACCTAAATCAGATATTGACCTTCTGTCAGAACCAGTCTTCTGTAACGAAAAATTTAAGATTGGAAATAGTACAATAAATCATAAAAACGGGGTTGATAAAGGTGTATACTGTGTTTCGCATTTCCTGAATGATAATGGACACTTTCTTACAGAAAACGAATTTTGTGGAAAATATGAACTGAATGTACATTTTTTGGCGTACATTGGTTGCTCAAGAGCAATCAAAAAATACATGGAACAGGTAGGTCTTAATGTTCCAACAACCCACAGTTTTCCTGATACATAAGGGCATTAAAAGTAATATACTCGACACCTAAAGGATCACAGCGATACTATGATGTCCTAGCATTTGATGACACAATCCCGAAATCCTGCCATAAGTGGTCTGAGAAACTGGGAACAAATATTAGTTGGGTAAAAGCTTATAACAAACTTAATAAAATTAAAGACATAAAACTAAGGTGGCTACAATTTCGTATATTACATAGAATCATTGGAACGAATGTTGTTTTAAAGGAAATGGGAATTGTAAACAGTACTGATTGTGATTTTTGTTTAGAAGTTAAAGATAGTGTTGAACATATATTCTGGCGATGCCATTACTCGAAACGCTTTTGGATCAGTCTAGAAGAACTATTAAAAATAAACTGTACAGTGTGTGAGAATTTGAAATTCAGTGAATGTATAATACTGCTTGGTTTCCATGCTGATATGAAGACAGACTCAGTGCTTGAAAGACAGACTCAGCGCTTGATTTATTAATCCTCCTGGGGAAGATTCATTAATATAAATGAAAGTTAGATAAATGCCTTCCAAATATTCACGCTTTTGAACATTACATTGTTTCAAGATACAAAATCGAAGAATATAACGCTAAGATCGCATGTGAAACACACAGCTTCAAAATAAAATGGTTGCCATACTTACCTTTAATTATAAACAACATATAAAAACAATATTTCAAACCATGTATAGAAATAAAACACAACTAAGATGTCGAAAAAATGGTGCAAATTTATATGTAGGGATATAGAAATCTATTACTATGTTTGAAGACTTATTTAAAATGACTTATTCAAACATTCTCAGTTGTTTTTGCTTAGAATGTTATATGTGTATATCAATTATGTGTGTGGTTTTTTGGGGTGTTTTTTTTGTTTTGTTTTTTTTATTATTGGTTTTTATGTTGTTGTTTGTTTTTGTTTTATTTTCCTATTGTTACTATGTTTTTGTCAGATTTGTCTTTTCTCTTTTCCCAATATATTCATTTATTCATTTATGTCATCATGTCAATTGTCCATGAGTTATAAAAATGGGAAAATAAAAAAAGCTTTAAAAAAATCCTATAGATAGGCAGCCATATACTAAATTGCTATGCCAGAATATTTTTTCCAAGCGTAAAATCTATAATAGAATATTAAGACGAAAGAAAACAATACACAAATGATCTTGTGAATGAAATCAACGAAGGTCTTTATAAAGGTCTGAACAACACTTGGAAAACATGAGAAATTACACATTAAATCAAGTAAGCAAATACTTGGTGTACACAAAAGAAATCTATGGTGCTTCCTGTGTTAAGTACATTGGGCAGATTTGCAATAAGTTGATAATGGTATGCCTTATCATTACATATTGGATTGACATAATTCAGTTACCAGAAACTTTTCTCATCAATAAATAATAGCAGAGTACAAAATTGAAATTTTTAACTGTGAATTCCGACTGCTTCCGACTGCTTCTGTGGATATCTTTATGGCAGTTTGGGACATAATCCAGTAAGTGATGAGGCGTTCACAAATCTTTCACTGAATAAATATTTCACGGTCTCCTTCTCCAACTTTCCATCACATGTTATCGTGTATTGTCGATAGAATATAGGACTGAACGGGCAGGTCAACAACTTGAAACAAAATGGCGTCGTTCGCGTTCGCGAAGAATATGAGCACGCGCTTTGAATATGTGTACGCAATTGATTTTTGCCCATGATCTTCAGGGCTCAGCCAATAGATCTATAAAGTCCACTCGTCGTATTGATTTTAGTATTTTCCGAAAAAGACCACTTGGGCGAATGAACATAGTGAAAGCCCTGTACACCGAGAGTAAAACAAACAAGCTTTTTATGTATTGAGTATAATTTCAAAATGTAATGTTTAAGATGAGAAAGATCAGTTTAAAGCAAATTAAGTCCCCTAGCATTAATTACATATTAATTTCCCTTTTTTTACTATCTGCACCAAAACGTTTGCAAAATAAATAAAACTTCCATGCTTAGCAAAAGAAGTTACTGTTTGAACAAAAAATGATAAAAATGACTGCTCCTGTTCTTGTGTCAGAATATCATATCAAAGTGCCAAGTTTAGAGAATAAAAAAAAATATATAAATATAACAGTAAATGCAGTTTGCATATAATTTGGCTTTTTTTAATTATTTTTTGTGCCCATCCCAGAGGTGCAATATTGTTTTAAACAAAATGAGTGGAAAGAACTGAATTTTTCCTGTTTTTATGCCTAATGTGGTGTCAACTGACAAAGTATTTGCAGAGAAAATGGCAATGTTAATGTTTACCACGGACACACAGACACAGACACACACAAACACACACACACACACACACAGAGAGAGAGAGAGAGAGAGAGAGAGAGAGAGAGAACCGAACACCGTGTTAAAACATAGACTCACTTTGTTTACACAAGTGAGTCAACAAGATTAGGAAAATTTGTTTATGAATGTTTTGATGCTAACAGATGATTAATTTCAATTCAATTCAATTCAGTTCAATATACTTTATTATCTGCTTCAACCAAAAAGAGAAAATTTTCTTTAGGCTCACTTAAAATAAAATGCCCGTCAGCAAAAAACAACAACAAAAAACAAAAAAAAAAAACAAAACAAAAAAACTGACACACCCTTCACTTATCACCATGCACACATCAATTATTATGTAAAAAGAAAAACATGTGGGTAAGATACTATTACATTCAGAGTGTAACAACTCTGTGTGTGTTGCGTGTGTGCCCGTTCGTGTGCATGTTTCGTTTTGTGTGTGCGCACGCGCGCACACGCGCGCGTGCGCCTGCGTGTTGAGCGCGCACGCGCGTGTGCGTATGTGTACGTTTCAATCATTTCAATATATACAAACAAGATTAGTAAAATTTGTTTATGAATGCTGTCCCAATTCATAGTTTAATTATTATCTATTTACCTATGTACTTGAGTCTTATAAACCTTAAGGTTTCATGACATTTAAATCTTTATACAATTCTGTTCTATTCGATTCGATTCTGTTCACACACACACACACACACACACAACAGCCAGGCCGTGATGGATCTCAGCCTGCCTCCTGATGCCGTCCTCACCGTGCCTCCCATACCCGCGGAGACGGGACCTCATTTCTTTGCCCGTTTTGGCATCGACGCTGGTCCCTTGCAAACCTTACCCAACATCACCGGTCTGCCTGTCACTTATGTGGACCGAACCTGGGACCCACAAGGTGAGACAGCACTGACTTTGATCCCACACTTGCAAGACCTTTTTCCCGGTCCACTTTACCTTGAGTGGTGGACAGGACCTAGTCATTAGTCAATAAACCGAGGTCCCATGTGCAGCATTCACACAGCGCACGTCAAAAGCACCTAAAGGCAGCTGTCAGTCAATTATACCATGCAGGCATCCTGTTTGTACAAATGACTCTGTCTTTCTGAAGTGCTTAGTTTATTCTCTGAATAAGCATTGGCCATGTGTAAGTCGCAATGTTGATGGTACCCCTGTCTCTGTGATTCAGGAACTATTTTGATTGATCCCAGAGCTATTTTGACTCATTTCAAACGTATCCATGTTTATGTGATCCAGGAGCTATTCTAACCAATTTTGAATATATCCTTTCTGTTCTGTTTTATCTTATCATATTCCATTCTGTTCCATCAATTCATATATCCATCCATTCGTTCATCCATGTATCATTGTGTCCGTCAAGGCCTGAACGAGGTACAGTTCGGGGCGCTGTTGCAATCCCAAGTTGAGCAGGTGATTGCCAAGCAGGGTTCATCCAGGCGGCCTTTTTTCGTGCCTCTTGCCACCTTTCCCTTCCGGGTAAATCAGAAAACATACATTTCTATGTTGCAGATGTGTTTATGTATGCATGTATGTATGCATGTATGTCGTTCTTTTGCTCAACGTCTGTCCACATTTCTTTTGAAAGAACATCCACCACCTCTCCAAACCTACCCAGCATGACCTAAACACTCCTTTTCCTTTTCCTCTCTTCTTACATTAAAGTCGGTTAGAATCATGGCATGTTGGTTTCCGGGCGTATGGATGGACGATAGCCACTGGAGGGCATGTGTCGCAGCTTCAACTTCCATCGTTAGGCTGGAGGTTGTGACTTTGTAGGCAGCATTCTCTTCCCAAATTGTTTTCCCATTTTGTTTCGCAGTGAATCCCCAACCAGACTGGTCTTTGGTGACTGAGCCATCTGTGTATATGATGATGTCCTCTTCTTTACTGTTTTCTTCTATGAGTAGCTTCACTTCCGCATCAGTTTTGCCCTCTGGCCATTCCCGACAATGTATTCCTAGAGTGGGTGAAATGACTGTGTTGAATACATGGTTGAGGTTTTTGGGGGTTTTCTCCCATTCTTTTGTTTCTTTCAGGTCTTGTAGTCGGCATACTAGCTGGATTGTGTCTTCTCCTTGTCCCATCCATGATCTTCCTCGTCCTAGACGGCTGCCTTTTGGTTCTTTGACTGCGTCATGCAGTGGGTTTTGAGGGTTTTCTAATGCTTTGAAGTAGGTCTTGACCTGTTCTAACTTGTTTCTGGCCTGCACTGAAGGAAGGTCAAGCAGGTATCGCATGGTTTCTGTGGGCGTGTCTTTTGTTGTTCCAAGGATCAGCCTCATAGCTTCATTTTGTACTCTTTCTAATTTTAGGAGGTTGCTTTGAGACGGTGTTGTTAGCCCAAGTCCGTAGTCGATCACACTGAGGACGAGTGATTGGTATAGCAGGAAGAGGTGGCGTTGTTCAATTCCTTTGGTTGCCATTGCTTTTAAGACTGAAAGGCCCTTTTTGCATTTGAGAACAGTATTTTCCGTATGTTTTCTGAAGGTCAGCATCCTGTCGAAGTGTATTCCTAGGTAGCGTAGGCATTCAGTTTTCTCGATTTGAATCCCATCGAATGACACAGAAGGTGGTGATTTGCTCGCGGTTTTGTTGTTGAGGGTGCACAGCAACGTTTGGGCTTTCGATGGATTGATGGAAGATCCTGTGTCTTTGCACCATTGAGCAATATTGTTTAGTTGTTTCTGGACGGCTTTAGTTCTCTCCTGAGCATCTTTCGAAGTTTTGAAGACCAGGCCATCATCCGCAAGGGTAAGCACCCGAGCAATTCCATTGTTGTTTAAGTCTGCAAGGCCCTTCGTGTAGACATTGTAGAGGACAGGAGAGAGTGGAGACCCTTGTGGCAGTCCCATGGATAGTTTAGAAGGTGCAGACATCCAATCTCCGAGGCGTAGGACGACGGTTCTTTCCTGAAGCGCTGCTGCTATCCATCTTGTCAGTGTCAAACTTACTCCATAACTTAGTAGCAGCTCCATGAGGTGCGCAAACTGGACTTTATTGTAGGCATCTTCAAGGTCAATTGCTACTGCTAGTATATGCATGCCTACACTGTGGGAGCAACAGGATATTGGAACGTATACATATATATATATGTATATATATATATATATCTTTGTATATATATATCTGTATATATGTGTGTGGGGTTGGGGGTGGGAGATATGGGCGTATGTGTGTGTGCTTGTACAAGTAAGTGTTCATCTCTGTGAGTGTGTGTTTGTGTGTGTGTATGTGTGTGTGTGTGTGTGTGTGTGTGTCGTGGAAGCTGCGATACGTAGACTAGAAATGAGTGTGTGGAGGAGGGGGGTAGAGGAGGTGCAAGGTAATGTGTGTGTGTGTGTGTGTGTGTGTGTGTTGGAGCTCATGTACGTTTATATGTATTTGACTGTGCTTTCATATCTGTGAAACTGCATGTTTGGTGCATTTCTGTTGTGCATGTGTGGGTGTGTGTGTGAATGTGTGTCTTCATGTTTTACATTTATTCGCTTATTTATCACCATTGTTGTCTTTTTTTTTTTCTTTTTTTTTAATCATTTTATAAGTATTACTATTATTATCAGTACTACCTTTCTCTATATTATAATTATTATTCATTTATTTATTTATTTATGTAAGCTTATCTATTATTTATTCCCCCGTTGTTTTTTGGGTTGTTTTTTTTTGTTTTGTTTTGTTTTGTTGTTTTTTTCTCAAGGCCTGACTAAGCGCGTTGGGTTACGCTGCTGGTCAGGCATCTGCTTGGCAGATGTGGTGTAGCGTATATGGTTTGTCCGAACGCAGTGACGCCTCCTTGAGCAACTGAAACTGAAACTGAAAACTTACATTAAAGGAGATGGAAAATACAGAAAACATACAGAAAATAACGACAATCTAAGTAATGATCTGGTAAAATTTCAACAGAAATAAATAAACAAGAACAACTGGGGTTTGGAGGAATAACCCCCCTGCTCTGAAACCGTCAAAACTGAAAAGAAAAAGGGGGAGGACACGCATTTTCACACATGCTCACAACAGTTTTCCCTGTTTGAACAGGAAGCCAATTTCCTGGCGCGGCATGGCTGAAATCTAAATCAGTGCAAAGGTGTCAATGAGAAGAAGCCAATGCTCACCCACTACCTAAATATACACTATATATAAGGAACAACAACATTCAAAGTAGGATACCTTTTTGTTACCCTGAGCATGATTATGTTACAACACTATACGGAAGCAAAACCGTTTTTAGAGACTATAATAAACTAGTGATAGATACCCGCTCGGACCCTGGCATAACATAGTTGAGGAAAATAGATTGTCAAACGTATTAACCCCCAAACAAATTCAAGATATTATTCACTGTCAATCATATTAATGAAACCGAAACACCATCTGTAAACACTGGCATGAAAACTAATTCCAAACGAAAAGAAGGAAGGGAAGGGCTAGAAAGGAAATTGTTCTGGAACATCAGCTGCAGTCAATATAATAAATCTAAAAGAAAATGTTATAAACACTACATTATTTGCGAGTGGCAGTGGACTAACCTCAACAGCTTCTGAACAACACCAAGACTGAGGACCAATCAGTTGCCATAACTTAGCCCCCTTGTCCAAGGGACGCTTGGACACTGGTCAGCAGATATTTGACCACAGTGGTGCAACACGAGATGTTGCCGAAATACAGGAACGAACCCGTTACCTGAGGTTCTGAGGCCATGAACCTCTCTTCTCTCAGTGTTAGGATGTGAGTGATCTGTTGCTGTTTGCGGGTGTATGAAGAAATCTCCATCCAGCTTCACTCACATGCCAAGTATGCCCACTGTCCATCACGATCACATTTCCAAAAAAGACTGCCAGAGAAAGAAGAACCAAGCAACTCGTACAGAAGAGGTTGCGTGAGATGAAGAACACCTGGTGGGAGAGAAAGTCTGAAGAGCTTCAGTCCACTGCTGATGCTCACGACATGAAGACCTTCCATGCTGGTCTCCGAGCTGTGTGTGGACCGAAAGTCACAGGATCAACCCCTGTCCGAGCCTTGGACCAGACCACCCTCCTGACAGACAAGAAAGACATCCTTGCCCGCTGGGCACAGCACTTCAACACCCTCCTCAACAGGGACTCGTCCGTATCTGACGAGGTAATTGCAGCCCTCCCACAGCTACCAGTCAATGACTCGCTAGCTGCCCCTCCCACCAAGGCCGAGACCCAGAAGGCCCTGAAGCTGACAACGTTAGGAAAAGCACCAGGAGCGGATGGAATCCAGACTGACATCTACAAGTATGGAGGCGAGGTGCTGACAGACAAGATGACCGCCCTGTTCCAGTCTATCTGGGAGAGATGGGAGGTCCCCCAGGATTTCAAGGATGCTTCAATTGTTCACATTTACAAACGGAAGCAAGACAAAATATCCTGTGATAACCACCTCTGCATCGCTGGCAAGATCTTCACCAGATATATTGACCAGATGTACGCCAGATGCAAGAGAAGTGCCGTGAGCAGAACAAGGAGCTCCACATGGTCTTTGTAGGCCTTTGACATAGTCAACCGCCGTGGTCTGCGGAAGACCCTCCTAAAGTTCGGCTGCCCAGAGAGCCTAATCCAGCTGATTGTGTCATTCCACGATGGCATGCAGGTGAGAAAACAGGAAAATACTGACATGTCAGATCCACTGCCTGTGGTAAATGGAGTGAAGCAGGGCTGCGTCCTGGCACCCACACTGTTCTGCATTCTCTTCTCTGCCATGCTGATTGACGCCTTCCAAGACTGTGACCGGGGCATCTACATTCAGTTTCGCACAGATGGCAAACTTTTCAACTTGCGGCGACTCCACGCCACGTCCAGGGTGTTTGAGGCACTGATGACTCCTCGCTTGCTGCACACACCCATGAGGGCATGCAGTTCATTATAGACAGGTTCTCTACCTCCTGCAGGCGCTTTGGACTCACCATCAGCCTCAGCAAGACCGAGTCCATGTACCAACCAGCTAGCTCACAGAACGCCAGTGCCTCCTCCCCACCTGCGATCAAGATCAATGACACAGAGATTAAGTCAGTCGACAAGTTTTGCTACCTGGGCAGCACCCTATGCAGCAACGGAGCCCTTGATGCAGAAGTGACGCTGCGCATCGCCAAGGTCAGCTCCGCCTTTGGCAGACTCAACAACAAAATCAAAACCTACAGGGCTGTTGTGCTGACCACCTTGTTGTACTGGTGTGAGACATAGACGACGTATCCCCGTCACATTCAACAACTTGAGCAGTTTCACCAGAGATGCCTACGAAAAATCTTCGGCATAAAGTGGCAAGCCAGGTCCTAGAGAGGAGCGGCCTGCCGAGCATCGAAAGCCTGCTGATCCAGAGCCAGCTACGCTGGACAGGACACGTTGTCCGCATGACAGACATCAGGATCCCGAAGATGCTTTTGTATGGCCAGCTGAAGGAAGGCCACTGCAAACATGGAAGACCCTGCAAGCGCTTCAAGGACACCTTGAAGACAAACCTCAAAGCCTGTGACATAGACATCGCTTCGTGGGAAACTGATGTCCTTGACCGCTCTCGCTGGAGGATGCTGTGCTCTAGTGGCATAAAGACGTTCGAAAACAAGAGAACGCTGGCCATTAAGGAGAAGCGTGAGCGAAGGAAGCAGGGCTCAACTTCTGGAGACGTTTTCCCTTGCAACACCTTTGGGAAGTGCTGCGCATCCAGAATCGGCCTCTTCTCCCATATGAGGACACACACCGACAGATAAGCCTGCCTGCCTACTCATCCATCGGTCCGACTGGAGACTCCATCATGTGTGTGTATGCATTTCCCCAATCCATTTTTCGTCATCCCTTCCATACAAGTTCAACTACTTGTTATGACTATTCTTCAATTATCTTTCGCTTTTTCGATTTTCTTTTCTGTTTTTGTTGTTGTTGGTGGTGGTGGTTTTTTGTTATTGTCGTTGTTGTTTGGTTGGTTGGTTGGTTGTTTTTGGTTTTTTTGGATTTTTTGGGGTGGGTGGGTGGGGGGTGGGGTGGGGGTTGTTGTTGTTGTTTTGTTTTTGTTTTCGTTTTTCGATTTTTGTCTTCATTGTCTTTTTTGGAGTTAACGTCTGCCGTTCAGTTGTTAATTTGCGTGTACGTGTGTGTGTGTGTGTGTGTGTGTGTGTGTGTGTGTTTATCTTATCTCCTTTTGCTAATTAAAAAAAAGTATCTCACAGCATGCATGAAACTGTAAAATACCAATGTTCTTGCTGTGATAAAAAGCCAGCACAAATACAACTGACTACCGCTCTCAACACCAGCAAAAATAACAAGTACAAGAAGAAGAAACAATGGCAAGAACTCGTGTTTATAACAGATAAAGATGGCTGATATAATGACCATGGTGACTGTGATCACCTGCATGAGGTTGATGATGATTTTCGTAATGACTGACGATAATGACCACGCCAAAAACAATGACAACATACATTCATTCCACAATGTGGGTGCACTCGACCAAAGGACGGCAGCCAGACGTTCATATGGAAATCAGTTTTCACCGAAACAAATCACTACACTACACTGCACTGCACTATACTGCACTACACTACACCCCACCACACTACACTATGATAAACTACACTACACTACATCACACCACACTACACAAGTACACCACACTACACTACACTAAAATGTTTCGTCTTTTCTCCACAGATGATGTTCTTCTGGGCTATTGATGACTGTGAGGCGGCCGGGGACCTTACCTTTTTGTCTGACAGTCTCGGGGGACCCTCTGGCATCAAGAGCACTGTTATGAAACTGTTCCTGATTTGCTCAAACGCAGAGCAAATCTGAATCAAAAACAACATATTCAAAAAGGGATAAAAACATCCAACGAAGAAACAAACAAAACAAAACACACACAAAAAAATACATTGCTTCGAAAAGTTTTATTGTACATGATGTGACAAACCTTTTTCTTTTTTAAAAAACAAAAGTTCAGCATGACATATAGTGTATCTCTCTCTCTCTCTCTCTCTCTCTCTATATATATATATATATATATATATGTGTGTGTGTGTGTGTGTGTGTGTGTGTGTGTGTAGATATATAAATATATCAAAACAAGATAGATATATATATATATATATATATATATATATATATATACATACATACACATTGATAATTTTGTATTCTCACATATACATACACATATAAATGCACACATCCATCATGAACAATATTAATCCTTTTTACCCTCCATTATTGGGTCGGGTTTGGTTGGGGGTTTTTTGGTCTTTTTTCTCTTTTTTTTTTTTTTTCGATTTTTGATAGCAGTATGGTTTGGTTTTGATTTTTTCCTCTTTCAGATATTTCCTTGTAGTGACGCCAATGTTTGTGAAATTCAGCAGATCTGGGGGGTTTTCTGTAATTTACTAAATACATTGAATTGAGGTATCTCTTCTCTCATTTTGCACTGATGAATATAGAATTTTGCAAGGACCAAAATTAAGTCTGATATTCTATCAAATTGAAAATGGGTATCGTTTCATACAATCACAATTATCTTGTTTAAAGACAGACATGATATGACTTTGCATTTGGCATTAAGTGCTTGTTCCAAATGCTAACAAAAGACTATTACATGTGTACATCTCCATAATATATGTTCTTTAGTGTCCTTCTCATTGTGTCAAAAAGAGCATATGTGATCAGGTTTGACTCCTATATGCGACAGGGCAACATTTGTAGCTAGTACTTTATGTATTACTCTTATCGGAAACCATTTCTGTTCTGTTTCCTGAATATTTTGAATCATTGTTAAAGTCTTTTTCCAGTTAATTTCTGTATTTACTTTGTCATTCCATTTGGTGCAAAATTTTAGGTTCTCATTATCGTTTACAAAAATATCATAGTACAAGGTTGATCCTTTCTTTACGGACTGTAGCAGCTGTAATGCCCTAGCATAATCTGATTTACAATTGTTCTTAAATGTATATCTATTAATCCAGCGAAGTTTTTTTATCCTTTTAATTACTGATGCATAAATTGGAAAATGAGTTCTTATGTTGTGTTTATAAATGAAATCAGTGTGCGTCAAATAGCTTCCATCTTCCTTGCACAAGTCTGCAGTAAAGCAAGCATTCTAATGTATCCATTCATTTTCCCCCAGTGAAATGTTATCTATATTACGGGGTGGTTGTTGTTTTTTCATTACAAAAACAATACTTCTGCCAATGGTTCCTCTGAATTTGTGGGTTAAACTTTGTCAAAGGATAATTCATACTTGAAATGTGTCTTCCCAAAAGAGATTGTCTTCATATGTGCTTAACAAACTGTTTGGCCCAAATCTTCGTAAGTGTTCTCTGTTTGGATGTGTTGGTGACAGAATCGATTTCCATTTCAACTGAAGCCACACTTTGTTAAGAACAGAGAAGAATGGAATAAACAATCTGGGCTTGTTTACTTGTCGCGTTTTGTTTTGTATCAAATCTGTTATGTAAAGTACTTTAATGCACTGTAATGTGAAGCATCCGTTTTGCATCACTGATACACAGACTTCTGTTTATGGGGCTTAACAGCACTCACTGTCGTTCAATCCAGAAAAGAAATGCTTGGTATAGTTGTTTTTTTGGTTTTCTTTGTTTATTTGTTTTAATAAATAGATAATAAACAAATCGAAGGTATGACTCGTCCAATATCTTGAGAAGTATATCAAACTTGAGCCCGACATATCCTGATCAAATGGATGCAATTATATTTTGTTTGATATCAAATTTTACTTTTGTTTCTTCTGCATATTTAACTCCCTTTATCAGCTCTTTTGCACAGTAGAATATAGCAAGTCATGTCAGTGATGGGAGGGACCCGAGGGCAGCAGAAGCTGACACGTCAGAGAGCGCCACTCCCGCCATGAAAATGTCACCTGTAAAACAAACTGTCCTCCCAATCGTTAACCATATATCTGACAGCCAGTTACCCAAGCATGTGCATTGTATTGCACACATGTCATATGTTTCAGATGTTAACGTCTAAAACAACTTATAATGAATAGACGTTAAACTGAAGAAAACTGAAGATGTTAACGTCAACACTCATCTGTTCGTGTGCGTGTGGCGTCCATACGTGCGTGCACACGTGTGTGTGTGTGTGTGTGTGTGTGTGTGTGTGTGTGTGTGTGTTTGTGTGTGTGTGTGTGAGTACGTGTGTGTGTGTGTTTGTATGTGTGTCTATGAATGTGTATATTTACGCGCGCGCGTGCGCGCGCGCGCGCGTGTGTGTATGTGTGTGTGTGTGCATGTAGTTGTTTCCAATGTGTGTGTGTGTGTCCTTGTTTGTGTGTGTGTGTGTGTGTGTGTGTGTGTGTGTGTGTGTGTGTGTGTTTGAGTGAGGTTGCTGGTTCTAGCAAATAATCAGTGACATGCAACGGTGCCTTGTAAACACACACACACACACACACACACACACACGTGCGCGCGAGCATGCATGCATGTACGGACACACACACACGCGCGCGCGCGCGCGCGCGCGCACTCTCTCTCTCTCTACAATCCTTTTCCGCCTCCAACACCACCACTACACACACTGTCTATATAAAACCAATCCTTTCCCACTGTCATTCTTCACATCAGTCAGATACACTGTGACGGTCAGCCATGTTCCCTTCTCTGCTTCTGCTCGTCTCTATCACTCTGGTGTCCATAGCTGACGCTAAGAATCGTAATGTTGATCGCCAAAAACAACAGTTACCTGCCGACGGCACAACGCCTGCTGTCCTATCTGATGAAGGATGCCCCAAGAAATATCCCTAATTCAAATTCACAGTGTCTGCCAGGAATATTATTTGTGAATTTGAACGTCATCTACTGTTTTGAGGTGAGTTTGGTTGGAAGGGAATGTTAGGGTGGATGTGTGTACAGTGGGAGTGAGTAGGAGCTGGGAGTGGATGGATACCATCAACCAGCTTTCCTGAGACAAACCTCTAGGGTCGGGTTGCATGGGTCAGTCTTTGCAGCACTAAGTTTGCTTTGAGAATGTTCCTAAGTATATGGACTTTGCCGTGGAGTTAGAAAAAATATCAACGATAAGAAAACTTAGCACTGGCAAGTTCGTTCATGCAACCTACCCCATGGGTGGTTAATTTTCGTTAATTATGAACAGGTTACTAATCATTTGTGATCAATAATTTGTAAGGCAGCCATCTGGCAGAGAAAATGACATGGTCAAAGTTAATATATGCATTATATTCTTCAATTTTATTTCGAGTTTTTAATTTGTTAAAAAAATAAATAAATAAAAAATAAAAAAACAACTTATATTTGTGGAAAGCTGTCCTCAATTTTACATAAATATAAGTAATACTTTGCAAACAATATTACAAAGCACAAAACAGCATCAGTTGTTATTGTCACATCATGTCCAAATAACACAAGTGATTCTGTTAACTTAATTTCCTGCGTTTACACATCTTTCTTTTATCAAGTCCGTTAAAGCGTTCCAAAACACTTGCACATAATTGCATTTCCAAATTTCCAAAAAACATGATCAATACTGTCTTTGTGTTCTCTATAAAAACTTCTGTTGTTATTATCAGTAAAACCAATCTCTTTTAAAACAATTTCTGTACATAAACATCGGTGTATTATTTTCAGCTGAAACCATTTCAGTGTTACATCAACTATCTTGTGTGCATGCATGAAACAAGATGTCCAGTTATGATGCATCAAAAGTTTTAAGTCCCATTTCTCACAACATTTTGGTTTCATATCATTTTCAATCAACACATCATAATATGGTCTTGAGCTTTTAGAAACAGAAAACAAATGTTTGAAGCAGAGCGATGTATTTATGTGTCTGTTGCTATCCACATGAATATTATGCTTAACTAATTCGTTTGTTGTTGATTTATATCCAACATAAGTAAGGAAATCAATGTGCAAATCATATTTTTCTTTGAAGCGTACACATGAAAGAACTTTACCATCATCATCAAAAAAGTGTGCAAGACAATACACATCATGATTAGTGAGCAGTCTGGATATAATACACTTTTTACCTATTAGAACACGATTATTATAACACAATGGCTCAGCAACAGTTCCGCTGAGTTTTGGGGTTCACATTTACAAAAGAAAATCTTATAACTTTCAAGGACAATTGTCCAGAACTGATTATATTTGGCAAAATTTAAGATAAACTCAGGACTATATTTATCAATAGCTGACCACTAGGGGAAGTTACGCAACAGAAGGTGCTTCCACTTGTGATTTGATTTTTCAGCTTTACGAATCTAGGAAAGCTTTAAACATAAGGCAAACAATTTAACACCAGGAATATATATATATATATATATATATATATATATATATATATATATATATATATATATACACACACACTTTTATGACCAGTTTTACGGCTAATTCTAGCTGGTTTATTGTTCTAAGCAAACTTATAATATGTTGACATGTATTTAAAAAATGTATCTGGGGGTTTTGGCAAAAGAAACCACAAGCGAGTCAATTTGGAAAGTATAACAGATGTCAGAACTGTTACTCTGCCTAGAGGCATTAACTGGCGTTTTACCCATATCTTATACAAATATCTTATTTC
Source organism: Babylonia areolata (assembly GCF_041734735.1). Lineage (NCBI taxonomy): Eukaryota > Metazoa > Mollusca > Gastropoda > Neogastropoda > Buccinidae > Babylonia > Babylonia areolata. Next base: position 7,037,029 of record NC_134896.1, on the reverse strand, counting down.
TGCTAATCTGTCAGAATAGTTTATAGTTACACATTCTTTTAAATCACTAGTAAACCAAATCCCTAACATTCGGAATCTTGTAGGATTCCAGTCCATACCTAAATGTTCCAAATTCTTGCTCCCTAACCAAATAGCATTACTTTTGCTTGAATTCAAATAAAGACCTGAGACACAGCCAAATCTATTAAGAGCTGTAACACAACATTCAAGTGATTTACTGCCCCCAGCAAGTGGAAAATCTGTATCATCAGCATATTGGGTTAGTTTATTCTCGACATCAATTGTTATTCCTCGGATATCCACGTTTTCCCTTATCATAATAGTTAATATTTCTGCACACATTACAAATAAATAGGGTGATATAGAGTCTCCTTGTCTGCAGCCTCTCGTAACTTCAAACCAGTCAGAGACCTGACTATTCACAATCACACATGACTTATATTTGTGTAAAATACACTAATCCATCTACACTTTTTTTTTTAACTCAAATGCCTTTAATACTTTAAACATGAACTCCCAATTTATTGAGTGAAAAGTCTTTTCGAAATCTATGTTCAGTAAATTATTCAGGTAAGTTATTTTTATCTAAATAGGCTATGGTATCATATATCAATCTCAAATTATCTCCAATGTATCTATTTCAAATAAACCCTGTTTGGTCTCCATTAATAATGTTAGGTAATACTGTTTTTAAACGGTTAGCAATACAAGATGACCCAATTTTACAGACTACATTTAAAAGAGATGAGTCTCCAATTTTTTTTTCAAATAATGCCTTGGCTTATCACCTTTGAAGATACACATAATCACTCCTTCCTTTTGCACAGAAGACATTTCTCCTTCCCTGGAACTAGCATTAAGTGCCTTAACAACAAATATTCCTATTTTCTTCCAAAAGACTTTAAAAAATTCTGCACTAAAGCCATCTGTACCTGGACTCATTATTTTTCATATTTCTAAGAGCTTGTGTCGCTTCCTCCATTGTAATTATACCCTCTAAATCACTTGCTTCTGACTCATTCAAACATGGAATATAATTCACTAAATCTTCAATTTCACAATATATAAAGATCTATAAAGATTATGTACTTCATTTAAGATATCCTTTTGATTTGTTAGAACATTGCCGTATTGGTCAATAATTTTGGCTACGTGTTTACTGACATAATGACGTGTTTTTTTTTCTAAATTACAAAAGTATTTACAAACTTTCTCTCCTTCAGCTATCCATATAGCTCTAGACCTTAATAATACCCCTTCCATCCGCTTCTCTCGAATATCTTGTAGCTGTTTTTGTTTAATTTCTAGAACTCTAATATATTCTTTATTTTTATTTTGATATTTATCTAATTTACAGATGTCTCCTTCCAACTGTCTTTTTTTTCTTCTTTTTTTTTCTTCTTTTTTTTTTTAAATTGAAGCATAAGAAATTGTTCTCGGTCGTATTTCCATTAAAAGGAAGTCAAGAAAAGAATAGAATAGAATATAGAACAGAATATGTCTATCACCAAGTGTTCCGGGGTCACAAGGAATATTGAGGGGGATGGTACATAACAATGTACGAACACAAATTGAAAGTCATACACAAACACAGATACAGAAATTAGGATACATACAAGTGCATATCAATATAAAAACTTGTGCATACTCACACATGCACGCACTGCACACACACACACACACACACACACACACACACACACATGCGCGCGCGCACGCACACACACACACACACACACACACCTTTGAACAGAAGCCGCATATTACATGTGGATGTGGCTGATGGCTAGATCTTCAGGTAGATGGTTGTTGATTGCACAATTCTAGTTATCAGACTGGATTTGTTCCAGAGACAGGGCATTGACTGCTTTCGGGAAAAGCTATTGGCGAAGCGATTGGTTTTCGTCCTAATACTGCTGTACCGTCGGCCAGAGGGGAGCATCTCTAAAATCCCAAAAGCAAGATGTGATTCATCCTGGCTGATTGCTTTTGCTTTTTTGAGTAGCCGCTTTTAATAAATGTCTTCTAGAGAATGTTGATCAGCCCCGGTGATCTTGGTGACAGTTTTTACAATTCTGTTCAGGGCTGCGACTTCTGCCTTGGAAATGTTTCCGTACCAAACAGTAATAACGAAGGTTAACACGCTTTCAATGACTGTTCGGTAGAACTTTTTGAGGCGCCAAAGAAAGTACATGCGCTGTTGTGCTTTCTTAACAATTTTTTCCGTATTTTTCTCCCATTTCAAATCGTTGGAAATGATCAGTCCGAGAAATTTAATTCGCTGATGATCTCTACATGCTTGTCTTTAATGACAAGTGGTGAGGGGTCAAATCTGGTCTTCCTGAAATCTAAAATTAATTCTTGTGTTTTTGATACGTTGAGTTCTAAGTTGTTTTGATCACACCAGCTGACAAGTTCTAGTACTTCTTCCTTATATTTTGACTCGTGTTCGTAATCAGCCCTCCTAGAGTAGCATCGGCAAACTTGACCATGGTGTTACATTCATTACGAGTTGCACAGTCATGTGTGAATAGTGAGTACAACAGTGGGGATAGAACACATCCCTGTGGGGCGTCTATGTTGAGAATATATGTGAAGGACGTGAGGTCACCAACTTTAAAAACTTGCGGTCTGCATCTTAGAAAATCTAGGATCAATGCACAAATTGATTCAGGTAGCGAGAGGTCTTTCAGTTCAAAATATAGTTTTGATGGTACTATTGTGTTGAACGCAGAGCTGTAGTCAATGAAAAGGATCCTAGCATAACTGTTAGGATTTTCGAGATGTCTGAGAACGTGGTAGAGACCTATGCTAATGGGATCTTCAACTGAACTGTAGACAAACTGAAAGGGATCAGAAGATGGAGGAATGCAAGTTTTGAGGAATTGTAGAATCAAGCGTTCAAATGTTTTCATTACGACTGATGTTAAGGCTACGGGACGATAATCATTAAGACAACTAGGCTGTGCTTTCTTTGGAACAGGAATGATTGTAGATTTCTTAAAGCAGTGTGGTACCACACATGACTGAAGGGACATGTTAAATATGTCAGTGAAGACACAAGATACTTGGACTGCACACTTCCTCAAAAGGCCTGGTGAGATGTTGTCAGGGCTAGCGGCTTTTCTCATTTTCAGACGACTGAAGTGGCGTCTGACTTCATTCTCTTGGACTATGAAAGGGGGGGGGGGGGGGGGGGATGGTGATTTTGGGTGCAACCACGTCGGAAGTAGACAATGGTTTGTCAAACCTGGAGTAGAAAGTGTTCAGTTTGTCTGGAAGAGTTCTGTAAGTGATGCTGACTGTCTAGTGGGTCATTTTGTAATCAGTGATGTTCTGCATTCCGGTCCACACATTCCCAGAGTTGTTTGCGGACAAATGTTCTTGTCACGCTCTATAAGAGAGCGGACTAGAAACCCCCACCCAACCCAGCACTAACACCCAGACAACACAGACACAGACTAATATAATTCAGAGTTCACACACATTTACTCAATCACACACAGAACTTGCCAAATAAAACCACCACCACAATTCCAGCCGCAACAACTGATACACTTAAATGACAGAGTGGATAAATAAAAATGAAACACAGAACTTGAAGAAACGGCCGACCAGCGGAAACCAGCGTCCAGCGGTTTAAAGAATGTTATCAGTGTGCACAAAGGATATTTGATAAATAAACTAAAAATACTGAAGCACTCTGCACAACACAAGGAAAAAAAACCGATGACTTGAACGGCGAAAACTGAAGACAGATGAAAAAGATGAAGACGGCGAAACTAGTGAACAAATGATGACAGTGATGAGAAGAGGGCAGCAGGAAGACAGCAGTCAGCAGCAGCAGATGGAGCAACAACGCTGCCTGGCCAACACAGGCTGAAGGGGAAAAGGTGCAGGAAGTGGGATGCTGAAAACTGCATAAATTTCATCACCCTTCTGGTAGGATTACCCCTACCCCCCTCAATGAACACACAAGACAAACTGATCAACAAAAGCTTTAACCACACTGAAAGAGCGGTTAAAATATCGCTATAAAATTCCGTTGACACCGCTCCACGCTTCACATTCACTAGTGAACACATTTTCTGAAAGATATTGTACATAAGACGTTGAAAGAACTAGGGGGGAAAAAACCTTGATAGTTTAGAAAACATATCAATGATAATTTGACCTTGTGAACATAACGAAAATAGAAACATTCTTACAATAATAGTAAAGGCGTTCACCAGGAAAACGTTAACTCGACTCTCAGCTACAGTAATTCTATAAATATATTAAACGAATCACAGCGTTTCCACACTTTAAAAAGTTATGTTTAAAATATCACAACAGAGGGAAACAATACAAGCCTAACTTCAGCATTAACCCTCAAATCCCAATAAACAAAATCGAACATCACCATCTCGTATCTTAACAGAACAGGACAAATGTACAAAGAAAAAGCACTTATAACAGTCAACTGACAAGTACAAACTACAACAGATAAGTTTGCCAATGCAACAGCGAACTCACCTGCCAACCGGGTACCACTACCCTGACGCTGGAAACAAAACAAACAGACGACACATGTCCAGCAGGGCACTCCCTCTGAGCTGGAGCACACAGAACATAGATACAGGGCCACCCGGAGGAAAAGCCATCCTCACCTGAGGGTACCAACTGGGCAAAGAGCCCCAAACCCAAACAAGCACGACCTTCCTCCAAGAAGGCCGCGGGCGCAAAGCCTAGAGAAGTGTCACTGACAGAACAGAGAGACTTTAAACTCTGCTCAGCAGTGACACAAACACACAAACGAGACTCCCCGATTGCACGTAAAAAACGCACAACCGGGAGCTAACACACACTAAACGAATGCTCGAATGGGAGAGGGTAAATGGGGAAGGTAATGCACAAAACACTCCACACGAGATTGTCATAAGTTGTGACAGTTCTTCTAAATGTTTCCTATATAAAAACTTTGCCTTCTTAATGCATTTTTCAACATTTCGTTTTGCCTTATTGTGAACTATTCTATCATCAGTTTCACGAAATGCTCTCTCTTTTTCCTTTAGTTTTTGCCTAACAGCCCCGTTACACCAAATTTTGTCATTTGAAAATATTTTGATTTTTTTTTTGGATTGCACACAGTTTCAGAGAAAGAAATGTAATTGCGCACTGTGTCGGTATATTCATCTAAGTTCCCTGCAGAGTCTTTAAAAATACACCAGTCTGTACATTCAAAACAGTCCTGCAAGGTCTCTAAAGCAGGGGCCAACCATTGTTTGACAGTTTTCACGACTGGTTTTTCGGCTTTTAGTTTTTGTTTGTACACCGGCACCAAATACATCACGCTGTGATCGGACTGTCCTAAAGGCGCACGGCGGATCGTGTGGTACGCCTTCTTGATGGAGGTGTAGCAGTGGTCGAGGGTCTTGTCACCACGTGTTGGGCAGTCCACTTGTTGGAACAGCTTCGGCATCTCTTTCCTGAGGCTGGCTTTGTTAAAATCACCAGCAACGATGACGGCCAACTGTTGTGTTGTCAGGAAAAGAGAACACCAGCTCACCATCCAGTTTGTCATCAGAATACATATTAATAGCATACACGTGTTGACGTTAGCCCCCAGCACACTTGACGTGTGTGCAGTTTTGTCACGCAGACAACAGTTTTCTTTGCAGGGCCGTAAAATTCATTTTTCCTTCAGGCAAGTTACCTTTGACATCACAGGAGCGGCATTTACAGTTTGTCTCGAAGGTTAGTGAACTTCATATTCAAGACATGCACGGTGCTCTCAGGCAGATTCACTGATCAAGCTACAGCTTGCCCATCGTCCTTCACAAAAAATCCTGACGATTCCCTTCTGCACAAGCTCTCCTCACCCCACTACACTACAGAGCAAAGCACGCCTGTTTTCCCTCAACAACACAATGCTGCGATGCTGGTGTCTCTTCATGTATGGTTTTGCCTCGTACTTGTCAATGTGATGATCTGTACTTTGATTCCTTTATCCTGTTATAAGTTTTGTGCTTATTTGTTTCTTATTGGGGAGGGCTTAAATAAGCCACACTTGACGTTCTTCCTTAAATAAACACACTTGATGTCCTTCCTTAGATAAGCCATGCTTGATGCCCTTCCTTAAATAACCACACTTGATGTTCTTCCTTAAATAAGCTACACTTGATTCCCTTCCTTAAATAACCACACTTGATGTCCATCCTTAAACAAACCACACTTGATGTCCATCCTTAAACAAACCACACTTGATGTCCTTCCTTAAATAACCACACTTAGCGTCCTTCCTTAAATAATCACACTTGACGTCCTTCCATAAATAAGCCACACTTGATGCCCTTCCTTAAATAAGCCACATTTGATGTCCTTCCTTAAATAACCACATTCGATGTCCTTCATGTCCTTCCTTAAATAACCACACTTCATGTCCTTCCTTACATAAGCCACACTTCATGTCCTTCCCATGCTTTTTGTGTTTATGTGCTTATGCTAGGTTGTGTCTTGGAATAAACACTGTTCAAAACAAAAGTATCCGCCATATCTACCTCTGCTTCGTGGCTAGTCACCGTTGGCAGGTAGTGACGGTGAATTGCCTTCAGGTTCGTAGACCCGCGGGTTAGCTCTCGTGTTCCTCAACACCTGATATTGCTTCCGCTCGGGCAGTTTGCCTTTGCTCGGGCAGATTACCCGCAAGTCCGCATTTACCCGCAAGCACGATGGTCTCTTGAATACGGCCGCAGGTAGACAGGCAAACAGTTTGGTCCGCTACCCACGTGCGGAGCAATGTATGTCTGTGAACTGTTTTGGTTTTGGCGTGTGCATGTGTCTGTCTGGCACTCCTCTGTCAACTGCTGTTGGAGTCACATGCCACCAGGGGGTTGGGGGGTTTATTTCCCCGTGTCTTTTGCTGTGGTGTAGCAGCAGGTTGTCCTCGTTTTGTAGGTGGGCATTGCAACCGCTTGTTCCAGGTCATTCACATAACCTGTATGAGGTGAGGCTCTATGATGTTTTCCTTGGTCGGCTGGTCGTTGGGACTTGCAGAAATTGTTGTGGTACAGGGAATGACAGAGGCTGTGAATGAGTGTGTTTGCATTAGGTGTTTCATATTGTTTCATGTGTGATTAAGAAATGCCGTGAATATGTGTGTGTTCTGTCATTGCTTTTATGTTCATGCTATTTTATATTTTCTTCGTCCGAAGTGAATAATGTGAAATATCACTGATAAATATGAGTGTCTTGGCAGAAAATGATTTAAACTGAGTTAAAGTTTAAATGGGTTACTGTAACGGCAGGATGGATGGGCGGGATGATAGGTTGGATGTGACTAGCATCTTTTAGGAGGCAACACTGACACTTTGCCATTTTCAGGTATTTTCTCCTTGCTCCTTGTACCTCTTTTGACGGGTCCACTCTGCTGCTTTGTGGCTGTGGGCTGGAGGGAGGTCTGCATGGTGCAGGACTGGCACTGTGTTCTGCGGGACTGGCACTGTGCTCTGCTGGCTGTGGCTGTGGGCTGGAGGGAGGTCTGCATGGTGCAGGACTGGTACTGTGTTCTGCGGTTGCGGCGACAACAGCATCGGCGACAAGTGCGACGACGACAACAACGTCTGCTGGAGGGACTTGATCGCGTCAGCTGTGGTTAAGGGGTAAGTACTCTCCTACAACTAATTATCTCCCTAATTCCATCCATTCCTGACCTGCTGGTGCATTCTTGGACTGCGGCGGCAGAGAATGTTTGTGACATTTTTATGTTGGGAGTGATGTTCTCAGACGTGTCAGCTTCTTCTGCCTTCAGGTCCCTCCCAACACTGCAAAAATCGCGCGAGACAGATGGTGGCGTTGAAAATGTTTAACGAATAGCTTGTTTTACGAGAGTGGCTCCCTGACGTGTCAGATATTTTGTGTTCAGGTCACGATGGTGATAATGATGATGATGTTGATGCACACACACACACACACACACACACACACACACACACACACACACACACACACTATATCCATCCGCCTCTACCTCCTCCGCACCACCACCACGTTAAGGCCGATCCTATCCCACTGTCATTATAATAATAATAATTATAATAATTCATAACTTTTCTATGGCGCGATATCCAGTAGTAATGCTGCTCAGCGCCTTACATAACATGAAACATTACAACAGCTCAATCCAATGCGTTCACAGAATGAATTAAAAAAAAAAAGCATGATCCACCAAACAATAAAAATATCAAGTAAATAATGCTTTGACTAAAATGAAATACACACAACCTTTAGACACAGACATACGTGCGCGCACGCACTCACACTCGCACACACACACACACACACACACACACACACACACACACACACACACACACACACATACTCAGACGCAGACGCATTAAATATATCAACTGCACTAAAACAGGATTACGTGAGTATAAATATCTCTAGCATAAAACTCCGTGTGGCGAACAGACTTTGGACTATCCATCGTGCTGAGTACAGAAATGTTTCACATCACGCAGATAAACTGTGACGCTCAGTCATGTTCCTTTCTCTTCTTCATACCACTACCTAAAGTAAAAAATCCCTCTGACCTGAACGATTACCGACCAATATCAATACTATCATCGCTTTCTAAACCACTTGAAAAACACGTACACAAGCACCTTTTGCAATATCTTGACCGGCACAACTTGCTTCATCAAAATCAGTCAGGGTTTCGCCCAAAACACTCCTGTCAGACAGCCCTCACCAGTCTCTTAGATAAACTGCTCACAGCTATAAATGACAAAAAAAATCAACGGAATTGTATTTCTAGATTTGAAGAAAGCATTTGATCTCGTTAACCATCGAATACTTCTTGAAAAGCTACGGGTTTATCAGCTTGATACAAATTCTGTTAATTTTTTTGAGTCATACTTAAAAGAAAGAAAGCAGAGTGTATTAGTAAACGGGACCTTTTCGAATGTGGGAATAACTAAAATGGGCATTCCCCAAGGCTCTGTGCTTGACCCCTTATTGTTCAACCTTTATATCAATGATCTTCCATTATGTATCTCCTAAGTTTGACTGGAAAATCAAACTGAGCGTCTAGTCTTTCGGATGAGACGATAAACCGAGGTCCCGTGTGCAGCACGCACTTGGCGCACTGAAAAAGAACCCATGGCAACGAGAGTGTTGTCCTCTGGCGAAATTACGTAAAATGAAATCCACTTTCATAGGTACACAAATATGTAAGCATGCACTCAAGGCCTGACTAAGCGCGTTGGGTTATGCTGCTGGTCAGGCATCTGCTCAACAGATGTGGTGTAGCGTGTATGGATTTGTCCGAACGCAGTGACGCCTCCTTGAGAAAGTGAAACTGAAACTGAAACTATGTATCTCCTCATCTGCAATATCATGCGACATGTTTGCAGATGACTCTTCTCTTCATACATATGGAGTAAATTCAGAGCATATTAATGATAGATTACAAACCAGCCTAACCGAAGTATCCAACTGGTGTACAGAAAATAATATGTTCCTTAACCCAGAAAAGCAAAGAGTATGATTGTAGCCACTCGCCAAAAGCACCAGCGTGGCTTAAATCCGCTCACTTTGTCAATCGATGGCCAAGCTATTGAACAAGTTACAGAACATCGACACCTTGGTGTCGTTATTGACAACCAGCTAAAATGGGAGGCACATATCAGTTCTTTATCAAGGTCAGTTGCAAAAAAATGTTTACCTATTATACCGTTTAAAACATGTCGTCAGTCCAGAGGCTACCTATTTCTTTTTCCATTCTCACATCATGTCTAGAATTAATTACGTTTCAAACGTTTGGGACAACTGCAGCGAAGATTCTGTACACAGACGTGCTGTAAAACACCTCAATGGTGTTTTACGAAACACACGCAGTCATCAATATCAACTGCCAGCACCTCTTCCCTTGACAAAGCACCTAATATTGAATAAGTGCGTACTTATGCATAAAATTATATTCGGTAAATGCCCTACTTATCTACACCAAACCATTGTCTGCTATGAAACTCGCAACCCTAACTCCCGAAATGCGATTCTTACTCTACCCAAGCCAAGAATAGACCTTTATAAATCGAGTTTGGCATATTCCGGCACGCACTGCTTGAACAATCTCCCCAAACACCTCAAAGAACCCTTTTCCACCACAACATTCAAAGAGAAACTTAGACAGTACATGCGTGCCGAAAGCCAGACCGAAAATCTGGTATAATATTGTCACTGACAATCCTTACAAACTATGTCGAAATGCGTCAATCAGTTGATAACGTATCACGCCATAGAATATTATTTCAGAGATTTTCTCTTTACAGTGGACACAAACAAACGAAATCAAACTCTAGTCTGGTCACGTCTACGATTTTGTATACATACATGTATTACAAATTGTGAACCACCCTCACCCAACTCTTTTCTTTTTTTTTCTTTTTTTTCCCACACTGACATATCTTTACATCTCTGTCTGTCTGTCTGTGCCTCTCTCTCCCCTCTGTCTCTCCCTCTCTCTGTCTTTCACATAATGTGTCTATCTGTCCATATCCCTATTACCCGTCGCCTTATTTGCTGCCTTTTATGTCTCTTACATCTGTGTTTAAAATTGTATCGTTACTTTTCTGTGTTAATTTCACTTGAATCATTCATGCGTAGCATTCATGCTAGGGTTTTGTTGTTGTTTTTCCCTTGGTGTGTGTTAGTGTGTGTGTGTGTGTGTGTGTGTGTGTGTGTGTGTGTGTGTGCGTGTGTGTGTTACTCGCTTCCGTTCCGTACAGATGTGAGCGATGTTGTGTCTCTCAGTTTGACGCTGTGTTATACTCGTACATTATACATGTATTAAGTATTCAGTATAACTACATTTATATGCGTACATGTTTGTGTGTCTCTTAGAACAACGGCAGATGTGTAAGTCGGCCAAAGTGCTAATATCTTCACCGTTGGAAAATAAAGATTCATTCATTCATTCATTCTTCTGTTCGTCGCCATCACGCTGGCATCTGGCTATAGGTTTGATTTTATTTCTTCGCCGAAAACTACTGTCATCAGGCCACAGCCCAACCACTGCTACCCATCGGAGGAAGGATGCCCCAGGGAATTTCTTTACTCCCAATTCATAACTTCTGCCTCGGTCAGTGAAATTAAACAGCAGTTTGCGAATGTGAACGTCATGTTTAGTTTCGAGGTGAATTTGGTTGGAAGGGAATGTTAGTTTGTTAGGCCATTAATCAGCTTTCTGGAGTCAAAGCCCCATGGTCACACGCCATGTCAGCAGAAATATATAAATCCAGCACCCCAGTGCTGCAGCAGAAACTCACTGAATATTTTCACACTTTGGGTATTGTTGATCTCACGAAGGCCGTTGACACTGTCAGTGGTAAGGGCCTGTGGAGGAGGATGTCAAAAGTCGGCTGCCCAGAGAAATTCATTCAAGTGGTGTGTCAGTTTTACAATGGCATGAAGGTTCGGGTTTTTGGCGACGGTGAAGCTTCCGAAGCCTTCCAAGTCACCGATGGTGTCAAGCAGGGCTGTGTCCTTGCACCCACCTTGTTCAGCTTAAGGTTTACCGCAGCACTGTCAGAAACTTTCCAGAAACTAATGGAGGAGTTGGCCTGGAGTACAGAACTGACTGTTTGCTGTATCAAAGGTAAAGGATAGTGTGCTGTGAGACTTTCTCTCTGCTGATGACTGCCTTGAATGCTTGATCAGATCCTGAAATGCAAACCAGGATGGACAAGTTCTCAGCCGCATGTGAAGTCTGTTGGCTGTCCATCATCACGAAAAGGTCATGCACCAGTCAGCTTTTCATACATCCTACACAGAACCCAAGATGATAGTGAACGGGCTGAGACTACAAGTGGTAGTTCACATATCTTGGTAGAAGCCTTTCTGAAGCAGTAACTATTGACGCTGAAGGAAAATATGAGTTTTCCGAAACCATCTCTGCCTTTTGCAGACTTCGTGCTGTATGGGAACATCGAAGGATCAACCTGCAAACAAAGCTAAAAGGCTACCCACCAGCGTTGCTTCCTGTAGAATGCCTATCCATGACATAATCAACAGCTCTAAAACCTCATGGCATGTCTTCCAAATATGAGGATGAAATGGCGAAACAAAATACCAAAGATAAAAGTTCTCTCTAAGGCTGACTCACTGCTGTTGACAGCCCAAACTCGATGAGCAGGTCACGTTGTCTTTGAACAGATATAGCTTGTGCGCTCTGAGATTGCGAAAAGAGAAAGGGGTCTTGGGTACCTAAGTATGGTTGCGGGGGAGGGTGGGGTGTCAAATGAAACAGTAGATGGGTGAGGGGGAGGGCGGGGTGGAGAAGGGCAAAGCTTGATCACTTGGAGCCATTATTTTGAAATTAAAGAGAAAACCAAACAAGCAAAAACACAACCACAAATGAACGGAAAACACACACACACACACACACACACACACTCACACACAAATGAACTCTTTGAAAGTTCTAGTGCTCGTATCCGCAAGCAATCTACTAAGATTAATTTTGTTTGTCTCTTTTTTTCTGTTTGATTGTTATTTTCTTTAATTCTTTTTCTGTAACTGTCTTCGCAAAGCGGTCATTTCCTAACTGATTTACCAATCAGTTCTAAACACCAGTTGAAGACAACCCTAAATGATGTCAAATCATTAACATAAACGTATCGCCTCAGGCACATTGCAACATGTATAGATCTGCACAAACCAGTCTACAACAGGCTGACCGAAACTCAAAGAAAAATTCAATTCAATTTATCTTTCATGTTCATTCCAGTTTATTCAGTATCCACTTTTGAATATTCATATGCAGTAAACTCGCCGATGGTGTAGTTTGTGTCACTATGTGTGTTCTGTCCAGAATTTGTATTTCTTTTCTGGTAATTGCAAACAAGAAAAACAATGTCGTGCCATCTTCCCAAACATAGCCTATGTTCTGGTGACTGGTAAACGGGATTATGGAATTTTTGGTTCGGGATCGAGCGTCAACGACATTAACCGTTAATGATCCATATCTAAAATTCTTGAGGAAGTTGTTCTGGCTTAGCTGGAAAACCATCTCTGTCTCTGACAGTAATCGTCCGAAACAGTCCACCTACTGAAAATTCCACAGTACAGAGACTGCTGTCCTCTGTGATTTAATAGTCTGCTTGCCAGGGCTAATGAGAGACTTGTTTCAGAACTGGTACTTGCTCTGTTTGACCAGAGTACGGCTTTTGATACTCTGTAGCGTGCCATCCATTTGGAAAGACTCCAAGTGTCCTTTCAGATTGTTGGTACTGCCTTTGACTGGTTCAGGTCGTACCTGACTGTCAATGACAGTCTGTCATTGTTAACGGTGTTATGTCTTTCCCCCGCCTACTTGTTTGTGGAGTATCTTAGGGCTTGGTGTTGGGGCCAGTACGTTCGACTCTGTAAATTCAACTTATCTCTGATGTGATTGATTCTTGAGCTTGTGACTACCATAAGTATGCTGTTGTCCAAAGTTCATGTCCCACAGGCGTTTTTACTGCTTTATTTAAAATTGTATTGATCACGTGCTGACTTGAATGAACAGCAACAAATCGAAACAGAGCACAGACAAGACTGAGGTCTTACCAGTGGGCTCAGCATCACACTTTTGCTTAGTGGACAGTGAGTTTGCTAACACTGGGGGTGACAGAGTTCTTTTCAAATCTTTTGCCAAGTACCTCGATGTACATCTAGACCAAACATTGTCCATGCAGTACCATATTAGTTCTATCTGCAATGCAGCTTTTCTCGAAATTTGGAAAATTGCCATCATTCGCTCATATTTTTTCAAAGACTGCCACGGTTAGACTTGTCTCCTCTGCTGTCACCTCGTGTCTGGTTTACTGCACTACGGTAACAGTGGGTCTTCCAGCTGATCAGATCAGTCGTTTGCAGTAAGTTCAGAACAGCGCCGCTAAACTTACAGTGAGGAAATCTAATCACGGGCATGTGACACCTTTGCTCAAGGAGCTTCCAATTAAATTCCGCATTCATTTCAAAATTGCCACGCTCGCGTACCGCTTTTTCGTTGGCACACTCTTGTAGTATTTCTTTCTCACTCACAAGTTATCAGTTTTTCCAGTCACTTCGATCTTAAGCGGAAAGGTTATTTCGGGTGACGAGCACTAATCTGAAAACCTTTGGTCAATGATCATTTTCTTTCAAGGCCTCAACTGCCTGGAACTCACTAACTGCTGATCTGCGAGAGGCCCCTTCCCTATATTCTTTGCAAGTCCCAACTGAAAACGCATGTTTTGTCTAGCATTTGATTAACATTATGGTCTATTTTGCTGTCATAGGAGGGATGTACTACTTTTTTCAGTGTTGCATGTGTGGGTTAAAGGTGCTGTGTGTGTGGGAGGGGGATGGGAGGGGTGTCTGTGTCTCTGTGTGTGTGTGTGTGTGTGTGTGTGTGTGTGCGCTGTTCCTGACGCGATGTTTCTTTGTGGTTGATTCTTTTCCTTGATGATTGTTGTTTTTCTTTTGTAACATGTAATTTGTGGAACACCGTTTGTGATTTTTTTTTTCTTTTTTTTAGTATTGTTTCCTTCTTGTTATATTTGATTTGTGAATTGCCATGAACCTCTCTGTGAGGGAACAGCGCTGTTGAAACGTGTTGCTGCAGCTTTAACATAAAGTCCTAACTGTTTAAGAAAATAGCTTGACATTTCTAACAGCTGTAAACATTAAGATGGACAGAAACCAGATACTTTGGTGTTTTGACTCATGTCTTTGTATGGCATGGGCTGGGGAATCTGCAGTTGTTCTGATATTGAATTGCCCAACAGATTTGGTGCAGTTGTAAGGTGGAGGGTCCATCGTGACCTGGTCTGAGATTAATGGTGATCCTGAAGGTAACTTTTAACAATGAATGAACTAAAAATATTCTTGCCGCTCACCCACCCTCACTGACTGATGAAGAAGAAGTGAGAACTGGGACCTGAAAAGGGTAGCGAACACACACACACACACACACACACACACACACACACACACACACACACATGCACGCGCGCATACACGCTTACAAATGTTTCTACCTTTCCTTATTTTCACAATGACCATTACATTATATCGACAAACAAGAGGCAAAGCCTTCATGACTCACGTGTGATACGTACTGAACAGCAGCAAAACCAATTCTTAAGTTCATATCCTGGCTGATGTCCATTCTCTGAAACAGATGAACGACAATATGATCAGGAACAGGATGAAGCTAAGTAAAGACATGTCTCTAAAAGTGAATTTACCATAAAACCTTTTCATAATAAATCATAAGGAGAGCTGTATATGGGCCGAGAGTCACAGGATCAACCCCTGTCCGAGCCTTGGACCAGACCACCCTCCTGACAGACAAGAAAGACATCCTTGCCCGCTGAGCACAGCACTTCAACACCCTCCTCAACAGGGACTCGTCCGTATCTGACGAGGTAATTGCAGCCCTCCCACAGCTACCAGTCATTGACTCACTAGCTGCCCCTCCCACCAAGGCCGAGACCCAGAAGGCCCTGAAGCTGACAACGTTAGGAAAAGCACCAGGAGTGGATGGAATCCAAGCTGACATCTAGATACAAGTATGGAGGCGAGGTGCTGACAAACTGACTGCCCTGTTCCAGTCTGTCTGGGAGAGAGGGGAGGTCCCCCAGGATTTCACGGATGCTTCAACTGTCCACATTTACAAACGGAAAGAAAACAAAACATCCTGCGATAACCACCGTGGAATCTCTCTCTTCTGCATCGCCGGCAAGATCTTATCATACTGAACAGACTGGTTGACCATGTCTCCAACACTAATCTGTTTTACAAATGTACTCAAATCTATTTTACCATAAACAAAACCACACCAGAATTTCGACCAGGACTTGACCATTTCTTTGCTGGGGCATGAAATTTTATGTGTTCATGAAAAATCACCAATAAGATCAAATCTATTGTCCACAAATGTTTAACAGAGAGAGAGAGAGAAAGACAGAGGAAGTGTGGGGGGGTGAGGGGGAAACCATTCGCGTGTGTGTGCGCGCGCATCCATGCATGCATGCGCGCGCGCGCGCGCGTGTGTGTGTGTGTGTGTATCTTACAAGGCACAATTACATACCATTGATTATTTGCTGAAAGCAGCAACCTGAAAGCAACCAGAGAAAAGATCGAATAGGAAGATTGTCACCCCACTTATTTTGTTTTTAAATATTCACGGCTTCCTTCAAAGCCAAGACACACACACACACACACACACACACACACACACACACACACACACACACACACACACACACAACTTCCCTCCTCCTTCTCCACCCCATCACCGCCACCACACACACTGTCTATATAAAGCCAATCCTGTCCCACTGTCATTATTCACATCGCTCAGATACACTGTGACGGTCAGCCATGTTCCGTTCTCTGCTTCTGCTTGTCTCCGTCACTCTGGTGTCCATATCTGGCTTTGATTTTCATTTTTACCGAAAAGATATATCAGACTACAAGCCAGCCACTACTTCCCCGCCAACCACTACCTCCCCGCCAACCACTACTCTCCCGCCTGAGGAAGAATGCCCCAACGGACTACTCGTCTTCAAATTCACAACGTCTGCGAACGTCAGTGAAGTCAAACAGCACTTTGCGAACGTGAACGTCATCTACGGTTTCAAGGTGAGTTTGGTGGGAAGGGAGTGTTAGGGTGGATGTGTGTAGGGTGGGATTGGGAGTGTGGGAGTGAGGGTGTGGTGTGCTGGGATGAAGTCAAGACAGCCATCAATCAGCTTTCCAGAGACAAAGCTCAAGGGACAGATGCCATGTCAGCAGAAATCTATAAATCTGGCGGCCCAGTGCTGCAGTGAAAACTCACGGTATGTTTTCACCCTTAAAGTATTGTTGATCTCATGAAGGCCTTTGACACTGTAAACAATAGGGGCCTGTGGAGGACGATGCCAAAGTTCAGTTGCTCAGAGAAATTCATTCAAAAGGTTCAAGTTTTGGGCGACAGTGAAGCTTCTGAGTCTTTCCCAATCACCAATGGTGTCAATCAAGATTGTGTCCTTGCGCCAACCTTGTTCAGCACAAGGTTTATCGCACGGCTGTCAGAAACTTTCCAGTAAGCTGATGGAGGGTTTGGCCACAAGTTCTGAACTGACTGCACGCTGTGGTAATGTAAAGGAGAGTGTACCATGAGACTTTCTCTCTGCTGATGACTGCCTTGAGTGCTGGATCAGAGCCTGAAATACAAGCCAGCATGAATACGTTCTCAGCCGTATGTGACAACTTTGGGATCACCATCATCACGAAAATGTCATGCATCAGCCAGCTCCTCATGCAGCCTGCACAGAACCCAAGATGTTAGTGAACGGGCAGAGATTACAAGTGGTAGACCAGTTCACATGCCTTGACAGCATCCTTTCTGGAGCAGTAACTTTTGATGCTGAAGGTCTTCCTGATGTGTCTTGCCATCAACACCACCACCTGCAAACCGTTACACAGCAACCCACAATATGGCGCAGTCTCTTCCACAAAGGTTACCAGATTTCAAAGGCAAGGAGAACTGATGAGGCACAGAGTGGGAGATAACTTCATAAGTCTAGAACAGTCATCTTCGGACACATCGTGTCCAGTCACCCATCCAATACATATGTTCTGGTCATTGTTTGCGATGATGGACGAACAACATAATGTGTGTGTGTGTGTGTGTGTGTGTGTGTGTGTGTGTGTGTGTTTGAGGACTGATCCATATGTGCTTCTATACCTTTGCTAAACCATATTATCAACTGCACAGCAGGATAGAATGCTCAAGAATTCAATATTTGCTTTAATATCTATTTTTGTCTCTGAATGAAAACAATTCAATTAGCATTTTTCACAAGGATTTCACACAAACCATGCACATAACAAACATTTCATCTACCAAAACACTCCCCTGGTATCGGTTCTTAGTGCATTATCGGGATGCCTTGTTCTTTGTGTGTTTGCAGGGACATGGCACCAAGATGTACATATTTGGTATGTATCCTTATTTTTCTTCTTGTTATTGTTGTTGATGCTGATGTTGGTTGTGGTGATGGAGATTTTTGTTGTGTGTGATCTTCTTCTTCTGAAGAGATTGACTTGTTTTACATTGCACGAAAATATGTCATATGAAACTACTCCCATAACTGTGCGACTGCCTTACCTGAGCGATGAGTGAATAAATTAGCAAGATCTACACACACTGAGTTGTGTCAATTCCTTCATAAATACTATACTATAAAACTAATTCATGGTGGCAGCGGTGGGATCGTTCAACACTTCTAAACGCAAGTAAACCTATAAACACTCGAAGAAGACGAAAAAGACATCAAATCGCCATTATTTTCCAACGCGCAAAACAAGACGGGCTGCGTGACATCAAATCTCGACGCGACATAACGACAACGCAAAACAGCGCCGCTGTCTCCTGCCGTCAAGGATTTATTCTATCATGTCAAATCTTCTTGGTACTGCAAAAAAGGACTCCTCTTCCTTCTGCCTGCACTTTATCTGAACTCCCCAGTGTCTTCTCCTCTTTCTTTTTCGACAAAGTCCAAAATATTCGTTCCAGCTTAGACCAGATGCCTTTCCAACCTGCTTATCCTGATCCTCAATTCAACGGCACTCCTCTCCATTCCTTCAATCCATTGACTGAAACAGAAGTGAATTAAATCTTGAAAGAAATGACAGTAAAATCCTGTGAACTTGATCCTATACCAGCCTCTGTCTTTTCCCAGTGTGTCTCACAGCTTCTCCCCACAATCATCAATATTGTCAACTCATCCCTTCTCACTAGAATGTTTCAAAACTGCAATCGTCCGGCCTCTTCTGAAGAAACCCAACCTTGATGCAAACATTTTGAAAAATTATCGACCAGTTTCTAACCTTCCTTTTCTGTCCAAACTCCTTGAAAAATCTGTCCTGTAGCAGCTCAGCAACCATCTTTGTTTCAACAATCTCCTTCACCCTTATCAGTCTGCATATCGTGCCGACCACAGCACCAAAACCACTCTCCTCCGCATCCTGAACAATCTACTGCTAGCGTCTGACTCAGGAAAAAAAATTCCCTTCTCACTCTTCTCGACTTGTCAGCCGCCTTTGACACGATAGACCATTCAATCCTTCTTTCCCGTCTTCATTTTTACATTTGGCATCAACGGCACTGTTCTCAACTGGTTCAAATCTTATCTCACTAATAATAACAATAATATTTTATTTTATATAGCGCTATAATACAAGCATAAGCAAGCTCTAAGCGCTTTACAATCCAATGCCTAAAGTGAAACAAGAAAGCATATAAAAAGTAGCAGAAACATAAAACAGAAATATAAAAACACAACGCATAAAACTCACAAAGTAACATACTATCAATACTACAACTGTTACACTCCAACACTCACACTAACACACACACACACAGACACACACATGATTAAACGGCTGAGATGACAGCAATTTTCACGGAAAATACTTACATGTAAAAGGAACATAATTGTAATCTGCATGCCACAGATTTTTGTAAAAATTGTAGAATAAAATTTTGGGAATTAAAGGTAGAAGGGGTAAAAATCGGGTCATTCTTTGGCATCTTGAGGATGACATCTTTGACCCGTTCCTTGGTAACTGTCTGGAATGTAGTGAACTGTGTTCCATGAAAAGTATCAGATTCGCCAAAATCAGTAGGAGATAAGTTTTAAGATTTGCTTTAAAGGTAGATAGATGAGTTGTTTGTCTGAGAGCAATAGGCAGAGAGTTGTTGGGCCTAAGACGGAAAATGACCTCCTTCCACAGGAGTTAAGGAAGTATCAGGGAATAGTTAGCTGGGAGGAATCAAGAGATCTTAATGTTTTGTTTGGCAAGTATGGGTTAATAAGCTCAGAAAGATATGAGGGTGTGGTATCACAATTCAGGCGCTGAAAGCATAGGCTGGCAACTTTATATTCAATTCTGACTTGAACAGGCAACCAATGAAGTGTCCGTAGGAGAGCAGTAGTGCTCTCTCCTCGACTTTTTAAGGACGAGTCGGCTGCACTATTCTGTATTTTCTGGAGCTTGTAGAGTTTATCATTGGGAAGGCCAGCTAAGAGAGAATTACAATAATCCAGGCGGGATAGGCAGAAACCGAAAGAAGAATCCAAGCATTCGAAACCAAGTGCTTGAGGAGACTACTACACATCTCCTACAAGGAGCACAAGACCAATGACTATGTGCGGAACCTGGTCAGCAACCTTGTTGGGCCCCAAGAACCACTGCTGGCGACTGTCAAACGAAGGAAGATGGCATGGTTTGGTCACGTCATACGACATAACACCCTCTCCAAAACCATCCTGCAAGGGACTGTAGAGGGAAGGTGCACACGGGGGCGGCAGAGAAAGAGCTGGTCCGACAGTTTCAGTTTCAGTTTCAGTAGCTCAAGGAGGCATCACTGTGTTTGGACAAATCCATATACGCTACACGTAACCCAACGCGCAAC
Source organism: Babylonia areolata (assembly GCF_041734735.1). Classification (NCBI taxonomy): domain Eukaryota; kingdom Metazoa; phylum Mollusca; class Gastropoda; order Neogastropoda; family Buccinidae; genus Babylonia; species Babylonia areolata. Next base: position 7,016,553 of record NC_134896.1, on the reverse strand, counting down.
CCAACGCGCTTATACGTAACCCAACGCGCTTAGTCAGGCCTTGAGAAAAAAAATATATAGATAGATAGATAGATAGATAGATAAGCGTACATACATAAATAAATAAATAATAATTATGATATAAAAAAGATAGTAGTAATGAAAATAATGATAAAATAATAATAATAATAATAATTAATAAATAATTAAATAAATAAGACAACAATGATGATAAATAAGCAAATAAATATAAAACATGAAGACACACATTCACACATGCACCCACACATGCATAACAGGTATGCCCCAAAAAACGCAGTTTCACAGATATGAAAGCACAGTCAAATACATATAAACGTACATGAGCTCCAACACACACACACACACACACACACACACACACACCACAAATTTCCCTGCACCTCCTCTACCCCCTCCTCCACACACTCATTTCTAGTCTATGTATCGCAGCTTCCACGGCGCACACACACACACACACAAACACGCACACGCACGCACACACACACAGATGAACGCTTACTTGTACAAGCACACACACACACGCCCATATCTCCCACCCCCAACCCTACACACATATATACAAAGATATATATATAATATATACGTTCCAATATCCTGTTGCTCCCATAGTGTAGGCATGCATACACTCACATACCTCATCCTCTACCTCACCTCCTCCCTGTACCCCCACCTCCCCCTCACACACACACACACACACACACACACACATGCACAGAACTCTCCTGACACTTGTGTACACTTACACTCTCACGCATGCACAAACGCACTCAAAAACACAAACCCACACATACACACAAACCCACACATACACACACGCACAGAGGCTGCCACTGATTGGCTGCAAGAGGGATGGGAAAAGATCTCTGATGCCAAAAACGTGGCGTCTAGTGTGTTGCTCAGTCTATTGTATTTGGAAAAGCCCACAGAGACTCTGTTCCGTTTTGAAGAAATTTGCGCAATGTTGGTTTGGAAATGATGCCGATATTTGTTTGATTTGCAAAGCATCGTGCTCTACCTTTCATGTTAGACTTACGGCCGCTCCCTCTCTCTGCTTTTATTTCTTTGAGGCGATCGATGGTGTGATGGCCTTGTACCTGTTCTTTTTGATATTCTTTGACTTTTATGAGGATTTCCGATTTTCCTAGATGTAGGCCGCTCGTTGGTGTTGCGTTACCAGCAAGTCTGTCAGCTCGCTCATTTCCCTTAACTCCTGCATGTCCCGGGCAGTATGACCATGTGATTTTTTTTTTTATCTGAAAGTTGCGCATTGCCTTATGCCACTCTGGGCTTCCCATTCCGTTTTCAATTTTCTGTATGAGGTTCATTGAGTCTGTTAGAATCATGGCATGTTGGTTTCCGGGCGTATGGATGGACGATAGCCACTGGAGGGCATATATCACAGCTTCACCTTCCATCGTTAGGCTGGAGGTTGTGACTTTGTAGGCAGCATTCTCTTCCCTGTTTTTCCATTTTGTTTCGCAGTGAATCCCCAACCGGATTGGGCTTTGGTGACTGAGCCATCTGTGTATATGATGATGTCCTCTTCTTTACTGTTTTCTTCTATGAGAAGCTTCACTTCCGCAACAACGTCAAGGAATGGACCAAAATGACGATGCCAGATCTCCTCACGACAGCTGCCAACAGAACGGCGTGGCGAGCTATGACATCTTCCTCATGTCCCCCCAACGACCCCAGCGGTCCAGGGAATGAGTGAGTGAGTGAGTGAGGCGGGATAAAATGAAGGCAACAGCAAGTTTGTTGGCGGCATCAACAGACACGAAGGGGCGGATTTTACTAATCTTACCAAGCTGAAAGTAAAGAACTTTACACAGGTGGTTCACATGAGTTTCCATCGTGAGGGATGAATAGAGGTAAAAACCAAGATTGCGGACAGAACTGGAAAAAGAAATTTTCTGTGTCAGAACAAATGATAGACATATTTATCTGCTTGAGCTTATTTTTATTACCAGTCAACACGAGTTCTGTTTTGTCGTCATTCATTTTTAGTTTGTTTTGTTTCATCCACTTTGCTACATTTTCTATACCAGTTTTAAATTTAGAAGCTAAACATGAAATTTCAGAGGGAATAGTAGAATCATGCAGTTGAGAATCATCAGCAAAACAGATTATAGTGAGGTACAGACTGTTGAATGATCAAACTTTGACGTTGTGTGTACATTGTAAAGAGTGCAGGTCCCAGGACGGAACTTTGTGGAACCCCATATCTGAGCACAGACGGAACAGACTGGTTTCCATTTACAAGGACAGAGTGTGTGCGACCTGATAAGCAGGAATGAAACCATTTCAGAACAGTACCATTGAGTCCGAACACAGCACACAACCTTCTGACCATAATTCCATGGTCTATCGTGTCAAATGCTGCAGAAAGGTCCAGCAGTGACAGAATGGATACCTTGCCTGCATCAGATGTTAGCAACAGGTCATTGGCCACACGTAATAAGGCCGTTTCCGTTCTGTGTCCCTTTCTGTACGCTGACTGAAATGGTTCCAGGAGACGGTGCATCTCAAGGTGTTTCATAAGCTAGCCAAGCACAATACGTTCTAAAACTTCAGACAGAAATGGGAGGTTTGATACTGGTCTATAGTTTTTCCGGTTTTCGGGATCAAGACTAACTTTCTTCAAAAGGGAACACACCAAGGCATTTTGAAGGACTGTGGGACAACACCTGAAGTCAAGGATATATTCATGATATTGGTTATAATAGGTAGTAATTCTTCTAAACATTGGTAAAATATATAATGTGGGATAGGATCGAGACTGCATGATTTCTTTGGCATCTTGAGGATGACATCTTTGACCCGTTCCTTGGTAACTGTCTGGAATGTAGTGAACTGTGTTCCATTAAAAGTATCAGATTCGCCAAAATCAGTAGGAGAAACGAAGCTACTTCTAATCATCTCTATTTTAGTAGTGAAATAATCAATAAATTTATCAGCTAGATTTTCAGAAGGCATATTGCCAGGCAGAACAGTTCAGATATCCTTCCCCATCATCCGACTGGCCAAGCGAAACAGAACTCTGGAAGAATCAGCATCAGTAATTCTGTCGCACACGTATTTCTTTTTCGCACCACATGCGAAAAATGTGATCAGGTCACTGGTATACAGACTGGTGGCAAATACGTTTGAAACATCAGCTTTTAAAAGATTAACATTTAAAGATCTGTAATTGCGTGAGTAAACATTTTTCTTTATCTTTACAGGCTTTATGAGCTTAAGATTAAATGACATCACAGAGTGGTCAGAGATGAGTTTGTCAACAAGAAGATCTGTCACACTGTTCTCACTGTTTGTTATGACCCAGTCTAATGTATGACCGTGACGGTTTACGCATACCCAGATTCAAACACTCCACTGTTGGATGCCGTTCTGTCTCTGGACCTTGCATTTGGAATGAACTTTCTCTTTCGCTTCATCAGGTCTCCACACTCAGCTGTTTCAAGTCTGGCCTTAAAACCCACCTCTTCACAAGATAACCTCTCTCCCCTGCCTCTTCCTTGTCTTCAGTTTCTTCAGTTTTAGAGTTATGCATGCATGTAAATGACTGGTGTGAAAGCGCTTAGATTTGTCTCTGCACAAGATTCAGTGCTATATAAATACTATCATTATTATTATTATTATTAATCCACACAGTACCAGAGAGACTCGGGGACACAACAAACAGATGTAAATTGCCAAGACGTGACACAGCGCAGACGGACAGAGAAGTACCAACCATACAAACATTGATGAAAACCCATAACTTAGCTGAATCATCACACCATTTGCATTCCTTGCCACCCCCTTTTGTGAAACAGGCCTACTTGTGTCTCTCCACCATCAAGCTATATTCTACGGACATTTGATATATATATATATATTACTGGCTATAAATATCTCTTTTGCAGCCACACACATACAAAATCATGGCTGCTGCATGCATACCTCAAATGAATTGGGCAACTGACAATCATGAGGAAGCTTTACAATTGACCCAAAGCAATATCTCTGTGTACTGCGAAAACGAAGAGATCACAGATGATGGCAAAAAAGCGCTCAAGATCTTGTGTGGCATAGGTGACGAAGGCACCAGACAAGTGCCCGGCTTATCAGAGGAGGACAAAACGCAAAACAGCCAAGCTGTGGGAGTTCTTCTAATCCCAACTCAAGCCAAAGATCAACTTCAGAGTCCACCACTTACATCTGATGGAAAGTCGGCAACGCGAGGATGAAGCTGTGGATGATTTCATTTTGCGGGTGAGCACTCTGGTGATGAAATGCGAGTTTGACCAAACAGATATGGAAGAGAGGCTAATAGAACTTATCATAGCATACAGTCCGCCCAGATCCAGCCAAAATCCAAGGCATCCAGAGCATGCCAATCCCTGAGAATAAAGACCTACTGTCGATGCTCACCCCAAACTTCAGCAAGGAGTTGCAACCGCTGGGGAACTGTTGAAAAAAGCCGTCTCATTCGTCATGTCAGCAAACCTCATCTGCTGCTTCAACAACCTCAAGAAGCTGGTGTCATCAATCACATGCCTCAAGTTCTTTGACCCAAAGAAACCAACCATGCTGGAGGTCGACAGTTCTATGAAAGGCCTGGGCGCAGCCATCCTTCAGGATGGATACCCAGTTGCCTTCGCATCCAAGTCACTTGACTCCACAAAGAGCAACTACCCAAACATAGACAGTGAGATGCTCGTTGTGGTCTTTGGGATTACACGGTTACACATACCTCTACGGGAGGCTGTTCAAGGTGATGATCACGGATCACAAACCGTTCGAGATGATCGTGCAGAAGCCGCTTTTCAAAGCCCCACTGCGTCTCCAGCTCATGCTACAAATGATACAGGGGTATGACTACGAAATCGAGTACCACAGCAGTGAATCCATGACCCTCGTCGCAGACATGCTGTCCAGACTTCCTTCCCACATGGACAAGACATCCATTGACCCCGACCTCCATGTGGACGGCCTAGACCTCTCTGAGGACGAGATTGGTTTCAGTCAGTACACCTTCATCAGTTTCACACCCAAGAAGCAGTACCAGCTGCGTGAAGCCATCAAGACCAACTCCGTGCTGAACTGTCTGATGGAGATCATAGTTCACGGATGGCTAGACAGTTCACGGGTGGCTGGACAGTTTCAGTTTCAGTTTCAGTAGCTCAAGGAGGCGTCACTGCGTTCGGACAAATCCATATACGCTACACCACATCTGCCAAGCAGATGCCTGACCAGCAGCGTAACCCAACGTGCTTAGTCAGGCCTTGAGAAAAAAAATAAAATAAAATAAAATAAAATATATATATATATATATATAGAGAGAGAGAGAGAGAGAGAGAGATAAGCGTACATACATAAATAAATAAATAATAATTATGATATATAAAAAAAAAAGATAGTAGTAATGAAAATAATGATAAAATAATAATAATAAATAAATAATTAAATAAATAAGACAACAATGATGATAAATAAGCAAATAAATATAAAACATTCACACATACACCCACACATGCATAACAGACATGCCCCAAAAACGCAGTTTCACAGATATGAAAGCACAGTCAAATACATATAAACGTACA